>NC_064830.1:44190055-44493085 GCF_024166365.1 Elephas maximus indicus
GCCCTGAGGTCACCTTTTAGCTAAATAACAGATTGGCTCATGAAATAAAGAACGTTACCTGTGAGTATTTTGCTCCTTTAAAAAATCACCTATATGAATCTAAACAGTAAATTCTGAAGTAAAGATGACAATGTAACAGGGCAGGGAAACTAGATTACTGGAGACAAAATAACCAGAATGGAAATAATGGAATGTTGAGACATTGTGGAAAATGTACCTGAAAAATTTGTGTAGAAATTGTTAAATGGGAACCTAATTTGGTGTGTAAACTTTCACTGAAAGTGCAAAAAAAAAAAAAAGATAAATATTCCTGTTAACATAGTTCTATCTTGTTTTTTATAAATGAGGTTATCTTTACAACTTTTGTAAATTCTAAATATATATATGGCTATGCCATTTTTGACTCATAGTCCTTTAATGTTCTAAAAATCCCCCACGCTTTTGTATTTCATTAGCAACTAAGTCACTAAGTAAAATGAATTGACAACAGTTTTCATGGTGCTTGCTGGTGTTCATTAAGTAACTTGAAGAGTTTAACATGTTTCTGTTTTCCGCTGTTTTCACTTCCTTATTTCCATCTAATATGAGTAAATCACTAATTTATTTTTTTCGTATTTGTAAGAGCCATAGTTGTTGACCACTTAAGAATTAAATGAGTGGCCATTCTGTTTTGCATTGTGATATGCGGTGGGTTTTAGTCTGTGTCTGTGTTGCCAAACTATTCTGCTCTTTTGTTCTTTATCTGGAATAAAGTGGTATCAAAATGCTTAATACAAATTCTTGACTGTTTATTTCAGGGATACAGCAGGCCAGGAACGATTTCACACCATCACAACCTCCTACTACAGAGGAGCAATGGGTATTATGCTAGTATATGACATCACCAATGGTAAAAGTTTTGAAAACATCAGCAAATGGCTTAGAAACATAGATGAGGTAAGACCAAGAAAGTGTATCAACCCACATTTATGTGCTTGGTTGGGAAGAATAAGTATTCTAATTGATGTTTAGGGTATAAACCCATCAAATATACCATTATTATTATTGAAATAGTCATTGTTGAGATATTTATACTTTTTAAAGCTTAATGTTATTTTGTCAGTCTTTTCCTAAACATTTTGGCAGATCTGTGTTGAACCCTGGAAACCCTGGTGGTGTAGTGGTTAGGAACTAAGGCTGCTAACCAAAAGGTCGGCAGTTTGAATCCACCAGTCACTCCTTGGAAGCTGTATGAGGCAGTTCTGCTCTGTTCTGTAGGGTCGCTGTTAGTCGGAATTGACTCCACGGCAACGGGTTTTTTCTTTTTTTTCCATTGAGCCCTATCCAAGGAAATTACTAAATGAGCCCAAAACTCTGTGCAACCATCTCATAAGATGGCTCCTAATAGTAGCTACCAGTGGTTTTACAGTGGCTCTCTCTAAATTCTAAATGGATTCTTTCTCTGTTGATTTTTATTGAATAAATAAAATTTTTTCATGGTAGCTTCAAAACTTATTTTTTTAGTTGTAGAAATGTGGTATTCTAGACATTTTGAAAGATAAATGTACTAATAAGGTAAAAATCTAACCAAGAAAAATTGTGCCATATCATTGCATGTGAAGATGTTAGTTTTCATAAGGCAAAGTTGTGTGTCACAGCATGTCTCTCTGTGCTTCAGCATAGGTGGCTTCTTGTTGAAATTATTTTTCATGCCTTATTGCTGCCTTCTAGGCTTTGAAATTAAGAACAGCTATTTAAAGCAGGTTTTGACTGCATACATAAAGACTGAGTCTCAAGCCCGTATTAGATCCAAGAATAATGTCTTTAATTGGAGCAATCCTGAGGGTTCATTGCTGTGATAAATCTTCAGGGGGGAGTATGTTTTTATTTTTTAATGATTAAAGATACACAGATCTTGGGTGGGCAGGGGGAGGCCTCTGTTTTGAATTTCCTTAGCCTTTATTTTATAGATTGGCCATACAGCATGCTTAATAAGAACTGTTTATTCAGAAACTAGTTCACTTTATTTGGTAGTCTGGATGGCTTAAGTTTCCCAGCACCAACTGAGATACTTTTTTCCTGACATATGGGGTTGGCTTTACCTAATATTCATTTTGTTAGATAAAACTTTAACCAAATGAACCTGAATATATAAAAAAGAAATAACATATAAAAAGGACTGTATACCATGTCCAGGTGGGATTTGTCCCAGAAAATGCAAGGGTGCTTAAACGTATGAAATCAACAATATAATACACTGTATTAATAGAATGAAGGATAAAAGCCACATGATTGTCTCAATAGACATAGGAAAAGCATTTGACAAAATCCAGTACCTTTTCATGATAAAAACATTCAACAAACTAGGAATAGAAGGGAACTTCCTCAACCTGATAATGAACATCTACAAAAATCCTACAACTAAAATCACATTTAATAGTGAAAAACTGAAAACGTGTCCTCTGAGATCAGGGACATGACAAGATGTCTGCTCTGTCCACTTCTAGTCAACGTTGTACTGGAAGTTCTAGCTGGGACAATTAGGCAAGGGAGAAAAAGGCATCTAGATTGGAAAGTTAAAACTATTTCAGTTTGCCGATGATGTGATCTTATATATAGGAAAGCCTAATGAGTTCACACACACACACACACACACACACACACACACACACACACACCCTATCAGAAGTAATAAATGAGTTCAGTGAGGTTGCAGGAAACAAGATCAATATACAAACATCAGTTCTATTTCTATACGCTAGCAATGAACAACCTGCAAATGCAATTAAGAAAACATTTTCATTTACAATAGCATCAAAAAGAATAAAATACTTAGGAATAAATTTAACAAAACGATGTAAGACTTTGTGTACTGAAAACCACAAAAGATCATTGAAAGAAATTAAAGAAGACCTGCATAATTGGAAAGACATCCCATGTTCATGAATTGGAAGACTTAATATTATTAAGCTGACAGTACTACCCAAAGCAATCTATAGATTTAACACAACCCCTATTAAAATCCCAGCTGCTTTTGTTTTTGTTTTTGTTTTTGCAGAAATTGACAAGCTGATCCTAAAATTCATATGGGAATGTAGAGGACCCAGAATAGTCAATACAATGTTGAAAAAATAAGAGTTGGAGGACTGACATATCCCAATTTTAACACTCAACTACAAAGCCACAGTAAATGAGACGGTGTGATACTGGCATTCATACACCAGTGAAGTAGAATTGAGAATCCAGAAATTAACCCTTACACTTTTGGTCAGTTGGCTTTTAATAAGGGTGCCAGGACAATTCAAGGTGAAAGACTAGTCTTTTCAACAAATGGTTCTGGGACAACTTGGATATCCCCGTGCAAAAGAATAAAGTTGGAACCCTACCTCATACCATATACAAAAATTAATTGAAAATGGATCAGACCCAAAAACTTAAGAGCTAAAACTATAAAACTTTTAGAAGAAACTCTAGGAGTAAATCTTTTTTCTTAGTTATGACACCAAAACACAAGAAAGAAAAAAATAGATAAATTACTCCATCAAAATCAAGAACTTTTGTGCTTCAAAGGACACCATCAAGAAAATGAAAAAACAACTCATAGAGTAGAAGAAAATATTAGTAAGTCATATATCTAATAGGAACTTGGATATGTAAAATATACAAATAATTCCTACAACTCAGCAATAAAAAGACATAATCCAATTAAAAATTGGGCAAAAGATCTGAATAGACATTTCTCAAAAAAAGGGCATACAAATGACTAGTAAGCACATGAAGAAATTCTCATCATCACTAGTCATTAGGGAAAGACAGAGGCACCGTGAGAAACGACTTCATACGTACCAGAATGGATATAATAAAAAAGGTAGGCCACAGAAATAAAAAGAACAACAAAAAAAGTGGACAATAACATATTGGTGAAGATGTGGAGAAATTGAAACTCTCAAACAGTGCCGGTGGTGGTAATTAAACTGATTATGCTGCTTTGGGAAACAGTCTGGCAGTTTCTCAAAAGGTTAAACATAGAGGCAGTTCCTGTATGACCCAACAGTTCCACTCCTGGTATATACCAAAAAAAAAAAAAGTCCACTCAAAAACTTGTAAATGAATGTTCATAGTAGCATTTATTCGTAATAGCCAAAAAAGTGGAAACAACCCAGATATCCATCAACTGATGGGTGGATAAATGTAATGTGGTATATCCATACAATGGGATATTACTCAGCAATAAAAAGGAATGAAGTACTAATCCATGCCACAACTTGGACAGATCTCGAAAACGTTATGAAAGAAACCAGACACAAAAGACTATGCATTCTATGGTTCCCTTTATATGAAACATCCATAGTAGGCAAGTGCATAGAGACCTGAAAGTAGAGTAATAGTTGCCTAGGGTTAGGGCTGGGAGCATAGGTGGGGGGAAAGGGGGATGACTGCTAATGGGTATGAGTTTTTGGGGAGCATGATGAAAATATTCTGAAATTAGTGATAGTGGTTGCACAGCCTTCTGAATATTAAAAAAAGCCACTGAATTGTATATTTTACAAGAGTGAATTTATGGTATGTGAATTATATCTCAACAAAGCTGTTATTTTAAAAATCTGAATCGATCTCATAAAAAGACCAGACTTAATGGTCTGACTCAGACTGGAGGGACCCCAGAGGTCCTGGTCCCCGGACCCTCTGTTACCCAAAGACTGGAACGATTCCTGAAGCCAACTCTTCAGACAGGGATTGGGCTGGACTATAAGACATAAAATGATACTGGTAAGGAGAGAGCTTCTTGGCTCAAGTAGGCATATGAGACTGTGTGAGCAGCTCCTGTCTGGAGATGAGGTGAGAAGGCAGAGGTGGGACAGGAGCTGATTGAATGGACACGGGGAATACAGGGTGGAGAGGAGTGTGCTATGTCATTTGGGGGAGAGCAGCTAGGAGTACATAGCAGGGTGTGTATAGGTTTTTGTATGAGAGACTGAGTTGATTTGTAAACTTTTACTTAAAGCACAATAAATATTTTAAAAATCAAAAAAATCTGAATTGAGGTTTAATACCTTGCATTACAATTACTTCTTCAGCAAAAGGAGACAAGTACAAGTTTTCTTTGCTTTGGAATAATGGAAAGAGGTGAGAAGCCACAGTAGCTAAGTTAGAATCCCAGTTGTGCTGTTTTTTAGTAGTGTTATCTTGCTTGTTCTCTTAATTCTCTTTTTTCTAAAGTGTGTTCTACAATGTAGTAGTATTTGGCATAAAGGGTTCTATGGACAAATAAGTTACACAGATCTCTTTATTGTGGGGGCTTTCGAGCCTTCCATATGCTCTAGTGTGTGGTGAATGTTTAAGAAAGAAGTTATAGTAGTTTTTGCCAAATTTGGTTACATGTTTCACCATGAGACTTTGTATGAGGAATAAATCTTGGGAATCACAGTTTTACTCATTACACTTTGAAAGACATTGCTCTAAACCAGTCTGCAGTAGCATCATCACTTGGGAATTTGAGAAATGCAAATTCTCAGGCCCTGCCCCAGACCTTCTGAATTAGGTGGGGCCCAGCAATGTGTTTTAAGAAACTATCTGGGTAATTCTGATGCTCACAAAAGTTTGAGAACCATAGCTCTAAACCTTAATTTCCTCATCTTTAATGCCTTACAGGGCAGTAATAAATATGATTGCATAGGAGACCCACAGTGCTCATAGGACCAAAACAGTTTCGGTTTTTCATCATGTCAGGGGATCTTGATTCACCTGTAATGGTGTCATGGATAAGGTTGATTTCCAAACCAAATACCTTAAGGTATTTTCACATCTTGTTTGTTAAGATTTCATGAAATAAGTTTTTTTGAATTACTGTTTTATTTTAAACAGCTTTACTTCTTGCACTTCCTTCTGATAAAAGTGCAATAAAGTGGCCAAAGGAATGGTAGGAGTAACGCGCTCCACAGTCCCCTGGTCAACGTAAAATTAATTCACAGTGGAGTAGGGTTTTTTTTTTTTCACAAGTTTATGAGTATATTGTAAATTATTATATTTGAATGGTCCGGTGAAAAAAGTTACTGTTTAAAAGCCTGTGGAAGATATATGCCATCCTGTCATTTACCTTTAGCTTGTTTCAAGTAACGTGTGTACACATATGTTAGAACAAAGGACCGAGTCTAAATAAAGGTGCTCTTTCAATGAGGTCTGTGACCTAGATCCTTGCTCCCCAAAGAGATTGGTAGACTTAGCAGCATCAGCATTTTTGGGGAGTTTATTAGAAATAAGAACCTGGAACCCCACTCTAGACCTATTTGAATGAGAATTTGTACTTTGACAAGGTAGATGTCCAGGTGATTAATATGTACATAAACGTTTGAGAACCACTGCCTTGGATGAAAGGTTTTCTCAGTTGCCTGCAGCGGTTAGGGTTCCTTAAAGATCCTCTGGAAACCCTGGTGGCGTAGTGGTTAAGTACTACGGCCACCAACCAAAAGGTCAGCAGTTCGAATCTGCCAGGTGGTCTTTGAAAACTCTGTGGGGCAGTTCTGCTCTGTCCTATGAGGTGGCTATGAGTCAGAATCGATTCAACGGTGGTGGGTTTGGTTTTGGTTTTTTTTAAAGATCCTCCAGGAGTCTTCCTTCGTGATAAGGCTAAGACTGAACAGACAGGGCAGGGCTTTGATTTCCCCCACCTTCTCTTTAATAAGCCACCTTCTTTTGTTTGTTTTATGTATTAGAGTTCCAAGTATGATTTTGCCTGGGGCAGGGGAAGGGGGTGTCTATGACTTACAAGGGTTAAACTTAGTGCTGCTAAAAATGGATTTTTGCTGTGCCCTTTACAGATTAGAAAATATCCTAATGAAAGCCAGAGAGCTCAGTAATAACCCATTCATGAGTAGTTATTCCACTGAGTAATAGTTGGAAGGACTCAGTTTTATTAAAACCACTGAAGATGCATAGTATTATTTTTCAGCCCACATTCTTGAATGAGTGCACACATGTGTGTTGGGGGCCTGGGGAGAGCAACCAGCCCCATGTTGCTCAGATTACATGAATTATAAAATGATACAGAAAACAAAGACCCGAGACTATAAAACTCAAGACTTTTGTACTGCTGCCTACACCTATGGTTACTATAAGGTGTGAGTCATGGAGGTAATTTTTAAAAAGCAATTAGTCAACCAAATAGTTATGGATCTCCTACTCTATGTTGGCACTTCCTTAGAGGCCAGGGATGTAGCATGACAATATAAAATGATCCCCTACTGAGTAAAGGGCAAGAAGTATAGAATACTTTGTTAGTGTATAAGAAAATGTACCTCATGGAGCCTGGGAAGTGAGGGGAATGCCGTTTAAGCCGAGACCTGAAGGAGATGAGTAGAAGATACACGAGGATGGGGCTGGTGGAAAGAGAATGATGGATTTAAATTTAAGGCAGATCAAATATCATGAATTACTTTTGGTGATTCAGGAAACACTGCTACCTGGCTATGGGGATATTCAGAGAAAGGCACTTCAGATCAAAGATTTTATGACCTTAGTTTTAGACAAGTCTTAGTAAACTTACCTAAGTCGTAGGTTCTGTAAAACAATAAGGTGTCTGTTAGCTCCCATTTTTACAACTTAATGATTTTTTTTGTAACAGGCTTTTGTTACTATTCGTATATTAAAACAGCTTTGAGGCTCATGCTTGTGAAATATGCCTTGGTTTCTGATTGTTTCACAGCTAATTACCGAGACTTTTCAGTTACTTGGAGTCTCTCATTTGACCAAATGATGACAAGTCTTCTTCTGAATCAGTGGTTCTCACCTGGGAGTGATTTTATCTCCCAGTGGACATTTAGCAATTTTGCAGTGTCTGGAGGTTTTTCTTGGTTGTCCCAACTGAGGGAGAAGAGGGATGGCATCCAGTGTGTAGAAGTCAGGGATGCTGCCAAACATCCCACAACACATGGGATGGCCACCCACCACAGACTTACCCAGGCCAAATGTTAAGGGTCCTGAAGCTGAGAAACTCTTTTTTTAAATAAATTTTATTGTGCTTTAAGTGAAAGTTTACAAATCAAGTCAGTCTGTCACATATAAGCTTATATACACCTTACTACATACTCCCATTTAGAAACTCTAATTTTAACTCATTTCTCTATATTAATACCTTGGGATATTTGTCACTTTTTTAGGAAGTTACACTCCAAGTGTGTAGTTTTATATGGATAGAGATGTGTGTTCTTTTGCATAAACATGTCTCTTCACTGACATGTCTTTGTGGAGTACTTACCTACCTTTCTTAGTGTGCTTTTGCCTGATATGGTTGTAAACACAGGTTCTGTGAATCTGAATGAAAAGATATAAATATGCATAAGAAAATGTGAGAAACTCTGTACATCTGAATGCTGTTTTAGTGGTCTCCTAGTTTGACAGTGAGGAGGGACCAGTCCCTGCGGAAGGCCATCATGCTTGGTAGAGGGTCAGTGAAAAAGAGGAAGACCCTCAACGGCGTGGATTGACACAGTGGCTGCAACAGTGGGCTGAAACACAGCAACAATTGTGAGGATGGCACAGGCCTGGGCAGTTTTTGTTCTGTTGTACATAGGGTCGCTATGAGTCGGAACTGACTCAATGGCCCGTAACAACAGTTTGTCAGTGAGGCCTACTTTCACCTCATCTTGCTTGATTTTTATTGTCAGCATTGCTCTGTAAGGATGATCTTGGCTGTCAAGATTTGTTAAATACTGTTTTGACCTTTTTTGTGTGTTTGTTTTTCAAAGGAGTGTATCCTAGCTATTTCTCAAGTCCTTTCTTACCCTTAGTAGTACCTCTTTGGCACCATGTACAAAAAACAAAACAAGAAACCAGTTGCTGTCAAGTTGACTCAAGTCGTGTATCAGAGGAGAACTGTGTTCTTAGCGGCTTTCAGTGGCTGGGATTTTTTTTTTTTTTTTTTTTTTTTCCCCAGTAGATCATCAGGCCTTTCTTTCAAGACATCTCTGGGTAGACTCTAACCTTCAGCCTTTCATTTAGCTTCGTTAACTGTTTGTACCACGGCGGGGGGAGGGGGGGAGCAGCGCATAGTTAGAAAAGTACAGTCAAATCTGTGAGAGCAGGAACTCGACCGGACCACCTTGTTTCTCCAGCTCTCACAAGCTTTCCACCTTTGACAGGATGAAACCTTACCACTTTTCTCTCTCTCTCCTTTTATTGGAAAATACTTGAGTTTTTCTTCTCCGATAGGCTTCTGCCTTACGCAGGTTCCAGCTTTTGCAGGTTTTACTGTAATAATAATCTAAGCCAAGAAAATAATAACTCAGAAGTCCCTAAAATAGGGATGTGTTATTAGTGAACAGAGAAATAATATCACTTCCTTGGTAATAGTATATAAGTCTGTCATTTCTGTATCTGAGACCTTTTAAGGACAGTTGAGTCCTACACAGAGGAGGAGCCAGATTAAGTAAGTTCGCTAGGTGACACAGTCTGCGCTCGATTGCCAGCCTAAGGTTTGGCGGGTCGAACCTGCCCAGTGGTACCAGAGCAGAAAGACTGGGTAATAAAACTCTGTGGAGCCGTCCGCTGTGTAATATGGGGCTCACCGTGTGCTGACACGGACCGAGGCAGGCCAGATTCAGTTCCAGATCTGCCCCTCAGAGGAAAGGGCTACTTCCTAATTCTAAAGAGAAAGGAACACTGGAGACAGAAAAAGCCTTTCTGATGTTTTAATGATATCGGGGCCTGCTGTCGTCATGGCTGGTACAAGCCTAAAAAGGCTCCTAAAACCCAGCAGGAAGCCCAGGCTGAGTAAGGGGAAAGTTTATCTTGGTAGACAGGGCACAATCCAGTTGATGTTCTCTGTGCAGGGCCCGAGGGAAACACCAGAGTGCACCCAGGATGCGGCTGCCACCTCGTCACACGGTGCTGCCCTACGAGCACCTGACGCAGAATTTCAGAAGGGAGTTCAGAGCTCTGTGGTCTGACTTCTTCTGGCTTACTTTTCAATCTGTATTTCAGCTAGAGCCATATTTCTGTTCTAAAATTCCATAAATGCCTAAGGAATTTTACCCATTCCCCCTTGTCGTTAGGTGCCAGTCAAGTCAGTTCTGCCTCATAGCAACACTGTGTACAACAGATCGGAACAGTGCCTGGTCCTGAGGCATGCTCACAGTTGTTGCAATGTTTGAGCCCATTGTTGCGGCCTCAGTAGCCCCAGAATAACGTATGTGGGCCTGCGGCTGCAGGGTTGTAAATTGGTAATCATATTGCTAAAGCTTAATGACTATTTTTTCACTGGGCTCAAAATACCTAACGCTTTTAAATTTACATCCAAGGTAATTTTACCTTTTTTTCTGCCTTATCAATCACTTATTTATTGGCCTTCTTTCACTGGCCTGCTTATCCCTTAACTTGTAAGTATCCTTTGTTAGAAGAATGTCCTTGTTAGGTACCATTGAGTCAGTTCCAACTCATAGTGATTCTGTAGGACAGATTAGAACTGCTGCCCCATAGGGTTTCCGAGGAGTGGCTGGTGGATTAAACTGCCGACCTCTTGGTTAGCAGCTGAGCTCTTAACCACTGTGCCACCAGGGCTCCTTGTTAAAAGAATAAATGGCCCTTAAAGCCTAGGACTTAGATAAATTGTCTTCTGTCTCAGTGGAGACTCTTGTTAGTATCTCTGGCAGTGTGCATTGTCTGATAGTGATCAAGGTATTGGTAGATTATTTCAGATGACTGTGATAATTTTTCCAATTAGTGTCTGGGGGCCTTTGTGGGCAGTGATTCTGGTTTTTTGGTTGTGGACCCCTTTGAGAATTTAGAATCTTCCCAGAAAAATGTACTTATTCACATAACCCACAAAATTTTGTATGTGGTTGCTGGGAATCCTTGATGGCCTCTGAAGCCCATCCCTAGATTCCAGGTTAAGAATGCCTCTTATTGACTCTTAGCACATGGCAGAGTATGAGGAGTACCTGGTGTGTGGCTGATTATTATTGAATATTTGCCAGGTTGCCTTTGTTTAGGCAGTAACAAGTCAGGAGGCACTAAATTCAGGTAGGAGTGAGCACCTGGCTGGTGCAAATGGTTACTGCGCTCAGCTGCTAACCAAAAAGTTGGAGGTTCACATTCACCCAGAGGCAGCTTGGAAGAAAGGCCCAGTGATCTGTTCCCAAAAAATCAAGGATCAAAAGCCCTATGGATTGTATATTCTCAACAACAGCAGCAACAAAATAAGCTGTAAAAAAAAGAAAAGAAAATTCTGTGGAACACAGTCCTGCCCTGCCACACAGGGGGTCACCATAAGTTGGAGTCTGTGGCAGCTGGTTTTTTTTAAGTTCAGGTAAGAGCACAGAACTTCTGTAAGTGGGAAGTTTCCTTATAATGTTTTGTATAATTTCTTCTCTTCCTTAAGCTTGTGATTCTAATAAGGGTATCTCCCCCAGCATGAAGAAGTACCCTCCCTACTCACACCTTTTTTTCCCCTTCTCAAGCTTGATTTTTTTTAGACCGAGAACACGTTTTTTAATTTTCCTAGATTTTCTGTCTCGCAGCTGTAGGAAATGGAGTGACTTAACGGCAGCCATTTGGTTTTTAACTGATTTTTCTCTGTGGGATCATCTTCTTGTGCCCAAGCGGTTTGAGACTTGAAGGTCTCTAAAAATTTTAGCTAAGCTTTTCAAGGATACACATTATCTAAAACCATAACCCGGTTTGGATATAGGTTATACATAAGGTATTACAGTTTCAGATCTCTTTTGGTGAGAACATACGTAGAAACTAGACAGCCTCCTGCCTGTAGGGGAAAAATAATAACTGAGGGATATGTCTTAATTAATTGTGCTTCTTTTCCTAGGTAATATAGGAATTTGGGTAGAGTTTTAGCATGGAGTGATTTCAGGGTGGCTGCCTTAAAACTTGTAGACTATAGAAATACCCTAAACTGAGAATTATTTTTAGAGAATATTAAACCGTAATTCACGGAAGTATGTAAAAGTACAATTTTATTCCATTTCAGCATGCCAATGAAGACGTGGAAAGAATGTTACTAGGAAACAAGTGTGATATGGACGATAAAAGAGTTGTACCTAAAGGCAAAGGAGAACAGGTGAGAAGCTACTATGTGAAACTGCTGCACTGCCCTTTCTTTCGAAAGATGGTAGTCGTTTTGATTGCTTTTACAGTGGCAATGATGGGGCGTGCTGAGCTGTTTACATGTTTTTTTGTGTGCTTGCTGGAACCCACAGTTTATCATTTGAGTGAATTTTTCAGTGCACATTTAGTAGCTGTGGGGAATCAAATCTATGCCAGTAGTATTTTAGCCTTATGTAAACTACAAAGAGGGAAAAATGCAAATCAGTATTCTCAATTTTTCAACTTAAGATTTTAAAGAAATGTTTCAATTAGTATGCTTCCAAATTTGGCAGTCAGGAACATGGGATAAGAAGAAATGATTAGAGATAGCTTAAGTCACTTTGAGCTTCTTTTATGCTTGCCCACAGAGTAAAATATCTGATTTAGAATACCTAAAATAAACTCGGTGTGGCTTATTTTGATTGCCTTTTTTTTTTTTTTTTAAAGAGCTCTGTAATCTTAGCCCACTGAAACAATCTGTTTCATGTAATCTAGTTGAGACTTGTCTTTAGAATAATAGTATTTCCTCTGAGATGCTGTCGGTTGGCAACCCATACTTGATAATTTTATGATAATTTGCTTCTGTTTTAGATTGCAAGGGAGCACGGTATTAGATTTTTTGAGACTAGTGCAAAAGCAAATATAAACATTGAAAAGGCGTTCCTCACATTAGCGGAAGATATCCTTCGAAAGGTAAGTTCCTATAAGTATCTGAGTGGCTTAGTTGAACATTAAGTCTCTTCCAAAGTACTAGACTTACATACAGAAATTATGTTTGGGTAGTATTGTTGCCAAAAGTTCAGTAATGTTATCCGTATCTAATTATCCAAAGTGAAGTGAGGCACTGGGAGAGATTAGGTCCATCTTGAAATCTGAAGGATCTAGTTAGTGGTAGTAACTAGTATTCTCTGCTCTCACACTCACTGTCTAGTCCACAGTTTCACACTCCTTTTTCAGGCTTTTCATCTGGTCCTGATTTTCATACTTCACCTCAAATGATTAGATAAAATCCGAATTTGGTAATGTGTCCTTAATTCTTTGTTTAATCGGTTGTATATTTTGAATGTTAATAAATATAGAGAAACTAACACAAATGCTAAAGAAGAAGTGAACATTGGTTAGGAGAAATTTTCATTGCTTCTGGCAACTTTCCTGTTTTTATATTTGAAATAACAGTATTTCTTCAAGATCCAGCCCACAGATCAAAAAAAGGTATATATCTATAGAACATAAGCTTTGGTAGAGGTGGTATATCAAATATAAATCTAGTGAAATTTTTGAGCCAATTATAAGAAATCGAGTTTGATATTTAAAAAAGAAAAAATTTTTTTCATATTTACATTGACATAAATTAAATCCTGGAATAAAATTATTAAAACCAAGGAACTTAATTTTTTAGAGTGAAATATAGGTATTAGCTATAATTGATTGTCCAAAACTAAAAAATATCATCAGTCACTACTGTTCAAAGTGACTGTAAAACTAAAGTTGTGTGTGTCGGCCTCCTGTATATCATGTTTTGGAAAATGCTGCTTTAGGAGATTAAGTTTTCCATGAGAATCCATTCAGATCAAAAATTGAATTTAATTGGAGAGAATGAGAGAGGCTGAGAGCAATTAAATAAATATGAAGGATATCTGTAACGTAATGAGTGAAAAAAGCAGCTTAGGGTATGATATGTGTGGTGTGATCTCATGTTTTAAGAATTATACATGATACCACACGTGCACACATATATACACAAGCACACATGCCTGCATGCAAACATACACAGACGTGACAAAGGCGTGAGTTTGCATGTGGCAAAGTTACGAGTTCGCTATGAATTAAAATGTCAAATGTAAACTTGCCTTACATTAAACTGCTCCCCCCAGCCCCCCACCAAAAAAATTGAAACCCATTGACATTGAGTC
Source organism: Elephas maximus indicus (assembly GCF_024166365.1). NCBI lineage: Eukaryota > Metazoa > Chordata > Mammalia > Proboscidea > Elephantidae > Elephas > Elephas maximus. Next base: position 44,204,041 of record NC_064830.1, read on the forward strand.
AGTTTTGACTCATAGCTACCTTACAGGACAGAGTAGAGCTGCTCCATAGATTTCCAAGGCTGTAATAATTTACAGAAGAATACTGCTACAACTTTCTCCTGAGAAGCTGCTGGTGGGTTCGAACCACCAACCTTTCAGTTAGCAGCTGAGTGCTTAACCACTGTACCACCAGGGCTCCTTCATCTTATATTAAACCAAACTTGTTGCCATTGAGTCAATTCTGACTCATAGTGACCCTATAAGACAGAATAGAACTCCCCTGCAGGGTTTCCAAGGAGCTGCTGGTGAATTCGGACTCCGACCTTTTGGTTAGCAGCTGAGCTTTTAACCACTGTGCCACCAGGGCCACCGCATTGTGAAATACAGGTAGTGATTTCTGACTAGCATTTTCTTGTGCCTTGCTTTCTCACTTGAGTTGACTGTAAGAAAAACTAACTTCAGAATGCAAGCAATTTCAGACATTTTTAACTCGATTATTTGAATAGGTAATTCATTCACATGGTTCAAACATTCAAAATAAAAGTAGAGAGAAATCTGCCATTTATTCCCCCAGTGCCCTCAGTTACCAAGTTCTCATCCCTTCTTCATAGGTAGCCTTGTGAGTAAATACGAACATACATTCTTATTCCCACCTCCCCCCCCCCCCTTTTTTTTTTTACAGATAAGGTAAAATACTACATACTGTTTGGCATCTTACTTTTTTTCACTTAATATAAAGTACTTCTACTTTTTGAATAATTACTATTCCTTTGAATGGATATATCATAATTGAACAAGTCTCCTAATGAGGGCCATTCAGGTGATGTCTTAGTTATCTAATGCTGCTATAACAGAAATACCACAAGTGGCTGGCTTTAACAAACAGATATATTTTCTCACCGTTTAGAAGGCTAGAAGTCCGAATTCAGGGTGTCAGCTCTAGGGAAAGGCTTTCTCTGTCGGCTCTGGAGGAAGGTCCCTGCCTCTCCTGAGCCTCTGCTCCTGGGCAAACTTCATGTGGCTTGTCGTCTCTCTTCCCTCCATCTCTGTTGCTGGCTTGCTTGTTTTAATCTCTCTTATACTTCAAAAGAGACTGACTCAAAACATACTCTATACCAATCCTGCCTTATTAACATAACAAGGACAACCCATTCTGAAGTGGGATTATAACCACAGGCATAGAGGTTAGAATTTACAACACATATTTTGGGGGGACACAATTCAATCCATAACAGGTGATTTTCAATCTTACAGTCTTATAAACTGTTGTAGTGAATAATCTTAACATTTAAATCGTTTTGCACATGTGCAAGTATATTTGAAGGACAGATTCCCAAAGTGCCCAAAGAGCATATATGTACTTGTGGAATTCTGATAGTTGCTGTCAGATTCTGTCATGGTGGTTATACCAATACGTACTCCCGCTACAGTGTTTGAAAGCGTATTTTTACTCACACCCCAGCCAACACAGTGGATGACGAGACTTTCAGGTCTTTGCCAGTCTGACAGTTTAGAAAACGTAGATTTAATTTTCAGTTCTCTTTCGAGTGAGGTGTTGGGCATGTTTTTGCATGTATAAGAATCACTTTAGCATTTCTTTTTCAGTGGCCTTTTTCTCTTTACTAGCTGGGAGGCAGCTTAAAGTTCTGTTTAATAAATTGATTAATACTTTGTGTCTAAAATACTTTGCTCTGCAACAAATATTTGCCTTTTTAGAGTGTCTGTTTGAAGGACCTAAGTTAAATTGTAAAAAGATGGGCTGTGACTGAGGTGTTGAATAAATAAATATAGGCACCCCCCTACTTGTAAGCACTACCATATGTTTAACAGCTGGCCCACACCTGGATGTTCCCAGGGAAAGAGTATTTCTTATACAACCATGTTCTTTTCCTGTGGGTTAGGTGCTGAGATACCTCTTTCTCTTCTTCTGCGTATTTTTTCTCAAACATCTGTATCAGGTAGCAAAGTCAGTTCAAGAAAGCCCACAAAGGCCTTTTAAGGTATAACTTGCAGCTTTAACATACAGGGAGGAGAAGTATCCCACGAGGCCGTGAGAGTAAGTAGGTGAACTCAAAGGGCACGTAGAAATTGTACCGCATTATGAGTTAAGCGAAGTCCCTGGGCTGCCCAAGTGGTTAAGCAATAGCAGAAAGTTCGAACCCATCCCGAGACGCCTTGGAAGCCCAGCCTGGCCGTCTGTGTTGGAAAGGCCACACCCTTTAAAACCATATGGAGCGATTCTACTCTGCACACAGGGGTTAACTGTTTTTTTCTGTGGGCTGCTCATGAAGGAGCATGTTCCCAGTTACATCTTCCATTTTTAAATTCCATTTTGGTGAACTACTGTTACACATAGTAGAACAAGTAAATCTCAGAGATTGATTTGGAGCAAAAGAACTCAGACACACAGGAATACATAAAATATGGTTCCATGTATCTTAAAGTCAAGAACGGAAAAAAAGTAATTTGTGGTAATAGAAATTAAAATACTGGTTACCTTGGAGAGAGTAGTATTGACTGGAAAGAGCCATGAGGGAGCCTTCTGGGGTATTGATAATGTTCTGTATCTTGATGGGGTAGCTTCAGAGTATGTACTAAAAAGCCATCAAGATGTATATACTTAAAACTTGTGTACTTTATGTAAACTACCACTAAAAAATACTGCTTTTATACATATACTGTGAGGGTGCCTATTTAAAATAGTGTATTCTAATTTTAAAAGTAATATTTGGAATGTTGGGATAATCTAACGCAAACCGGGGTAGAAAACTAAATAAACCTATAACAAAAGAAGAGATTGAAGAGGCAATTAAACTCCCAGCAAAAAAAGTTCTGGCCCTGATGTCTTCACTGGAGAATTCTACCAAACTTTCAGAGAAGAGTTAACACCAGTGCTACTAAAGGTATTTCAAAGCATAGAAAAGGATGGAATATTCCCAGACTCCTTCTATGAAGCCAGCATAACCCTGATACCAAAACCAAGTAAAGATGCCACAAAAAAGAAAATTACAGACCTCAAATTCTCGTAAAAAGACAGAGACTAGAAGTACCCCGGAGGTCATGGTCCCCAGACCTTCTGTTGCCCCAAGACGGTAACCATTCCCAAAGCCAATTCTTCAGACAGGGATTGGACTGGACTATAAGGTAGAAAATGATACTGGCAAGGAGTGAGCTTCTCGGATCAAGTAGACACATGAGACTATGTGGGCAGCTCCTGTCTGAAGGGGAGATGAGGAGGCAGAGGGGGTCAGAAGCTGCTGAATGGACATGGAAATAGAGGGTGGAGAGAAGGCATGTGTTGTCTCATTAGGGGGAGAGCAACTAGGAGTATATAGCAAGGTGTAAGTTTATGTGTGAGAGACTGACTTGATTTGTAAGCTTTGACTTAAAGCACAATAATAAAAAAAAAAAACCCACATGATCTTATCAGTTGATGCAGAAAATGCATTTGACAAAGCCCAGCACCCATTCATGATAAAACATTGGGATAATACAACGCACAAAATGAAAATCACCCATAAACCCACCTAAGGGTTGTTACTGTTAACATTTTGGTGTATACCTTTTTGGTTTTTTCTGTATTCATTTTTAACATAAATTATATTGCTCCCCCCCCCCATGTTAAATGTTAAATGTTAGTATGTCATAATTGGGATTGCCTTTTTTAAGCTATGGTACAGTATTACAAACTCCAGTCTCAAACGGCAACTTACTAAACTTGAAAAGGCCTGCTTTGTTTCTCTAATGTAAAGTTAAACATGAGCCAACATTGTCAAGCTAATGTGCGTGATGATGCTGTTCAAGTACTAAAATTACTTAGAGGTCAGGGCTAAGAGATAACAAGCCTGTATTCAAAAGTTGGGGCAGAGCAGACTTCATGAACTATAAAGGGATGCCAGGAGGCGTCCAGACATTTCACAGCTTAGAAGAAACAGGCAAAATGAAGACCAAAAAGGAAACTTCCAAATCTTTATTTTGCATGGGGGAAAAAAAAAAGTTACGTGACTGTAATTACATTTCGTTGCATAAATTTCATGAGAATACTGTTGAATCTTGATTTATCCATGGCAACATTTTTTTTTACGGGTACTTTCCTTGTGTGTTTGTTCCAGACCCCTGTAAAAGAGCCCAACAGTGAAAATGTAGATATCAGCAGTGGAGGAGGCGTGACAGGCTGGAAGAGCAAATGTTGCTGAGCGTTGTATTCATCAGTTGGCCATCCACCACCCCGTTTTCTCTTGCTGCAAAATAAACCACTCTGTCCATTTTTAACCCTAAACAGATATTTTTGTTCCTCATCTTAACTACCCAATCCACCTATTTTATTTGTTCTTTCATCTGTGACTGCTTGCTGACTTTATAATTTCCTTCAAACAGCAACAAAAAAAATGTGTAGAAAAATCATGTCTGTGACTTCATTTTTAAATGTACTTGCTAAGCTCACCACTGCATTTCAGTTGTATTATAGTCTGGTTCTTCTTATCAACATTAAACCTATAGCAATCATTTCAACTCTATTCTGCAAATTGTATAAGAATAAAAGTTAGAATTAACAATTTTATTTTGTACAACAGTGGAATTTTCTGTCATGGATAATGTGCTTGAGTCCCTATAATCTATAGACATGTGATAGCGAAAGAAAGAAACAAACAAAAGCCAGGAAAACGCTCATTTCGCCTTGAATATGTAAATGGGGTTAATTTTGTCCTGTGCCTTATGTGGAAAGGAACTTCTTTGGTTTTTCTTTTTTTGTTTTGGTGGAAGCATGTGCAGGAGACATATCACCCAAACATAAACCAGTAAAATGTTTGTGGTTTGCTTGACTGTAATTTTCAGAGTAATTCATTGAGGACAATGGATAATGCAGAAATGATAGCTTTGGTTTGCTGGGTCTCATTTTAAGTGGCCTTGATATTTAAAACTATTCCTGCCCACCATTTCTTTTCCTTGGCCACTTTTTTGTTTCTCTCCCTCCTGCATGCTGCTTTTTTGCTTCTCCCTCTCTCCCCAACCCATGGTATGAGTTATTTAAAAATGAAAGGGGGCAAACTGGTAGGTTTATCAGATTTAACACAAAAGCACTGATTTAACTTGCTAAGTAAACTGAAAGATGAGTTCTAACTGCCTGCTATCAACTGTCAGTTATGTAGTGGCTTCCCTTCAGTTGTTCTCTCCCCTAAAACTTGTCCCCAGATTCCTTCATTTGCTGTTCCTGCGGTTCTTCTTCCTCCCTCTTTGTTCCCCTCCTGTCTGTCCATTGAGTTTATGAAATGGAAGAGTTACCTGCATGCACTAGTGTTTGGAGGGTGTTGTGGTTTGTCTTTCTGTTAGGTGAGTAGCCTGGTCACTTTCCTAGGCTGAGTCTCTCCCATCTGAATCCGAGTAATCTCCATTTTGGCAACTCCTCTAGCAGTTTGGTAGCCCAGTAAAGGTTGTTCAAAGGAGGGGGGAAAAAAAAAAAAGATGGGGAAGGAGGAGTGAAATTTATTAACATATTTGCCAAATGTATTAAGATTTGGCCTCTGAAGAACAGTTTTTCAGTGTTGAGTTGTCTTTACCTTAAGATTTAGAAATCCTTTAGAATATTACTAATTTGAAGACCTATCTTGACATCCTTTTGGGAAGTTGTATTACCATGGATTTGGACAAAGGACAGCAAAAGGCTTTTCATGTAAAAATTAGCTTTCTCTAACCCTGTCCTTTTTTCCTTCCATTTTTCTAGTTTTGCTTCATGACTTATTAGGATAGGCTAAGCTAAGTTTGCTGCGTTGCTAGCATCCTAACATGACACCTTTCTTGAAATAATTGTGAATAGCATGATTCATTTCTAGCAGAGGCTGAGTTTCAGACAGCAGCTTCCATTGAAAAGTCTTTCCGTGGCGTGGAGAGCATTTTAATGCCCTCTTGGCTCACATAAACAACATAGGGACACATCTGCTGTGAAAATCCCTGAAGTTTTCAGATAGCGCCCTAAAAACAATTTTATATGCCTCACTGGTGGTGGTTTTTAGGGTTTTCCCTCACTTGACTTTCTCATTGTTTACTACTAGTAAAAGGAGCATTGCCAAATAATCTCGAATTTTCCACTAAAAATAATACTGAAATGATGTTAAGCTTCTCAACAAGTTTTTAGGTTAAACCTACTGTTGTTAAATGAACTTCTAACGTATTTGTTTCTTCCCTTTATCTGGAATGTGGTAGTAGCTTTTTTTATTTTTAACTCTTTAATCCTTGTTAAATTTTAGTGACTTAAGGTTTGAGAGCTAAACACTGGGATTTTTGAGTAACAGACTGACAGTTTTGTTTGCATAACTATAATTGGCATTGTACATAGAAAGAATATGGCTACCTTTTGTTAAGTCTGCACTTTCTAAATATCAAAAAAGGGAAATGGAGTATAAATCAATTTTTGTATAATTTGTTGGAAACCTGAGTTTTATTTGCTTAATATTAGGGCTTTGCCCTTTTTCTGTAAGTCTCTTGGGATCCTGTGTAGAAGCTGTTATCATTAAACACCAAACAGTTAAGTCCATTCTCTGGTACTAGCTACAAATTCGGTTTCATATTCTACTTAACAATTTAAATAAACTGAAATATTTCTAGATGGTCTACTTCTGTTCATATAAAAACAAAACTTGATTTCCAGCTCTGTGGTTTGGTTTTCATTTATTGAGTTGAAGTTGGGTTATTTCTGTAAATAACACAAAACAGCAAACTAAATATGGGGGGTAGAGAGAAAGGAAATAACTTACTTAGCCTGTGGAAAACTGGGAAAGCATTTTCAAAAATTATTTTTGGTAAGAAACAATATTTAAAAAAAAAAAATTGTCTCTGGAACAGTAAGGTAGAATCATCTTGGTGTCAAAACAAGAGACGCCCAGGCCCTAGTCAAACCTGAGCTGTGCTGAAGTCCAGCTTCAACTGAAGCCAGCTGGTGACCCAGGGCACCACAGCAGGTTCGCCAGAGGGAAGACAAAGCCTGGTTTTAGCAGTGGCTGTTGCTAAAGCGTTTCCTAGTTTTTTGTGTGAACCATAAGCCAAAACTTTGACTTTGTAGTCTTGGGGAAAAAAATTAATCTGGTATTAAGACCTTTTCAGACAATAAATATTTGTTGGTAAAATTAGCACTGCTGGGAGGATGATATGTAGAGATTTTCTTACCTGCTGGTTCATTCCCTGTCCCCGCTCTCCCAATATATTTCTGATAGTGTGTGTACAGCAGGGCCTAGGAATCTGCCCTTGAAATTGGTATAGGAAAATCAGACATCGCCTCTGCGCTTAAATTTATGTGATCTAGTTTAGAAAGCAAAAGTAATACCAGGTAAGCATATACAAAAAACCCATTGCTGTCATTGATTTCAGCTCACAGTGACTCCATAGGATTTCCAAGGAGCAGCTGGAGGATTTGAATGGTTGACCTTTTGGTTGGCAGCTGTAGCTCTAAACCACTGCACCACTCTGGCTCCCTACCGATGCAGAGCTTTCAGAGCCCTGGTGGTGAAGTAGTTAAGAGCTCAGGCTGCTAACCAAAAGATCGGCAGTTCAGATCCACCAGCCACTCCTTAGAAACCCCGTGGGGAAGTTCTACTCTGTCCTATAGGGTCTCTATGAGTCCGAATCGACTCAGCGGCACGCAACAAGCATATACAAAAGCCAGATAGCTGAGTTCTAGATTTGAAGTGCTGTATTAACAGAAGAGCACGACCAGTTGGTGGGAATAGTTGGGTTGGCTTTTTGGGGAGGAGGAACATGAATTGGTTTGTAGGTGTGTAGATTGGTTGTCCAGGGCAGAGAGGAGGGCACTGTAAGAAGGGACTACAGAAGCAAGTTAGAACTGAGTTTGGCAGATGTGAGAAACCAGAAATCTGGACAATGTGATAGGCAATGGGGAGTCATGATAGGCTCTTGAGAGTGGTGAGAGCAGCGAGTTTGAGGAAGAGGAAAAACCTGGCTACAATGATAGCAGAGGGAAATGCGGGGTTAAAGTTAAGGGAGATACGTGAAGGGGAAAGACTTTCTTATGAGGCTGTTAGATGCTGCAGCAGTGTTCTAGGTTTTTTGTGTTATGTCCTCATCAACCTAGTGAAGTAGGCATTAATAACTCATTTTACAAAATATACTGTCTAAGTAATTTGCTTAAGCTAGTGGAGCTGGCTGTTGAAACCAGGCCTGACACCAGTGTTCATCCTGTTTTCACTTAACCATATGAGTTTTTCAGGATTAGGTTCTAGAGTTTGGTTATAATAGCCATGATAAACATGTGCCACAGCAAACAAAAATAGAAGGGTGGGGTGCAGTCTTACCTAGTTAATGTAACCATTTAGCCTCACCTTGTTAGGTGCCGTCGAGTTGGTTCTGACTCACAGCAACCCTGTGCACAAAAGAACAAAACAATGAGAGGGTGGAGGGGGTTAGAAGCTGGCGAAATGGACACGAAAAGAGAGGAGGGAGAGAGCAGGCTGTCTCATTAGGGGGAGAGTAATTGGTAGTGTGTAGCAAGGTGTATATGGGTTTTTGTGTGAGAGACTGACTTGATTTGTAAACTTCCACTTAAAAGCACAATAAAAATTATTAAAAAAAAAAAAAAACACTGCCCAGCCCTGCACCATCCTCACAATCCTTGCTATGCTTGAGCCCATTGCTGCAGTCACTGTGTCAGTCCATCTCATTGAGGGCGTTCCTCTTTTTCACTGATCCTCTAACCTATCAAGCTTGATGTCCTACAGGGACTGATCCCTCCTGGTAACGTGTCCAGAATATGTGAGAAAATGCCCTTGCTTCTAAGGAGCACTCTGGTTGTACTTCTCTTGGCAGTCCATGGTATATTCAATATTCTTTGCGAACACCACATTTCAAAAGGATCAATTTTTCTTCAGTCTTTCTTATTCATTGTCCACCTGTCACATGCATGAGGCGATTGAAAACACCATAGCTTGGATCAGGCACACCTTAGTCCTCAAGGTGACGTATTTGCTTTCCAACACTTTAAAGAGGTCTTTTGCAGCAGATTAGCCCAATGCAACGCGTCTTTTGATTTACTGACTGCTGCTTCCGTGGGTGTTGATTGCGGATCCAAGTAAAATGAAATCCTTGACAATCTCAATCTTTTCTCCATTTATCATGATCTTGCTTATTGGTGCAGTCGTGAGGAGTTTTGGTTTCTTTATATTGAGGCATAATCCATACTGAAGGCTGTGGTCTTTGATCTTCATCAGTAAGTGCTTCAAGTCCTCTTCACTTTCAGCAAGCAAGGTTGTGTCATCTGCTTATCGCAGGTTGTTAATAAATCTTCCTCCAATCCTGATGCCCCGTTCTTTTTCATGTAGTCCAGCTTCTCGGACTATTTGCTGAGCATACAGATTCAGTAGGTATGGTAAAAGGATACAACCATGATGCACACCTTTCCTGACTTGAAACCACAATGTATTCCCTTGTTCTGTCTGAACGACTGCCTCTTGATCCATGTACAGATTCCTCATGAGCACAATTAAGTGTTCCGAAATTCCCGTTCTCCACAATGTTATCCATAATTTGTTATGATCCACACAGTTGAATGCCTTTCCATAGTCAATAAAACACAGGTAAACATTTTTCTGGTATTCTCTGCTTTCAGCCGGGATCCATCTGACATGAGCAATGATATCCCTGGTTCCACATCCTCTTCTAAATCTGGCTTGAATGTCTGACCGTTCCCTTTTGATATATATACTGCTGCAGCCACTTTTGAATGATCTTAAGCAAAATTTTGTTCACATGTGATATTAATGATATTGTTTGATAATTTCCATATTTGATTGAATTAACCTTTCTTTGGAATAGGCATAAATATGGATCTCTTCCAGTTGGTGGGCCAAGTAGCTGTTTTCCAAATTTCTTGGCATAGATGAGTGAGCACTTCCAGTGCTACATCTGTTTGTTGAAACATCTCTATTGGTATTCTGTCAGTTCCTGAAGCCTTGTTTTTCACCAATGCCTTCAGTGCAGCTTGGACTTCTTCCTTCAGGATCATTGGTTCCTGATCATATGTTACCTCCTGAAATGGTAGAACGTCAACCAATTCTTTTTGGTATAGTGACTCTGTATATTCCTTCCATCTTCTTTCGATGTTTCCTGCGTCATTTAGTACTTTCCCCATAGAATCCTTCAGCATGGCAGCTTGGGGTTTTAATTTTTTCTTCAGTTTTTTCAGCTTGAGAAATGCTGAGTGTGTTCTTCCCTTTTGGTTTTCTATCTCCAGGTCTCTGCACATGTCATCCTAATACTTTGTCTTCTCGAGCAGCCCTTGGAAATATTCTGTTCAGCTCTTTTACTTCATCATTTCTTCTTTTTGCTTTAGGTACTCGATGTTCAAGAGCAAGTTTCAGAGTCTCTTCTGACATCCCTTTAGGTCTTTTCTTTCCTGTCTTTTTAATGACCTCTTGCTTTCTTCTCGTATGAGGTCCTTGATGTCATTCCACAACTTGTCTGGTCTTCGGTCATTAGTGTTCAACACATCAAATCTATTCTTGAGTTGGTCTCTAAATTCAGTTGGGATATACTCAAGGTCATACTTTGGCTCTTGTGGACTTGTTCTAATTTTCTTCAGTTTCATCTTGAACTTGAATATGAGTGATGGTCTGATCCACAGTCAGCCCCTGGCCTTGTTCTGGCTGATGATATTGAGCTTTTCCATCATCTCTTTTCACAGATGTAGTTGATTTGATTCCTGTGTATTCCATCTGGTAAGGTCGTGTATAGTTGTCATTTATGTTGGTTAAAAAAGGTATTTGCAATAAAGAAGTCATTGGTCTTGGAAAATTCAGTCATGCCATCTCCAGCATCGTTTCTATCACCAAGGCCATATTTTCCAAGAAGAAGAAATCTTTCTTCTTTGTTCCCAAGTTTAGCATTCCAATCACCAGTAATTATCAGTGCATCCTGATTGCATGTTCGATCAGTTTCAGACTGCAGAAGTTGGCAAAAATCTTCAATTTCTTCATCTTTGGCTTTAGTGATTGGTGCATAAATTTGAATAATAGTTGTAGTAACTGGTCTTCCTTGTAGGCGTACAGATATTATCCTATCACTGACAGCGTTGTACTTCAGGACAGATCTTGAAATGTTCTATTTGATGATGAATGCAACACCATTCCTCTCCCAGTTGTCATTCCTGGCATAGTAGACCATATGATTATCAGACTCAAAATGGCTAACAGAAGTCCCTTTCAGCTCTCTAATACCTAAGATATCGACATTTATGCATTCCATTTCATTTTTGACGATTTCAAATTTTCCTAGATTAATACGTCATACATTTCAGGTTCTGATTATTCGTGAACGTTTGCAGCTGTTTCTTCTTATTTTGAGTCATGCCACATCAGCAAATGAAGGTCCTGAAAGCTTGACTCCAGCCACATCATTAAGGTTGACTCTACTTTGAGAAGGCAGCTCTTCCCCAGTTGTATTTTGAGTGCCTTCCAATCTGAGGGGCTCATCTTCTGGAGCTATACCTGACAGTGTTCTGCTGCTATTCGTAAGGTTTTCACTAGCTAATGCGTTTCAAAAGTAGACCGACGGGTCCTTCTTCCTAGTCTGTCTGAGTCTGGAGCTCAGCTGAAACCTGTCCTCCATGGGTGACCCTGCTGGTATTTGAATACCGATGGCATAGCTTCCAGCATCACAGCAACACACAAGCCCCCACAGTACAACAAACTGACAGATGCGTGGGGGCAGCCTCACTTTGGGACCTTCTAAAAAGCCCTTGAAAAGTACCTAGCTCAGATTATTACTGTTTTTGCTTTAGATCTGTATTACTGCTCACCACCTTGTAATTTTATTATGCTTCCTCCTGGTCCAAACCATCTTTTGGCCAAGTAAAAAAAGTAACACAGTTGCGTTTGACAATTCTATTAATTGGTTTTCAGAGACTATACTTCGAGGGGGCTCCTGTTACTTAAGAATGGTTACAACAGTAAGAGTGGTAAAAAAAGAAAAAAAAAAAAAACAGGAGGATACAGTTTATGTCAACTTCCTAGGTTGGATTTGAGATACTTTATAACAAATCACTAGTACAGTGTAACTTAAAATAAGGCCAAGAGCCACATAGGGGAGGTGAGGGAGGCAGTTAAGCTGAAGATCCAAACCACAAAGTGCTGCGCTGGAATCACAAATTGAGATCTGAGACGGTGTACTTCTGTTGTAATTGGTTCAAAAGCGCATACCAGTTGCGAAGGAAAGAAAATCTTTTCGAGCATGAAACTTAGAACTGTTTACCATTGTCATTGAATAACAGTGAAAATGTCTTCAATGCAGGTTTATAAAATGTATGAATTCGTATGGTTCAGTCATTTCACTGAATCAGTAAAAGGCAAAATTCAGTTGTAAATCAATGGTGGCATTTCTACAGGGAACTGAAGTAATGAAGTCTAGCTTTGTAGCTTTTTGGTGATCCAACTTGCTGTAGACATACACTTGATTTTCTTAAAGAAGGGATAGTTAACATTTCTCAGATTCTAAAATCATAATCTTAGTTGTGTCTTTTGACTAGAGCTTGAGAGTAGTCAATTCAAGATACAGCTCTTGTATGAAGGGCGGGTTTTAAATGGAAGCATCCATTTGCTTTAGACACCAAGCTTGGAGGTAGCAGAGTTGATACCGCTTTGAACATGAGAGGACTGACTCAAAAGTGAGGCCGTTTCACCTGTGCATCTTCGGAAGTTCCCAGAGTATTCCACGAAAGCCTCTTAGGTTTCACATTGTAAGTCACAGAAATTACTTAGGCTTGGAGGGCTCTGAAGGCAGATGTTGCATTTCACCTGCGTGGGGAAGGTGCCAGCTGAGCAGCACTGCCTCCAGGTGAGCTTATTGGGATATGTTAGAGAGAGACAGATTGAAAGTAACCAGGTACAGAACTGTGGTTCTGTGTCTTTGCTGTGTCACCCACATTCCTGCAGTTGTGAGAACCCTCTTAACACAACCTAAGCACCGTTTTTCCTTCCCAACAGGCCATTTAAGTATTGCCTAAGACATAAATATTAGAACTGTTTAAGGAGTAAGTTCCTAGGATAGAGACACTTTTCTAGTTTGAACTCCGGATCATTCACGTAGGAGGTTACATTAATATTCTTTTACTTATTTTCTAAACACCCAGCCTTGAAACCTCAAACGTCGATGACTCCGCCACTTCATTCAATCACCTAGTACTGTTCGACTTTCTTGCATTGTCTTGAGTCTTCGCCTTTATATTCCCACTGCTCCAGTTTTGGTAGTTGTACCCCCATTCAGGATCGCTGCGTTAGTTTCCTAACTGATCACATGGGCCTAGTCCATCTTGCACAGATCAGGAGTTTAATCTTCCTAACACCACGCTTTCCTGCTCAAGAATCTGCATTGGCTTCCACTACCCACCACAAGGACCTGCCATGGTGCAATCAGAGTTTGTCACTGACCAAGCTCTCAAGGAAATAATGCAGTGACTCATGACCCAACAGTTGGGGAACTTAGCCAGGCCCCAGCCCATTGTTACCAGTCTTTGCTTTCACCAAAGTGCTACACAAATCCACTCAGCAGTTATAGGCCTCAAAACAAAATTTTTCCTTCTGCAGCTCCCTTAATTAACAACCATCTGTATCAGTTAATTTAAGAGGAAAAGGACACTATTAAAAGGTTATTAAGGTTAGATTCTGATAAGAAGGTGGTATCGGTGGCATAATGTTTCATTTTCCACAAATCCCTCTATAAAAACACAACTAGGATAGCAAAACCCATGAACAACATGTACGGCAAAATTAGGTTACAAAGTATCCCCACACAAATCCTCAAATAACAAGCAGGTAGGTACAAACCTCTGACAGGAACAAGACCTGCCTAATATCGGCATCTGTACAAAAGGAAGCGAGGGGAAACACTGGGGCATCTGAGGGATCTAAGAACTCCAAACTAGCCAGCAGGTGCTCGAAGGCTCTGCAAGCCAATCTGAGAACAGAGGCTGAAGCTGCAAAGGGGTTTGCACAGTCCAGTACCAGGTGAGTACAGGAATCTGCAGTAAGCTGTAAGAAGGCTGCAGCAGTCTGGGCCCTATGAAACTCCATTTTCCCACTAAAAGAAACCAGGGCTTCTTGAAGAAATGGCCAAGTTGTGGCAGGAAATGTGTAAGATGACCATGAAATATCTTTTTCTCTAAATATGTTATTTTTGGTGAAAATGTATGTACACAGTAGATCATACACCCATTCAGCAATTTCTTCGTGTACTGTTCAATGACATTGCTTACATTCTTCATGCTGTGTCACCATTCCCACTATTTCTTCTCATTTATTTCACCATCCTTAGACTCACTGTCCCAGAAACTACTTATCTGTGCTTTAGAATTACCACTGTCAGTTTGATCTGATACAGATAATTCTTTGAAAGAATGCAACATTTGAGGTGAACATACTAATTCAGTTAAACCATTGTTTAGTTTGAAGAGGACTACCAGGGATAGTTTTGGTTCAAGGTTCAAAAATTTTCTCAGGGCAACAGATCCAGGGGTTCCTCTAGCCTCAATGGGCCTAGTAAGTCTGGATTCCATAAGAAATTTCACAATCAGTTCCATATTTTCCCCCTTTTGATCAGGACTCATCTGTTGAGTCCTTGATCAAAAGTTTCAGTAATGGTAGCCGGGCACCATCCAGTTCTTCTGGTCTCATGGCAAGTGTGGCAGTAGTTCATAGAGGCAACTAGACCTTCAGTCCAGTTCCTTCTCCTATTCCTGGGTCTTCTAAGACCACAGGCACTACTCACCAAACTGGGGTGGGGGGGGCGGGAGGGGGGAGAGAAGAGAGAAAGGGAGGGAAGGTAGAACAGAAACTCTAAAAACAGTGTTAGGTTAATTGGCTGGGCAGTCCCACAAAGCCATGACCCTAAGCCTTCAAACCAAGAGAACTAATATCATGAGGTATTTGCTTGTACTTAAATATTTTCAGCAACTGCATCGTCTCTTTTTTTTTTTTTGGCTTTGTTGCTGCTGTTGCTGTAAAATGACCCTGAAATATCTTATTATATCAGACAACAAATAATTCTCCAAGTCATGTAAGGGTGTGTCAATAAGGGCTTGGGAGGCAAAATGGGAGCCGCCTGTGGCCAAAGGTAGTACAATTTGAATACATCAAATATGTTTGAACCTGTGAGCTCATACAGATGTCAAACACACACTCAGACACACACACACACACCCCTATCTCCACTATCGGAGGATGCCAGGGAAAGAGATCTTTCTGTCCGTCTCACTGAAGTGAATAAAAGAATCAAAAATTTATCTGGCCTTCTCTATACACCTATACCACTGGGTAACTAAATAGTAAATAAGATGAAGTTTCTCTATTGAGAAGTATTCCAACAAATAAAGAAGAACTTATAGAATTAGAAAGTTACTGTTTTACAACCTCTGATGAATCTAGGCAATGATCCTCAATGACTACATCACAAACAGAGACACCCAGACATTTACGTGCCTTCTAAGAAAAGATACAAGACTTCTATGGTGAGGCCGTGCCCCTCCCCCCACTAAAACAAAAAAAAGGAGGCTTCAGTCAGATCTGACTAGTCTAGATCCGACTACCAGTTTACAGGAAATCTGAGGACAGAGCAACATATTAAACTACATCAATCAGTAAAATCCAGACTGGTAAACTGCAATTGATCTCATCCCAACAATTACATTACAAGGAAGAGTAACAAGTGTCCACTACACCAGTCATGTCCAAACGGCTTGTTTTGAGCAGGGGAGGAGGGGCTATGATTGGTGGGAGTCCATGGAGCGTTTCTAGGGTGCATAGCAAAATCCAATCTCCTGGCACGGATGTTGGTTACAAGGATCTTTACCTTATATCAATTCGTTAAGCTACACATTTGTTTTATGTGATTTTTCAAATTTGTATTACATTTAACCATAAAGGTGTGTATAGGTGTTAAAAATTTTATTGAGTAACTCACAATCTCCATGACAAAAGGGCCAGTCTTTTAGGGGCCTTGCAGCCAAGTCCAATGCCCAAAACCAAGCTGCAGAATTGATCCTGCTAAGGCCCCACTGTCACTGCTGCTGAACACAGACATTCTACCTGGGAATTGTCACCCTTGCCTCTGGAAATGACACGGCTGCCTCCATACCTTGTGGCCTCCACTTCTTTGTTTCAGTAGCTTCTGGTTGAAAGTCTAAGGCCCATAAATTGGTTGGTGAGGAAAAGGGCGTGTCTCTTGTCTTCAGTTTCAATAGTGGGAGGTGGGCCCTGACTCCTAAGGTGGGGGATTCCGGTGCTGGGTGGACAAAAAGAGTGACAAATGTCCTCTACACCAGTGGTGTTCAAACTTTGCTGCGTATTAGAACCAGACAGGGAGAGTTTTTAAAAAAACCAACACCAAGGTTGTACCCCAGTGTAATTAAAAGACAATCTCTGGGGAGAGAGTCAGGCTTTTGCTTGTTGTTAACCCCTAGATGATTCCAGTGTGCAGCCCAGTAGGCAAGCCAGTGCGCTACCCCCACGCTGCTCAAAGTGTGGTCTTCGGGTAATCACCTCGGAGCTTGTTAGAAATGCGGAATCTCGGGCCCCACCCCGGACCTACTGAGTCAGAATCTGCACGTTACTACAAAATGCCAGTAAATTTCCATTAGTAAGAAAAAAAAAAGAATTTTTTTTTTTTTTTTTAAAAAAGGCTGCCTTAAACTAGCCCAAGCCAGATTTGGCCCACCCTGCATGTGCAGAAGGGCCAGCTGTGACCGTTCGTTGACCTCAACAGAGCAGCAGGTGGAACGAATCAGAAGGAAAATCATCATCTGGCTCCCATTCCAAACCAGCAAGAACCACGTCCGTCACCTCCTGTTTCCTGGCCACCATAATTCCTGCAATATCTTCCCTATATATTCCTTCTAGAATTTTCCCTGCCCAGTACACCTGCACAGCCGCCGTCTTGCTGCCCAAATCACATATAAGCCCTGCTTCACCATAAATTTTTTTTTTTTTTCCACCATAGCTGGGGGAGTCAGATCTGAGGAACTTCCTCCTAGTTCCTTGCTCTTTGCATTGCGGTGAAGTTACTTTCTCTTTCTCAAAGGCCAGGGTCTAGATTATTGGCAGGTTTGAGCGTGCAAAACAGAACCCACCTTCCAGGGTTGGGCAACATCACCATCTGAGAAGCACTGACCACTATTCTTTCAAGGCCTGCCTAAATCCCACCCTAAAGGATATTCTCCACTCCTCAGCGAGGAAGTGACCCCTCCCTTCTTCATATTCATAAGAGGACTTTTCACCTGCATTTCCGTTGGGCATTTATTGCATACTTCCTTGGTTGTAGTTAATTGCCTTCTATATGGTCCGTCTCCTTAGCAGACTGCAAGCGTCTGCTGGGCAGGGACTATGCGATATCTTTGTGTTGTCACAGCACTTAGCGCAATGCTGCCCACAAAGCAGGCGCTACGGGTGGGCATTGTGGTAAGTGCCTAGTGAATTTCCTCCAGCTGTTTTCTCCCCCCACGCTCAGCAGGGCATGCTCTGGTGTCCTTTTCCTACCCGCCTGTCATGCACTCACTTCTATATTTAAAGGCCATTTCGATAAAACTTTAAAACCCAAACACAATTTTACTACTATTGACTATCTCCGGATATTGGATAAATTGGTTAATTTCTGTGGATCTCCGTTTCATTGTTCTAAAAGAAAGTGGACTAGAAATCCCTCTGAGGTTCAGCACAGTGTAAATAGTCAATGACTCTGTGTTTCCCCTTTGCTGGTTTAACCAAGACTCGGAACACTCCAACTCCAGGGTTGGTAGCGCTCCCAGGGAGAAACTGCGAGTTAAATACAGAGCTACTGAGCCACCTTGTGACCACTCCTGGGAACTGCATTTCTCCTGTGTTCTGTGAGAAACTTCCTGGGCCCGTGGGTCTGTGATCCCATCGGTAAGGAATTACGGTAAACACAGCTACATAAAATTAAATTCTTTCTCCTAAATCCCACTGAAATTCCAGTAAAGGAATTTTAAAAATATACGCCTACAAAGGACAAAAAAGGAGGCAAGAGACATCTGCAAGTGAGAATTAAAATTTTTATTTATGCTAATGTTGAGCAGTAAGTCTTTAAAAACTGGACGGGGGTCGGGGGGGAAGAGCTGAAAGATGGAACAAAGTGCTAATTGTCCTAGACCCTTGCTGTCGAGTTGATTCCACCTATAGTGACCCTATAGAATAGATTACAACTGCCCACGGAGACAGGCAGCACATCTTTCTCCCACGGAATGGCAGGTGGATTCAAACCACCAACTTTTCAGACAGCAGCCGAGCACCTAACCACTGCACCACCAGGGCTCCTAAGAGGTGTTATAATTCGCAGAGATTGAAGTACAGAGACTCCAGACTTGAGGACATCAGGCACTGGGAATGGTGGAGGCAAGTCAAAGGGTTGAAAACAAGGAATTAAGTGGGTGCCTGTACCTTAACTGATGGTTCCTCCCATTCTTTCCCTCGCTCTTCTCTCCCTTTCCAAGAATTTTGGCAACCAGGCAAAAGTACCCAGGGAGGGGATTAAGAAATTCTTCCCTGGAAAACTTGGTCCAAAAGAAAAGATCAAATACTCTCATTGAGAGGTTCACCAACTAAAAGGCCAGCTCAAGGCAGTGTATTCTACTTTGAGGTGTCTTGTCAGCAAAATACAAGAATACACATACAATTTCCAATCTGCTTAAAACATAATATAAAATTATTCAAACACATAGAAAAGTGCAGGCATATTAATAGATATCTACATATCTGACACCTAGATTTAACAAATATTTGCATTCAATGAGATATTCAATTCTTCGTGCTAACATAAAAAGAGAGAACACAAAAACAAAACAGAGAAAGGAAACTTAAAAGGAAAAAAAAAGGCAATGCAGAAAACCAAAGAAAAACCCCAAACTCATTTTACTTTTCTTGGATATGAGATGCTATTGAAATCGTAAAGCAACAATGTTGTCGTTAGGTGCCATCTAGTCAGTTCCAACTTGTAGCAACCCTATGTATGACAGAATAAAACGCTGCCCAGTCCTTCTCCATCCTCACAGTCGTTGCTATGCTGGAGCCCATTATTGTAGCTGCTGTGTCAGTTCATCTTGTTGAGGGTCTTCCTCTCTTTTGCTGACCCTCTACTTTACCAAGCATGATGTCCTTTTCCAGGGACTGTCTTTCTTGATAACATGTCCAAAGTACATGAAACAAAGTCTCGTCATCCTTGCTTCTAAGAAGCATCCTTGCTTCCAAGACATTTTTTTTGTTTTTCTAACCAAAACCAAACCCACTGCCGTTGAGTCGATTCTGACTCATAGCGACCCTATAGGACAGAGTAGAACTGACCCATAGAGTTTCCAAGGAGCGCCTGGTGGGTTTGAACTGCCAACTTATTGGTTAGCAGCCATAGCACTTAACCACTATGCCACCAGGGTTTCCGTTCTTCTAACAGTCGATAGTATATTCAATATTCTTTGCCAACGCCATAATTCAATGGCATCAATCCTTTTTCAGTCTTTGTCATTCATTGTCCAGCTTTTGCATGCATACGAGGTCCTCAAGGTGACATTTTTGCTTTTGAACACTTTAAAGAGGTCTTTTGCAGCAGATTTGCCCAATGCAATACATCGCTTGATTTCTTGATTCCTGCGTTGAATGTGGATCCAAGTAAAATGAAATTCTTGACAACTTGAATATTTTCTCCATTTATCATGATGTTGGTTATTGGCCCAGTTGTGAGGGTTTTTGTTTTCTTTATATTAACCTGTAATCCGTACTGAAAGCTCTAATCTTTGATCTTCATCAGTAAGTGCTTCAAGTCCTCTTCACTTTCAGCAAGCAAGGTTGTGTCATCTCTATATCGCAGGTTGCTAATGAGTCTTCCTCCAATCCTGATGCCCAGTTCTTCTTCATACAGTCCAGCTTCTCAGATTATTTGCTCAGCATACAGACTGAATAGGTATGGTGAAAGGATACGACCCTGATGCACACCTTTCCTAATTTTAAATCACACAGTATCCTTTTGTTCTGTTTGAACAACTGACTCTTTGCTTATGTACAGGTTCCTCATGAACACAATTAAGTGTCCTGGAATTCCCATTCTTCACAATGTTATCCATAATTTGTTATGATCCACACAGTTGAATGTCTTTGCATAATCAATAAAACACAGGTACACATCTTTCTGGTATTTTCTGTTTTCAGCCAAGACTCATCTGACATTAGCAATGATATTCTTCATTCCATGTCTTCTTCTGAATCCACCTTGAATTTCTGGCAGTTCATTGTCAAGGTACTGCTGCAACTATTTTTTAATTACCTTCAGCAAAATTTTACTTGCATGTGATATTAATGATATCCTTTGATGATTTTCGCATTCCGTTGGTTTACCTTTCTTTGGAAGAGGCAAGATTATGGATCTCTTCCAGTTGGTTGGCCAGGCAGCTGTCTTCCAAATTTCTTGACATAGATGAGTGAGCACTTCCAGTGCTGCATTCATTTGCTGAAACATCTCAGTTGGTATTCCGTCAGTTCCTGGAGTCTTGTTCTTCGTCAATGCCTTCAGTGAAGCTTGGACTTCTTCCTTCAGTACCATTGGTTCTCGATCATATGTAATCTCCTGAAATGGTTGAATGTCAACCAATTCTTTTTGGTACACTGACTCTGTGTGTTCCTTCCATTTTCTTTTGATGCTTCCTGTGTCGTTCATTTTTTTTGCCCATAGAATCCTTCAATATTGCAATTTGATGTTGAATTTTTTTCTTCAGTGGTTTCAGCTTAAGAAATGCAGAGTGTGTTCTTCCCTTTTGATTTTCTAACTCCAGATCTTTGTACATTTCATTATAACACTTTTTCTTCTCGAGCCACCCTTTGAAATCTTCTGTTCAGCTCTTTTACTTCATCATTTCTTCCATCAGCTTTAGCTACTCTATGTTCAAATTTCAAAGTCTCTTCTGACATCCATTTTGATCTTTTTTTTCTTTCTTTTCTGTCTTATTAATGACCTTTGGCTTTCTTCATTTCTTGATGTGATCCCACAACTTGTCTGGTCTTCAGTCTTAGTGTTCAATGCATCAAACTTATTCTTGAAATGGTCTCTAAATTCAGGTGGGATATACTCAAGATTGTACTTTGGCTCTCATGGACTTGTTCTGATTTTCTTCAGGTTCAACTTTAACTTACTTGTGAGCAATTGATGGTCTGTTCTGCAGTTGGCCCCTGGCCTTGTTCTGACTGATAATATTGAGCTTTTCCATCATCTCTTTCCACAGATGTAGTCTATTTGAGTCCTGTGCGTTCCGTCTGGTGAGGTCCACATGTATAGTCACCACTGATATTGTTGAAAAAAGATATTTCCAATGAATTGTTGTAGGTCTTGCAAAATTCTATCATGCAATCTCTGGCATCATTTCTATCACCAAGACCATATTTTCCAACTAGTGATCCTTCTTTGTTTCCAACTTTCATGTTCCAATCACCAGTAATTGTCAATTCATCTTGATTGCATGTCTGATCAATTTCAGACTGCAAAAGTTGGTAAAAATCTTCAATTTATTCATCTTTGGCATTAGTGGTTGTGTGTAAATTGAATAATAGTCATATTAACTGATCTTCCTTGTAGGTATATGAATATCATCCTATCACCAACAGCATTGTATTTCAGGATAGATCTTGAAATGTTGTTTTTGACTATGAATGTGATACCATTCCTCTTCAATTTGTCATTCCTGGCATAGTAGACCATATAATTGTCTGATTCAAATTGGCCAATACCAGTCATTCAAGCTCATTAATACCCAGGATATTGAACTTTAAGTGTTCTATTTCATTTTTGACAAATTTAAAAAACAAGAATAAGATGCTATAAAAAATGAATACACAATGAGAAAGAATTATCTAAAATAAAAATTAGCAGCTGAAAGAAAAGATTCAACAGAATAACTAGAAGATAAAAGTCAAGGAACTCTCCCAGAAAGTAATACACAGAAATGAAAAAGAAAGGGGAATGATAATAAAATTAGAGGACCAATCCAGAGGCCAAGATTTAACTAATTCGAGTTCCAGAAAAAGAAAATAGGGAGAAGGACAGAAGGAAGACATTTATCTGAGAAATAGTACAAGAAAATTGCCCAGAACTGAAGGATACTAGTCTCCAGATTGAAAGGACATAGTACCAAAAAACAAACAAACAAAAATTACCTGCACCAAGAAATGTCACCAAGGCATTTCGGAATTCCAAGGATAAAAGTAAAGATCTAATAAACCAATAAATGAACCTTCCAGAGGGGAGAAATAGGTCACATACAAAGAATCAAAAATCTGAATGATGCAAGTTTTCTCAAAGTAACACTGAGAGCTAGAAAACAATGGAGGAATGTCTTCAAAATTCTTAATGAAAAGGATTTTCTATACTCATTCAAATTATCTGTCAAATGTGAAAGTAAAATAAATGATATTTTCATATATGCAAAGAGGTAGATTTTTCTTCCCTTAGTCACCTTCTCAGAAAACTGTTGGAGAACACCAAGAAAGAGGAAGACTTAAGGTTCAGAAAACAAAAACAAAACCAGTCACCATTAAGTCGGTTTCAACTCATGGCAACCTCACGTGTTTCAGAGTAGAACCATAGGGTTTTCAATGACTGTGATCTTTCAGAAATAGATTGCCAGGCCTTTCTTCCAAGAAGACTCAGGAAACAGAAATTCAAACATGGAAAAGCCCTGAAGGGACTGTGTACCTGGCCCAGGAAGAAACTAGTCCAGACAGAAACATGAAGACACTATCTCCAAGAAAACAGATGGGGGAAATAATATTGGTAGGTGTGTTACATAGAAGATGAACCTGTGAAAATAATGAGGAATAAGAAACAAAAAGTCAAGCAAATTTTTTAAAAAAGCAATTACCACTACACACACACACCCCAACAACAACAAAAAAAAAACCCAAAGTTGTACAAGAAAGGAAATGGAATCATGGTATACTACTTGTCTCGCAATGAAATAGATGTCCATAATAATGTAAATGCTGACTACTAGTTTCACCAAAATTCATGATATAACAAAATTGAGATTAGGAGTGGTTACATCTAATTCTTTTCTACAGTAATTTAGACAAAAAAAAATGCCTAAAATTGATCAAGCTTTATATTTCTCATTGAAAATTTTATTGAGATAATTGTAGATTCACATGTACTTGTAAGAAATACTACAGAGAAATTCTTCGTAGATGTTGCCCGGTTTTCCTCAATGGTTGGAAAACTCTAGTATAACATCACAACCAGGATATTGACATGGATTTCCCCAGTTTTAATTTTTTACCTGTGTTCATGTGTGTGTGTGCATAGTAAAGTCTATACAATTTTGTTACCTGTGTAGGTTCACACACCCACCACCACAGTCAAAATACTGAACAGTCCCAGCACTTCAAGGGCCCCTCATGCTGCTCTTTTATAACCACACACACTTCCCACCCATTCCCTTCTCCCATCTCATCGCTAACCCCTAGCAATGAAGGACCAGGATTTTTAAATAATGAATTTAAGACAATTCTCCTTTCAAACCTTGGAAATCACTCAAAAGCAGCACTAAGAATGAGAAGCAAACAAATTCCATCTTCTAGGAAAGGATAACTGTGAAACCTTAAACCACACTGTTATAAGGATAGGTTGTGAAGGTCAGACAGAGGTGTGAGAAATTGCTGAAACCAGATGACTAAAGCTGCCACTCTCAAAGCCTGCATCAGTCTCACACAGAGGAGGCACACACTCTGAAGAATAACAAGATGCATAGGCTTCTGGTATGAAATTTCCCCCCAAAAGGAGAAGCAATGGAATTGGCTGTTAATGAGGAATCCCACACCTTACCATCCTTATTGAGGTAAGGCAGCCAAGAGAGACTGTCACATGAGCAGCCTTAGATGAGCATCTCACCTTTGGTTGGCTGGGAAGTAAGTAGTAGAGAGTAAAAGAATTATATATACACACTGTAGCAGCCATAATGGTGTGCGTCCGGGATCTCCCTTCATGAAAGAACTTATTGACTTTCCACTTCAACTTAGAACATAGAAAGTTGGAGAAAACATCATTGCCACTCCAACAATAAGAAAAATTTTGATAATCTATAAAACCGTAACTTTCCTTGAGCTCATCAAAGGTTGCAAGGCAACAAACGAACCTGAAATCTAAGGAAAAAACAGGTGACCAAGGAGATGGGATGCAAGCCTTGACTTACTGGATCAGAGTATGGGAGAAAGACAAGGCTATCATACTAGTGGGCAAGAAGAATTGAGCTAAAAATGTTAGTGCATTGTTAAAGGTTCAATGTGGGCTAGTGTGAATGTACAGAACTGGTGGGAGCCACATAATTTGTACCCACTTACAGGCCCTTCTCGGAGCCCTGGTGCTGCAGTGGTTAAGAGCTCAGCTGCTAACCAAAAGGTCAGCAGTTCAAATTCACCAGTCGTTCCTTGGAAACCCTATGGGGAAGTTCTACTCTGTCCTATAGGGTTACTAGGAGTTGGAATCAACTCAAAGGCAGTGAGTTGGTTTGGTTTACAGGCCCTTCTCCATGGACCTTCATTGGGTGCTGACAAGAAAGATTCAGGACAGGGTGTGAGATCAGAAAAGGCCTCCATCATAGTACTGGTCTAGGTGAAGGGAGCAGCCGCTATGCAGTAAAGGTGGAAAACTCCTGTACCCATTTCCCCTATAGAGTAAAGCCTTGAGCCTCTGGGGAAAGGCAACAAACCCTATCACAGACAGGGCACAGATGAAGGGTCTTGGAGAAGGGGAGAAGAAAAAACACTTCTACCCCATGGGGAAGGGACAACATACATGGACAGATGGGGGAATTTCAGCAGAGAAATGGAAACTATAAGAGTCAAATGAAAATACTAAAAAACAAAATAAAACACAAGAACAGAAATAGAGACTTCTTTCAAATGGCTCATCAGTAGACTCAATACAGCCAAAGAAAGAATCGGTGAACTTGAATATAAATCAATAGGTTTACCCAAATTGAAACACAAAAAGAGAAAAGTAAACAAAACAGAACAGAGCATCTAAGAGCTGTGGGACAATATCAAATGGTCTAACATGCATGTAATTGGACTCCCAGGAGAAAAAAGAACAGAAGAAATATTTGATGAGATAATGGCCACAAATTTTTCAAAAGTTTAGGTGAAAGACATCAAACTACAAATCCAAGAATCTCCGAAAAACACTAAGCAGGATTTTTTTTTTTTTAAAGCAAACTAGACAATTCATATTGCAATTGTTGAAAACCAAGAATAAAGTAAAAGTCGTGAAGGAAGCCAGAGAAAAAGGACATTACACACAAAGGAAAAAAGACTACGAGAATTATGGCAAATTTATTATTAGAATATGTACAAGGCAAAAGCCAATTGAATGACATCTTCAAAACACTGAAAGAAAAAAACAAAACTGTCAACCCAGAACTCTATACCAAGCAATTAATCTTTTAATAGTGAAAGAGAAATAAAAAAATTTGGGGGGAAAATGAAGGCAGAGAATTCAGTACCACCAGACCTGCTCTACAAAAGAATGTTAAAGGAAGCCCCAGACAAAAGTGATATAATACCAGACAGAAGCCTGGATCTACACACACATGCAAAAGTGAAGATTTCCAGAAACGGTTAAAGAGAAGGTAAATATAGAAGGCTTTTTTTTTTCTTATTTTTAATCACTGTAGGTTTATAGCATATTTAAAAGCAAAATGTACAATAGCACAAAAGATGAGAAAGAGAAATTGGGATTTTACCTTTGTAAGGTTCTACTCTACATGTAAGTGGTAAAATATTATTTGAACATAGTCTGTGATTAAAGATGTATGTTGTAGACCCAAAGGTAACGCCTTTTTTAAAAGAAGTATGAATAACCAGCCAATAGTGAGATAAAATAGACCCACCACATACACACACAAAAAAACCCACCGTCAACTCAAAAGCATGTGGAAAAAGAGGAGAAAAGGAAAAAAGAATGGAAAAATATAGAAAACAACTAGCAATATTGTAGATTTTAGTCCAAAGTTTTTTTTTTCATATTATATCATTCTATTTATATGACATTCTTGAAAAGATAAAACTACATATCAGATCAGCAGCCACCAGGTTTAGGGGTGGGGTGATGGTGTAACTACAAAGTGATAGTACAGGGGAGTTTTTTTGGGGTGATGGAACTGTCCTGTATCCTGATTATGGTGGTAGCTATGCAAATCTATAATGTGTTAAAATTGTTTAGGATTGCACGCACACACAAGTCAAAATATGCATGTTATTGTTGTTACTTGCTGTCAAGTCAGCTCCAACTCATAGCTTCCTCCTCTATGACAGAAGGAAATGTTGCCCGGTCTTGTGACAGCTTCACAATCATCAGTGTCCTCGAGTCCATTGGGGCTACTAGGGCCTTCCAACCTAGGGGGCTCATCTTCTAGCAATACATTGTCTAATAGCCTGTTGTGACCCATAGGGTTTTTTTTTTTTATTAACTTTTATTGAGCTTCAAGTGAACGTTTACAAATCAAGTCAGTCTGTCACATATAAGTTAATATACATCTTACTCCTTACTCCCACTTGCTCTCCCCCTAATGAGTTGGCCCTTCCAGTCTCTCCTTTCGTGAAAACTTTGGCAGCCTCCAACTCTCTCTATGCTCCCATCCCCCCTCCAGACAGGAGATGCCAACACAGTCTCAAGTGTCCACCTAATATTATTAGCTCACTCTTCATCAGCATCTCTCTCCCACCCACTGTCCAGTTCCTTTCATGTCTGATGAATTGTCTTTGGGGATGGTTCCCATCCTGTGCCAACAGAAGGTTTGGGGACCATGACCGCCGGGATTCCTCTAGTCACATCCAGACCATTAAGTATGGTCTTTTTATGAGAATTTGGGGTCTGCATCCCACTGATCTCCTGCTCCCTCAGGGGTTCTCTATTGTGCTCCCTGTCAGGGCAGTCATCGATTGTGGACGGGCACCAACTAGTTCTTCAGTTCTCAGGATAATGTAGGTCTCTGGTTCATGTGGCCCTCTCTGTCTCTTTTGCTCTTAGTTGTTGTGTGACCTTGGTGTTCTTCATTCTCCTTTGCTCCAGGTGGGTTGATACCAGTTGATGCATCTTAGATGGCCGCTTGTTAGCTTTTAAGACCCCAGATGCCACATTTCAAAGTGGGTTGCAGAATGTTTTCATAATAGAATTATTTTGCCAATTGACTTAGAAGTCCCCTTAAACCATGGTTCCCAAACCCCCGGCCTTGCTCCGCTGACCTTTGAAATATTCAGTTTATCCTGGAAGCTGCTTTGCTTTTGGTCCAGTCCAGTCCAGTTGAGCTGACCTTCCATGTATTGAGTGTTGTCCTTCCCTTCACCTAAAGCAGTTCTTTTCAGCTAATTAATCAGTAAAAAACCCCTCTCCCTCCCTCCCTCCCTCCCCGCCTCGTAACCACAAAAGTATGTGTTCTTCTCAGTTTATACTGTTTCTCAAGATCTTATAATAGTGGTCTTATACAATATTTGTCCTTTTGCCTCTGACTCATTTCGCTCAGCATAATGCCTTCCAGGTTCCTCCATGTCATGAAATGTTTGACAGATTCGTCACTATTCTTTATCGATGCGTAGTATTCCATTGTGTGAATATACCACAATTTATTTACCCATTCATCCGTTGATGGACACCTTGGTTGCTTCCAGCTTTTTGCTATTGTAAACAGAGCTGCAATAAACATGGGTGTGCATATATCTGTTTGTGTGAAGGCTCTTGTTTCTCTAGGGTATATTCCGAGGAGTGGGATTTCTGGGTTGTATGGTAGTTCTATTTCTAACTGTTTAAGATAACGCCAGATAGATTTCCAAAGTGGTTGTACCATTTTATATTCCCACCAGCAGTGTATAAGAGTTCCAATCTCTCCGCAGCCTGTCCAACATTTATTATTTTGTGTTTTTTGGATTAATGCCAGCCTTGTTGGAGTGAGATGGAATCTCATTGTAGTTTTAATCTGCATTTCTCTAATGGCTAATGATCGAGAGCATTTTCTCATGTATCTGTTAGCTGCCTGAATATCTTCTTTAGTGAAGTGTGTGTTCATATCCTTTGCCTACTTCTTTTTTTTTTTTTTCAAGATCTAGACCATATTTATTCAATTTTGCATTCATGTCAAAGTGGCCTGTATATAAGGTACCACTTACACACACATTAAAAAAAGAGAGAGAGAAACGCACACACACACATTATTCAGGATTCACTCAACAAAAAATTGGTGGGATAGTTGACTCAACATCACATTGTCATTTACTTTAATTTGTTCTTTCTAGTCTCTCCTGAATACAACTCCTTCTTCACTAAAATACGTTTCCTAAAATCCTGCTCATACTCCAAGGACAAGATCAAATAATACTTTCTTTATGAAGACACATTGAAAATGTCTCTAAATGGATTTGAACTATTCCTTGCCCCAATCTTTCTATGATACTCATTATAGTCTGCCTCATAGAATATTCACTTTTTTCATTAACCCATCATCGCCACTATATCCTTTGAAGGTAAAGACAAGGTATTTTCTTAACTGCCTTTGTAAATTTGTAAGAGAAACTCATGTGTTAATGCAAACCTACTATACTCCATGTATCAAATAATAAAGGCACATGGTATGAATGTTCATTTAGCTTATGGAAGGTGCCCCAGATCATATATATATATGCTTTTTCATTCTTCACTATCAAATTTTAAGCCAGCTCATATTATCTCATTTTCATTTTTTAATTAACTTTTATTAAGCTTCAAGTGAACATTTACAAATCCAATCAGTCTGTCACATGTAAGTTTACATACATCTTACTCCCTTCTCCCACTTGCTCTCCCCCTATTGAGTCAGCCCTTTCAGTCTCTCGTTTCATGCCAATTTTGCCATCTTCCCTCTCTCTCTATCTTCCCATCCCCCCTCCAGTCAAGAATTGCCAACACACTCTCAAGTGTCCACCTGATTTAATTAGCTCACTCTTCATCAGCATCTCTCTCCCCCCCGCTGACCAGTCCCTTTCATGTCTGATGAGTTATCTTCGGGGATGGTTCCTGTCCTGTGCCAACAGAAGGTCTGGGGAGCTTTGCCGCCAGAATTCCTCTAGTCGCAGTCAGACCATTAAGTATGGTCTTTTTATGAGAATTTGGGGTCTGCATCCCACTGATCTCCTGCTCCCTCAGGAGTTCTCAGTTGTGCTCCCTGACAGGGCAGTCATCGATTGTGGCCGGGCACCAACTAGTTCTTCTGGTCTCAGGATGATGTAGGTCTCTGGTTCATGTGGCCCTTTCTGTCTCTTGGGTTCTTCGTTGTCGTGTGACCTTGGTGTTCTTCATTTTCCTTTGCTCCAGGTGGGTTGAGACCAATTGATGCATCTTAGATGGCCGCTTGTTAGCATTTAGGACCCCAGACGCCACGTTTCAAAGTGGGATGCAGAATGTTTTCATAATAGAATTATTTTGCCAATTGACTTAGAAGTCCCCTCAAACCATGTTCCCCAGACCCCCACCCCTGCTCCGCTGACCTTTGAAGCATTCATTTTATCCCAGAAACCTCTTTGCTTTTAGTCCAGTCCAATTGGGCTGACCTCCCTTGTATTGAGTGTTGTCTTTCCCTTCACCCAAAGCAGTTCTTATCTACTGATTGATCAATAAAAAACCCTTTCCCTCCCTCCCTCCCTCCCCCCTTCGTAACCACAAAAGTATGCGTTCTTCTCAGTTTTTTCTATTTCTCAAGATCTTACAATAGTGGTCTTATACAATATTTGTCCTTTTGCCTCTGACTCATTTCGCTCAGCATAATGCCTTCCAGATTCCTCCACGTTATGAAATGTTTCACAGATTCGTCACTGTTCTTTATCGATGCGTAGTATTCCATTGTGTGAATATACCACAATTTATTTACCCATTCATCTGTTGACAGACACTTTGGTTGCTTCCAGCTTTTTGCTATTGTAAACAGAGCTGCAATAAACATGGGTGTGCATATATCTGTTTGTGTGAAGGCCCTTGTATCTCTAGGGTATATTCCGAGGAGTGGGATTTCTGAGTTGTATGGTAGTTCTATTTCTAACTGTTTAAGATAACGCCAGATGGATTTCCAAAGTGGTTGTACCATTTTACATTCCTACCAGCAGTGTATGAGAGTTCCAATCTCTCCGCACCCTCTCCAACATTTATTATTTTGTGTTTTTTGGATTAATGCCAGCCTAGTTGGTGTGAGATGGAATCTCATCGTAGTTTTAATTTGCATTTCTCTAATGGCTAATGATCGGGAGCATTTTCTCATGTATCTGTTGGCTGCCTGAATATCTTCTTCAGTGAAATGTGTGTTCATATCCTTTGCCCACTTCTTGATTGGGTTGTTTGTCTTTTTGTGGTTGAGTTTTGACAGAATCATGTAGATTTTAGAGATCAGGCGCTGGTCGGAGATGTCATAGCTGAAAATTCTTTCCCTAGTCCAAAGTTTTCAATTACAAAAAACGTGAATAGCCTAAACATAGCAACTAAAATTGATTGTCAGAGTAGTTTAAAAATCCAGATGTAACTATAAACTCTCTACAAGATCAGGAAGAGGCTGTGTTATTATCAGTCAAAGTACATTTCAGAGCAAAGAATATTACCACGGATAAAGAGAGACATTGCATAATGATAAAAGTATCAATTTTCTAAAAAGACATAACAATTTTAAATTGTATGCATTTAAGAGTAGATCTCTAACATACACAGAGCAAAAACTGATAGACTTTAAAAGGGATATAGACAAATCCACAATTATATCAATAGAACAAGTTGATATAAAATCAGCAAGAATATTGACTTGAACAATACTATCAATCATTTGACTTAATTGACATTTATAGAACACTCCAATTGGAATACACTTTTTTTTTCCCAAGTGCACACGATAAACCATATTTTGAGTTGTAAAGCAAATCATAAAAATATAAAAAATTGAAATCATACAAAATATGTTCTGTGACCATAACAGAAACATAAAACAGAAAATTTCTGGAAAAACCTCAGATATTTGGAAATTAAACAGCACACTTTTAAATAACTCATGGGTCAAATAGAGAGTCTCAAAGAAATTTAGAAAAAAAATCAAACTCAATGAAAATACAACAATCAAAATTTGTGGGATATAGCTAAAGCAGTGTTCATTAAATGCGTATATTAGAAAAGAAGAAAGACCTAGGCTTCCACCTTAAGAAAATGAGCTAAATCCAAGCCAAGGAGAATGAAGATCAGAGCAGAAATCAATGAAATTGAAAACAGAAAACTCTGAACACAGAAACTCAAAGCAGATTCTTTGAAAAGATCAATAAAATTGATAAACTTTTAGCCAGAATGACTAAGAAAAAAAGAGAATGGAAACATAAATTTCCAATATCTGGAATAAAAGTGATACCATTACTATAGACCCCACAGACATTAAAAGTATAATAAGGGAATATTATGAACAACTTTATGTCTCTACATTTGACAACTTTGATGAAACACACTAATTCCTTGAAAGACAAACTGCAAAAGCTCACTCAAGTAGGAATGAATAACCTGAAAAGTCATAATATATCGAAGAAATTAAATTTTTAGTAAGATTGTTCAAAAAAATAATCTAGTCCTGGATGACTTCACTTATGAATTCTATCAAATATTTAAGAAGGAAATAATACAAATTCTATACAAACTCTTCTAGAAAATAGAAAACACTTCAAAAGTCATTATATGATGCCAGGATTACTCTTACATTAAGACCAGACAAAGATACTACAAGGAATGAAAAATACAGACTGAAGTTCTTCATGAGTATATATACAAACATCCTCGATAAAATATTAACAAAGCAAATACAGCAAAATATAAAAAAGAATATAACATGACCAAGTGTGGCTTATCCTGGGAATGCAATGCTAGTTCAACATATGAAAATTTATCAGTGCAATTTGCCACATCAAAAGACTAAAAAGGAAAGCCAAGTGATCATCTCAGTAGATGCAGAAAAGTCAGTAGACAAAATTAGTAATTCAAAACCCATTTGTGATTTTAAAAACACTCAGTAAACTAAAATTAGAATGGACCTTCCTCAACTTGATAAAAGGCACCTACAAAAAACCTGCAACTAACATCGAACTGTGTGGATCTTACAAATTATAGATAACATTGAGAAGAATGGAAATTCCAGAACACTTAATTGTGCTCATGAGGAACCTGTACATAGACCAAGAGGCAGTCGATCAACAGAACAAAGGGATGCTGCATGGTTTAAAAACAGGAAAGGTGTGCGTAAGGGTTGCATCCTTTCACCGTACTTACTCAATCTGTATGCTGAGCAAATAGTCCAAGAAACTGGACTCTGTGAAGAAGAATTGGAGAAAGCCTTATTAACCACCTCCATTATGCAGATGACACATCTTGCTTGCTGAAAGTGAAGATACCTTGAAGCACTTAAACTGACGAAGATCAAAGACTACAGCCTTCGGTGTGGATTACACTTCAACACAAAGAAAACGAAAATCCTCACAACTGGACAAATAAGCGACATAATGATAAATGGAGAAAAGTTTGAAGTTGTCAAGGATTTCATTTTATTTGGATCCAGAATCAATGCCCATGGAAGTGGTGGTCAAGAAATCAAATGACCCAATTGCCTTGGGCATATCTCCTGCAAAAGACCTCTTTAAAGTGTTCAAAAGCAAAGATGTCACTTTAACGACTAAGCTGTGCCTGACCCAAGCCACGATATTTTCCATCGCCTCATATGCATATGAATATGGAATATGAAAGATAATGAATAAGGAA
Source organism: Elephas maximus indicus (assembly GCF_024166365.1). Taxonomy (NCBI): domain Eukaryota; kingdom Metazoa; phylum Chordata; class Mammalia; order Proboscidea; family Elephantidae; genus Elephas; species Elephas maximus. The sequence goes on from NC_064830.1 coordinate 44,236,843, forward strand.
GACCAAAGAAGAATTGATGCCCTTAAATTATGATGTTGGTGAAGAATATTGAATATACCATGGGCTGCCAAAACGAACAAATCTGTCTTGGGAGAAATACAGCCAGAGTGCTCCTTGGAAGCGAGGATGGTGAGACTTCATCTCACTTCTTTTGGGCATGTCATCAGGAGGAATCAGTCCCTTGAGAAGTACATCATGCTTTTTAAAATAGAGGGTCAGCGAAAAAAAGGAAGGTCCTCGACAAGAGGAATTGACACGACGGCTGCAACAACGGGCTCAAACAACGATTGTGAGGATGGCGCAGGACCAGGAAGTGTTTCATTCTGTTGTACATAGATAGGGTTGCTATGAGTTGGAACTGACTGGACACACCTAACAACAGCAACATGGAACTTATTAGTAAGAGACTGAAAGATTTTCTCCCTCCCCAGATCAGGAACAAAGACTTCAGCTCTCACTGTTTCTATTTAACATCATACTAGAGTGCAACAGGCAAGGGAAAAGACACACAGATTGAAAAGAAAGAAATCAAATTGCCTTTATTTGCAAACACGATTGTGTAGAAAATCTAATGAAATCTATAAAAACAGCTACTAAAACTAATAATCAGCCTAGCACAATTGCAGGATACAAGGCCAATACTTAAAAACAAACTGTAGGCTCAGGGATTAAGAGCTCGGGTGCTAATAAAAAAGTCACAGTCTGATCCCTGGAAACCTTCTGGGGTCACTATGAGTCAGAATGGACTGGACCGCAATGGGTTCAGTTTTTTGGTTTAGTTTTATATACCAACAATGAATAATTGGACACCAAAATTTAAAAACCAGTACCATTTATAATAGCACCAAAAAAAAAAAAAAAAACCCACGAAATAACTTAGTTTTAAACCTAACGAAATATGTGCAAGATCTGTATGCTGAAAATTTAGAAATGCTGATAAGAGAAATCAAAGACAATGTAAATAAAAGGATTGGAAGACTCAATTTGGTTAACATAGTAAAGATGTCAATTCTTCCCAAATTGATGTTTAGGTTTAATGTAATTCCTATCACAATCCCAGGGTGATTTATTTATTTATTTTTGGTGACTAGAGACAAGCAAATCCTATAATTTATACGGAAAGGTAAAGGAAATAGAATGGCTAAAACAATTTTGACAAAGAAGAGCAAAATGGGTGGAGTCATTTTACCTGATTTTTAGACTTACTTTTATGACAATGTAGTATTACTGGAGACATAGACACATAGACAAAATAGTCTGCCGGTATCTTATAAAATTAAACATAAACTTACCAAATGATCCAGCAACCCCACTCCTAGGTATTTACTCAAGGGGCTTGAAACCGCATGTTCACTAAAGGGCTTGTATACCAATAATCGTAGCAACATTATTCACAATAGCCAAAATCCAGAAAGAACCTAACTGGTAAATGGATAAACACACTGCAGTATATCCATATTACAGAATACTTTTTAGCAATAAAAAATATATATGAAATATCGATACAGGTAATTCTTGCTTTGCATGATAGTGTGGGACTACAAAAATGACCATGCAAGCTGAAAACATGCAAAATAATAAACCATGGGAAAAAAGATGATTATCTCATAACCTTTTAAAATTTTTGTCAAAATATTAAAAACTGCCTTACTGTTGGTTATAAATATATAGAGAAATTTTAAAATAGTAAAACTAACAATTCAATGCACTGTAATTTAAAATATTAGAACTATTGAGAAAGTGTTTTATTTCTTTGTTAAAAAAATGATCAAGAGTAGTTTAAACAGTGTTCGTCTTCTTCTCATTGGGTTGTTTATGATACAGCCTGAGCATATTTTCTATGCCTTGGCAAATTGTCATACACCTTTCTAAGTCTGGATCAGTTTCCAGCAGTTTATACATTGCACTTTCGACGTCATGAAATGTCTCTGAAAGTTCTTGAAAAGTCAAGTTTTTGCTGGTATCACTTCCTCTGGGAAATCTTCATCCTTTCCTCGTTTATGTGGATAAGTTCACTTCACTAAGTTCTTCTGGCTGCATATCTACAGTCTCAAAACACTGGCAGTGTCAACATTTCCATGGTCAGCTATTTCTTGTATAAGTCCATTAAAACCCAAAACCCAGTGCCATCCAGTCAATTCCAACTCATAGTGACCCTATAGGACAGAGTAGAACTGCCCCACAGAGTTTCCAAGGAGCACCTGGTGGATTTGAACTGCCAACCTCTTGGTTAGCAGCTGTAGCACTTAACCACTACGCCATCAGGGTTTCCATAAGTCCATTAGATGAAGTTATTTGATCATTTGGTTTTCATTTCCAGTGTTATCACTTTTCATTTCTTTGCTACATTTTCATCTTTATTTGTCAATTCCCTCTTTGAGTTATCCATTTTTGTAAAATATCATAGACATTTACCATTGGGAGACAAGGAGGCAATACAACTATGCACTTTGCTGTCTGTGTGGGGGCTGAGTAGCAGATGCACAGTGACCAACCACCACAGGCTTTGAAAGAAGTGACGAGATGGGTCACTGATCATGATGTGCACCTGATATTTACATAGTGATTTGGGAACTGAACAACTAGCAGTGGAGTTTGTATTTTTATGCAATTAAAAAACAAACAGAAAAACCATTGCCATCAAGTTGATTCCAACTCCTAGCAACCCTATAGGCCAGAGTAGAACTGCCCCATAGGGTTCCCAAGGAGTGGCTGGTGGATTCAGACTGCTGATCTTTTGGTTAGCAATCAAACACTTAACCACTGCATCACAGGGGCTCCAAATGGCATTTATACAATCACTCAGAGTTAATATACCGTGGTATCTGACAGGTGAACCTGTAACTACACTGTGGTAACCGAAGTGTGTGCACACCAGAACTGTGCAAAATGAGGACTGTCTGAATGTGCAACAGAGTGAGAGTGAAAGTGAAAGAAGCCAAACACAAAAGACCATGCACGGTATGAGTCCATTCATAGAAATTCTAGAAACAACAAAATTACTGTGAAGAAATCAGACCAGCAGTTGCCTGGTGTCGGGGGTGGGATACGGTAGGACTCAACTGCGAAGAGGCACGGGGAAACTTAGAAGGATGATTGCCTAACTCTTCACCGTTACACAACTGTACGTAAATGCCCAAATTCATCACACTCTCCACCTAAGAAGGGTACATTTTACTATAGGTAAGTTATAGTTCAACAAAGCTGGGGGAATCTAAATAATAAATTTGAGTATTGTGCTATTGTTTATGAAATGGTTTCTAAAGGAAAATCAGATTTGACTTATATTGCTTCAATGTTTGTTGTTTTTGTGTGCCGCTGAGTGGATTCTGACGAACAGGGACCCTATAGAACACAGCAGAACTGCCCATAGAGCTTCCTAGGCTGTAACCTTTACTGGAGCAGATCGCTAGGTCTGGTAAGTTCAAACCACTGACATTTTGGTTACCAGCGCTGGACCACTGCACCATCAGGGCTCCTTGCTTCAACCTTATAGGGCCCAGAGTCTGTTATCAAACCCTCCACTCTTTCTATGTCAGAGATCGCAGCCTGCCCTTTAATGCAAGGCTCTGACTGCATGTAACAGAAGCCAACCTGAAGGAGCTTAAGGCAAAAAGACACATTTTTAAGGCCTTGGGGGAATATCAGGAAAGGCAAAGGCAGAATACAATTGGCCTAAGGGAGGGTAAAAAGGAGTCCTGGGGGCAAAACTGGCTAAGTGCTTGGCTGCTAAGCTAAAGGTTGGCAGTTCAAATCCACCCACAAACTGCCTGGCATTCTGCTCTGGTAAAGTTTACAGCTAAGAAAACCCAATGGGGCCAGTTCTACTCTGTCCTTTAGGGTTGTTATGAGTTAGAATGCACTCCGTGATGCACAACAACACAAGGGAGGGTAGTACCAGGAGACAGCTGGTTGTCATGCCTACATGAAACACTGAAGAAGCGGTGTTGATATAATTTCACACTTGACATTCCAGGTACTCCATTCGACCTAATCAAGGATGAAAATATGTAGTGACACATGTCCATTTCAGAAAATGATAAAACACAGATGAACAAAAGAAGAAAATCAAAATGACTCATAATGCCATTCCTAAGATAGAACCACATAAAATTTTGGCGTCTTTTTTTCTTCATTCTTCATGCATACAAAAAAAATGATATTTTTTTTGACTTGCTCTTTTTACTTAACGTATTGTGAAAACATTTTCATGTCATTATTCTTTTACAAGGTAAGGACTTAACCCAGGCTTATCGCTTGTGCTGTCGCCTTTTTTTTTTTTTTTTGCATAAACAGGCTTTTTTAATCGTATATATGTTATGAAGCCACTGTCAGTTTCTTGTAATGACTGCACAAGTTATCAGAAATATCAGAGGAAGCATTAAAATACCATTGCGTAAATTTGCATTTACAATCAAATTCAGTTGCATGAAACTGACTTGTATTAAGAGTTAAATATTTTTAGAAAAATTGTTCCATAAGTATTGTGAGCTCTAGATGTACTAACATTTACACTGCAAAATAATTTATAAGAAATTTATCTCAACGTGGCCAGTTTACAAAGTACTTGTAGTTCCAGTAGTTGCATTAACAGAAAGATTCTTCTCAAAATTAAAAATTGCCAGAAATTATTTGTGATATTGCATTTACTGAGTGACGTCACTTACATCAATTATGTTCTTTGAAAATGAAGTTGCTAACAGCACAAATATTTTTCAGAAAAATTTTCATAAATAAATTTTCATAAATAACAAATAAATAAATTTTCAGAAAATCAAGCCAGATAAAATTTTGATCAATCAAGATACCATATTAGTAAAATATATTTGTTGTATTATATAAAATTGGGACAAAAAAATAATTGGTGTTACATCTTATAAGTTTGTGTTGTTACTCATGTATCATTATCATCCCTGTTACATTTTATAAGTAAAATATTTTTAAAGGACAAAGTTTTATATTTCAGTACCCTGATGGTACCATTTCCTTGCTTTTTGTCTAAGGGGCCTTGCATTTTCATTTCACATTCCCCAAACACATGCTGTCAAGAAAATTCCAACCCACGGCGACCCTATAGGGCAGAGCAGAATAGCCCCACAGGGTCTCCGAGGTGCGGCTGGCGGACCCGAATGACTGACCCCCTGGTTAACAGCCGACCTCCCAACCACTGCATTACCAGGGCTCCTCATTTCACATTGTTGTTGTTGTTATGTGCCCTTTAGTCGGTTCCCACGCATAGTGATCCTATGTACAACAGAACAAAACACTGCCTGGTCCTGCGCCATCCTCACAATCATTTTATGCTTGAGCCCATTGTTGCAGTCAATTCATCTCGTCAAGGGTCCTCTTCTCCTTCGCTGACCCTCCACTTCACCAAACATGACACCATCCTTGCCTCCAACTAGCACCCTGGCTGCACTTCCTTCAAGACAGGCCTGCTTGTTTTCCTGGCAGTCAATGGTACATTCAACATTCCTCCCCAACACCACAATTAAAGGTGTCAGTTCTTCCTCAGTCCTGCCTATTCACTGTCCAGTTTTCACATGCATATGAGACGACCGAAAACACCATGGCCTGGGTCAGGTGCACCCTAGTCTTCAAGGTGACATCAGTGGCTTTCAATACTTCAAAGAGGTCCCTTGCAGGATATTTGCCCAGTGCAATGCATTTCACATTAGACCCTAAAAACTATTTTGTGCTGTCACTTTTAATAGCTGCATAGTATCCCACTGAATGGATGTACCACTACCATTTTCCCCTCGGTCAACACTTAAATTCTTTCTGAATTTCAGTGATCACAAACAATATTGCTATCAACGTTATATAGTTTATTCTTGAGCTAAGTCATGATTGGATGCTCAAAATAAATTCCTGGTCTTGAGGGTTTTGGGGGCCAAAGGCAAAATAAATTGCAGTAGTTATTAATGCTGTTCACCAATATTTCCAGTTCTCCTTTCAGGCACATGGTCAAATTGAACTTCCCTGCTCTGTTGGAGTTAGCTGAAATGCGACTGAAGCAATGAGTGCCGTGTCTAGGAGGAGGCTTTAAGAACCAGTATGTGCTCCTTTCCTCTGCTGCCATGATTAATAAGTACTCCATCAGCCTGGGCCCAAGGGTAAAGATTACCTAGGTCAGAAAGCCCAGCTGACCTGTGGTGAGCCTGTAGTGTAAGTGAAAAATGAAATGTTGATTTAAGCCATTGTGATTTTGATGATGTTTGTAACTCCACCATAATCTAGCCCTTCTTGAATGACACACACACATTTTTAAGGGTGCTGAGATATATTGTCAAATTGTTCAAAGGAAATAAATAGCAGGCATCCCCTACATAGGAGCCCTAGAGTCACAGTGGTTAAAGTGCTTGGCTGCTAACCAAAAAGGTCGTTGGTTTGAAGCCATTAGCTGCTCTGCAGAAGAAAGATGTGGCAGTCTGCTCCTGTAAAATGTACAGCCTTGGACCCTAGGGGGCAATTCTACTCTGCCCTATAGGATTGCTATGAGCCAGAATCGACTAGACGGTAGTGGATTTTGGGGTTTTGGTATCTTCTATAAAAGCACTAAAATACCACTGGAATGAATAAGGACCATGGACCGTAGATGTCCACGTGCAGCTTGTTACATAGTTGTTAGTTGCTGTCCGGTTGATTCTGACTCATGGTGACTCTATGTGTGCAGAGCAGAACTGTGCTCCACAGGGTTTTCAAGGCTGCGAGCTTTCAGAAGCAGATCGCCAGGCTTGTCTTCTGAAGAGCATCTGGGTGGGTTCAAACCACCAAACTTTCGGCCAGTAGTCAAATGCTTAACTGCTTGTGGCATCCAGGAACCTTACTCTTTACATAACTGGTCCCTATTTCTGTTACACATGCATATGTGCTTACGGTTTGGCAGTTACGATGTGGTTTGGCAGCTATGTAATGATGTAATCACTTCCATAATGAGGTCAGGTATAATGCAATCACCTCCAGGATGAGATCTGCTATGAGCAGCCAATCAATTGAAAGGAAATTTCTTTGGAGGTGTGACCGGCATCAAATACATGTGGACTTTCTGGCTAAGCTTGCTGGCTTTTTTTACGTGCTCTGGGTCCTGCATCTGGCTGGTCATCTGGCCTTCGGTACTTGGGACTTGAGCTAGCAGCTTACCTGCTCATCTTAGGATTTGTCGGCCTCCACAGCCTGTGAGCCAGAGGCCTGCCATCGGACCTGCTGTTCTTGGGTTTGTCAGCCTCTGCAGCTATGTGACTCAGGAGCCCCTCCAGCCTGACCTGTGGACTTGGGACTTTCTAGCATCTACAACCATGTGAGGCATTTCCTTGGTACAAATCTCTCTCTATATAGATATATATATGCGTTTCACTGGTTTTGCTTCTTTAGAGAAAGAAGCTGGCCTGACCTGAATGAAATGAGAGACAACTCCAAATAAATCAAAAGGTTATTTATGTTTAGTGCAAGTGATAAGTACCTAAATTTGAAATAAAAATGGTAACAAAAGAATTTTTCTATCAAAGAAATTTACACTGAACGAGAGCCAGGGTATTAGTCTTTGTGGTTGCCCAGGCGTGTGCTCCTGGCAGGTCCCTACCCCATGAGGCGGCAAGCTTGCTGTGCCCTGCTGGAGAGGACCCACTATCTCCACAAACCCTCATCTTGACCTCCTCTCTCCCAGGGCCTGGGTCCCATGGGCCTTCACCCCAGGGGGGACCAGCTTTGCTGTGAGGCCTAGTGGCTCCCTCTGGTGGGCAGTGAGAGCTCTGCTTAGAGAATATTCAAATATCAAAATGTTAGAGTTGGGCAGGGCTTCTGATACCATTGAGCCCTATTCTCTCATTTTAAAAACTTCAGCTAACAAGTAACCAGCTGCTGTGGAGTGGACTTTAACTCATGGCAACCCCATGTGTGTCAGAGTAGAACTGTGCTCCATACGGGTTTTTTTTTTTTAATAATTTTTATTGTGCTTTAAGTGAAAGTTTACAAATCAAGTCAGTCTCTCATACAAAACCTTATATGCACCTTGCTACATACTCCCAATTACTCTCCCTCTAATGAGACAGCCCGCTCTCTCCCTCCACTCTCTCTTTCGTATCCATTATGCCAACTTCTAACCCCCTCTACCCTCTCATCTCCCCTCCAGGCAGGAGATGCCAACATAGTCTCAAGTGTCCACCTGATCCAAGACGCTCACTCCTCGCCAGCATCCCTCTCCAACCCATTGTCCAGTCCAATCCATGTCTGAAGAGTTGGCTTCGGGAATGGTTCCTGTCCTGGGCCAACAGAAGGTCTGGGGGCCATGACCATCGGGGTCCTCCTAGTCTCAGTCAGACCATTAAGTCTGGTGTTTTTATGAGAATTTGGGGTCCGCATCCCACTGCTCTCCTGCTCCCTCAGGGGTTCTCTGTTGTGTTCCCTGTCAGGGCAGTCATCGGTTGTAGCTGGGCACCATCTAGTTCTTCTGGTCTCAGGATGATGTAGTCTCTGGTTCATGTGGCCCTTTCTGTCTCTTGGGCTCGTAATTACCTTGTGTCCTTGGTGTTCTTCATTCTCCTTTGATCCAGGTGGGTTGAGACTCATTGATCCATCTTACATGGCCGCTTGCTAGCATTTAAGACCCCAGACACCACTCTTCAAAGTGGGATGCAGAATGTTTTCCTAATGGATTTTATTATGCCAATTGACTTAGATGTCCCCTGAAACCATGGCCCCCAAACCCCTGCTCCTGCTATGCTGGTCTTCAAAGCATTCAGTTTATTCAGGAAACTTCTTTGCTTTTGGGTTAGTCCCGTTGTGCTGACCTCCCCTGTATTGTGTGTTGTCTTTCCCTTCACCTAAAGTAGTTTTTATCTACTAATTAGTGAATACCCCCTCCCACTCTCCCTCCTTCTCCCCTCTCGTAACCACAAAAGTGTTTTCTTCTCAGTTGAAACTATTTCTCAAGTTCTTATAATAGTGGTCTTATACAATATTTGTCCTTTTGCAACTGACTAATTTCACTCAGCAAAATGCCTTCCAGGTTCCTCCATCTTACAAAATGTTCCACAGATTCATCATTGTTCTTTATCGATGCGTAATATTCAATTGTATGAATATACCATAATTTATTTGTCCATTTATCCGTTGATGGGCACCTTGGTTGCTTCCATCTTTTTGCTATTGTAAACAGTGCTGCAATAAACATGGGTGTGCATATATTTGTTCGTGTAAAGACTCTTGTTTCTCTAGGATATATTCCAAGGAGTGGGATTGCTGGATCATATGGTAGTTCTATTTCTAGCTTTTGAAGGAAGCGCCAAATCGATTTCCAAAGTGGTTGCACCATTTTACATTCCCACTAGCAGTGTATAAGGGTTCCAGTCTCTCCACAGCCTCTCCAACATTTATTATTTTGTGTTTTTTGAATTGATGCCAGCCTTGCTGCAGTGAGATGGAATCTCACCGTAGTTTTGATTTACATTTCTCTAATGGCTAATGATTGCGAGCATTTCCTCATGTATCTCTTAGCTGCCTGAATGTCTTCTTTAGTGAAGTGTCTATTCATATCTTTTGCCCAGTTTTTAATTGGGTTATTTGTCTTTTTGCAGTTGAGGTTTTGCAGTATCGTGTAGGTTTTAGAGATCAGGCGCTGATCAGAAATGTCATAGCTAAAAACTTTTTCCCAGTCTGTAGGTAATCTTTTTACTCTTTTGGTGAAGTCTTTGGATGAGCATAGGTATTTGATTTTTAGGAGCTCCTAGTTATCTAGTTTTTCTTCTGCATTCTTAATGTTTTGTATGCTGTTTGTGCCATTTATTAGGGCTCCTAACACTGTCCCTATTTTTTCTTCCATGATCTTTATCATTTTAGATTTTATATTTAGGTCTTTGATCCATTTCAAGCTTGTTTTTGTGCATGGAGTGAGGTATGGGTCTTGTTTCATTTTTTTGCAGATGTATATCCAGTTATGCCAGCACCATTTGTTAAAAAGACTGTCTTTTCCCCATTTAACTGTTTTGGGGCCTTTGTCACATATCAGCTGCTCATATGTGGATGGATTTGTGTCTGGATTCTCAATTCTATTCCATTGGTCTATGTATCTGTTGTTGTACCAGTACCAGGCTGTTTTGACTACTGTGGCAGTATAATAGTTTCTAAAATCAGGTAGAGTAAGGCCTCCCACTTTGTTCTTCTTTTTCAGTAATGCCTCACTTATCCAGGGCCTCTTTCCTTTCCACATGAAGTTGGTGATTTTTTTCTCCATCTCATTAAAGAATGTCGTTGGCATTTGCATCCGAATTGGATTAAATGTATAGATCGCTTTTGGTAGAATAGACATTTATATAATGTTACGTCTTCCTATCCATGAGCAAGGTATGTTTTTCCACTTATTTAAGTCTCTTTTGCTTTCTTGCAGAAATGTATTGTAGTTTTCTTTGTATAAGTCTTTTACATCTCTGGTAAGATTTATTCCTAAGTATTTTATCTTCTTGGGGGCTATTGTAAACGGCATTGATTTGGTGATTTCCTCTTCAATGTTCTTTATGTTGGTGTAGAGGAATCCAACTGATTTTTGTGTGTTTATCTTGTATCCCGATACTCTGCAGTATTTCTTGAGGATTCCTTAGGGTTTTCTGGGTATAAGATCATGTCATCTGCAATTAGAGATAATTTTACTTCTTCCTTGCCAATCTGGTTGCCCTTTTTACTTTATCTAGCCTAATTGCTCTGGCTAGGACCTCCAGCACAATGTTGAATAAGAGTGGTGATAAAGGGCATCCTTGTCTGGCTCCAGATCTCAGGGGAAATGCTTTCAGATTCTCTCCATTTAGGATGATGTTGGCTATTGGCTTTGTATAAATGCCCTTTGTCACTTTCAGGAATTTTCCTTCTATTCCTATTTTGCTGAGAGTTTTTATCATGAATTCTTGTTGAACTTTGTCAAATGCCTTTTCTGCATCAATTGATAAAATCATGTGATTCTTGTCTTTTATTTATGTGGTGGATTACATTAATTGTTTTTCTAATGTTGATGCATTCCTGCATACCTGGTATGAATCCCATTTGGTCATGGTGAATTATTTCTTTGACAGATTGTTGAATTCTATTGGCTAGAATTTTGTTGAGGATTTTTGCGTCTAAGTTCGTGAGGGATATAAGTCTGTAATTTTCTTTTCTTGTGGTGTCTTTACCTGGTTTTGGTATCACAGATATGGTGGCTTCATAGAATGAATTTGGTAGTATTCCGTCCTTTTCTATTCCCTGAAATACCTTTAGTAGTAGTGGTGTTAACTCTCCTCTGAAAGTTTGGTAGAACTCTGCAGTGAAGCCGTCAGGGCCAGGGCTTTATTTTGTTGGGAGTTTTTTGATTACCTTTTCAATCTCTTCTTTTCTTATGGGTCTGTTTAGTTGTTCTACCTCTGTTTGTGTTAGTTTAGGTAGGTAGTGTGTTTCTAGGAATTCATCCATTTCTTCTAGGTTTTCAAATTTGTTAGAGTACAATTTTTGATAGTAATCCAATATGATTCTTTTAATTTCAGTTGGGGTCTGTTGTAATATCACCCATCTCATTTCTTATTCCGGTTATTTGCTTCCTGTCCTGCTTTTCTTTTGTCAGTTTGGCCAGTGGTTTATCAATTTTGTTGATTTTTTTCAAAGAACCAGCTTTTGTTCTTGTTAATTCTTTCAATTGTTTTTCTGTTTTCTATTTCATTTAGTTCTATAATTTTTATTGTTTGTTTTCTTTTGGTGCCTGTGGGTTTCTTTTGTTGCTCTCTTTCTATTTGTTCAAGTTGTAGGGATAATTCTTTGATTTTGGCCCCTTCTTCTTTTTGTATGTGTGCATTTATTGATATAAATTGTTGGCCTCTGAGCACCGCTTTTGCTGTGTCCCAAAGGTTCTGATAGGAAGTGTTTTCATTCTCACTGGATTCTATGAATTTCTTTATTCCATCCTTAATGTCTTCTATAATCCAGTCTTTTTTTGAGCAGGGTATTATTCAGTTTCCAAGTGTTTGATTTCTTTTCCCTGCTTTTCCTGTTATTGATTTCCACTTTTATGGCCTTATGGTCAGAGAAGATGCTTTGTAATATTTCAATGTTTTGAATTCTGCTTAAGCTTGCTTTATGACCTGATATGTGGTCTATTCTAGAGAATGTTCCATGTGCACTTGAAAAGAAAGTGTACTTGGCTGCTGTTGGGTGGAGTGTTCTGTATATGTCTATGAGGTCACGTTGGTTGATTGTGGCATTTAGATCTTCCATGTCTTTATTGAGCTTCTTTCTGGATGTCCTGTCCTTCACTGCAAGTGGTGTGTTGAAGTCTCCTACTATTATTGTGGAGCTGTCTATCTCACTTTTCAATGCTGATAGAGTTTGTTTTATGTATCTTGCAGCCCTGTCATTGGGTGCATAAATATTTAATATGGTTATATCTTCTTGGTGTATTGTCCCTTTAGTCATTATATCGTGTCCTTCCCTATCCTTTATGATGGATTAAATTTTAAAGTCTATTTTGTCAGAAATTAATATTGCCACTCCTGCTCTTTTTTGATTGTTGTTTGCTTGATATATTTTTTTCCATCCTTTGAGTTTTTGTTTGTGTCTCTAAGTCTAAGGTGTGTCTCTTGTAGGCAGCATATAGATGGATCTTGTTTTTTAATCCGTTCCGCCACTCTCTGTCTCTTTATTGGTGCACTTAATCCATTTACATTCAGCGTAATTATGGATAAGTATGAATTTAGTGCTATCATTTTGATGTCTTTTTTTGTGTGTTGTTGACAGTTTCTTTTTCCCACTTAATTTTATGTGCTGAGTAGATTATCTTTATATATTGTCCTTTCCTCATATTTGTTGTTGTTGATTTTGTTTCTGCTGAGTCTCTATTTTGATGAGTAGGATAGTTTGTCTCCTTTGTGGTTACCTTATTATTTACCCCTATTTTTCTAAATTTAAACCTAACTTTTATTTCTTTGTATTGCCATATCTTCCTCTCCATATGGAAGGTGCATGATTACATTTCTTAGTCCCTCTTTATTATTTTAATGTTGTCTTCTTTTATACAATAACATCACTGTTACCCTGTTTTGAGCTTTTTTTTTTTTCTTTTGTAATCTTCCTTTGTTTTTTTGGATTTCCCTGTCTGGGTTGACTTCTGGTTGCTCTGCCCAGTGTTCTAGTCTTGGGTTGATACCTGATATTATTGATTTTCTAACCAAAGAACTCCCTTTAGTATTTCTTGTAGTTTTGGTTTGGTTTTTACGAATTCCCTAAACTTGTGTTTATCTGGAAATGTCTTAATTTCACCTTCATATTTAAGAGACAGTTTTGCTGGATATATGATTCTTGGCAGGCAATTTTTTTCCTTCAATTTTTAAAATATGTCATCCTATTGCCTTCTTGCCTGCATGGTTTCTGCCGAGTAGTCTGAGCTTATTCTTACTGGCTCTCCTTTGTAGGTGACTTTTTGTTTATTCCTCGCTGCTCTTATAATTCTCTCTTTATCTTTGGTTTCGGCAAGTTTGATTGTAATATGTCTTGGTGACTTTCTTTTAACATCTACCTTATGTGGAGTTCGATGAGCATCTTGGATAGATATTTTCTCATCTTTCACAATATCAGGGAAGTTTTCTGCCAACAAATCTTCAACAATTTGCTGTGTATTTTCTGTTAACCCTCCCGTTCTGGTACTCCAATCACTCGTAGGTTATTTCTCTTGATAGAGTCTCACGTGGTTCTTAAGGTTTCTTCATTTTTTTAAATTCTTTTATCTGGTTTTTGTTCAAATATATTAGTGCCAAGTGATTTATCTTCGAGTTCAGAAATTCTGGCTTCTACTTGCACAATTCTGCTCCTCTGACTTTCTATTGAGTTGTCTAATTCTGTAATTTTATTGTTAGTCTTCTGAATTTCGATTGCTGTCCGTCTATGGATTTTTCCAGTGTATTAAACTTTCCATTAAGTTCCTGAATAATCTTTCCAATTTCTTCAATTGCTTTATCTGTGTGTTCCTTGGCTTGTTCTGTGTATTGCCTCATTTCTTTCCTGATGTCTTGAAGGGTTCTGTATATTAATCTTTTGTATTCTGGCTCTGGTAATTCCAGGAATGCACTTTCATCTAGAAGATCCCTGAATTCTTTGTTTTAAGAGGCTGTTGAGGTGATCGTGGTCTGTTTTTTTATGTGACTTGATATTGACTGCTGTCTCTGAGCCATCTATAAGTTATTGTATTAAAAAAATATAATAGTTTATGCTTATTTACTGTTTCATAGCTTCTGGCTTTGTTTTGTTTTGATATACCCAGATGGGTTGCTTGAGAGAGCTAGCTTGATTATTTTCTCCTTTGGAGCTCTGACGCCCTGTCCCCAGATGTCTACAGCTGTTTTCAGGTATATCAGTCTAGGAGTCCATTCTCTTTTCTTGTATGAATTCAGCTCAGATTTTCAGGTAGCTGATCATCAAGTGTGTGGTACAGGCTCTGTCCTACAGTCTTAGAGGGGCAGGGGTGATTGGCATATATACCAGTATCTGATTGCAGCAGAAGGTCATGCTCTGAACAAGTCAGGGGGCTGAGAACCGACCCCTGAGTGTCTCTGAGGAAAGCGCATCCCTGTTCCCTACAGCGTGCAGGTGGGTGGGTTCTGCAGATGGACCGTGGGCACCCAAAGTTTTTGGTTGCAAGGACTGGGAGGTACCAGTTATCCTTGGACCCCTGTCGCAGGTGGCTGGGTGACCTGAGTGGAGCTACCAGTCGTTAGGTCCCTGATGTGGGTACATAAGGACTTTGTTTAATAGGTGAAGCAACGTCAAACATCAAACACCCACCTCTCCACCTCACAGCTGAAACAGTTGGAGTCTGCCAACAAGGGCCTATTCTCCCAAAATAGGTCCACACAAGTACATGCAGAAGGGAAAGATGCTCAAGGTCCATGGACCATTTATGCCTGGACAGGAGCCGCTTCTGTCCTGAGCTTCCCCGATTAATGGAGCTAGCAAATTATCTTTTCCCCCTAGTTGCAAATTATTTCCTTCCCTAAGGCCTGGAGGGTGGCTCTAGGTGCTCACCAAGGTCTATCTTAGGCCCAGGAGTTCAGCCGCTGAAGCTGGGTTGGGGGTGGGGGGGTGGTGCGGTAAAATATACGCGAGTACTTAGCTTTTTTTGGGAGCGCCGTCCTCCTCAGGTTCCAGAGGTGTGAGTGGGCTGTGTGGTTGGCTGCTTCTCCCTGAGGAAAGTGCAGCCCAACACTAGTACCAGCCCGCCGCTGCTGCCGCTCCGGGAATGGTGCCCGAGGGCTCCCCACGATTTAGGTCCGGTAACTCCTCTCCACTTCTGAACCGTCTCTTCCTCCCCCTGCCCCTCAGTTCGTTTTCTAAGCTTGCCTTTGAAGCTCAGGGCTCCCAGCTTCTCATAAATATACTTGTTTCACTTGTTTTTTCGGGTCTTTGTTGTAAAGAGGGCTCGCCGGAAGCGTCTGTCTATTCTGCCATCTTGGCTTCGCCTCCTTCTCCATAGGGCTTTTAATGACTGATTTT
Organism: Elephas maximus indicus; assembly: GCF_024166365.1. Lineage (NCBI taxonomy): Eukaryota > Metazoa > Chordata > Mammalia > Proboscidea > Elephantidae > Elephas > Elephas maximus. The sequence goes on from NC_064830.1 coordinate 44,252,341, forward strand.
TTAGAAGTAAATTGCCAGACCTTTTCTCCTAGGGACCTCTGGGTGAACTCGAACCATCAACCTTTTGGTTAGCAGCTGAGGTCATTAACTCTTTGCACCACCCACAGACTCTAAAGTTTGAACTAACTTTATTTTATTCTCTTTATTTCAACATAAAAAATGTTGAAAAGTATACGGAAGCAGAAAAGCAGCATCAGTTATTCCCTGACCCAGACACACTTTAACATTACAGCTTGCTGCTTTTGATTGTTCCTTTTTTATTCTTCATTCGTGAAATGTTATATATAATTTTGTTTCCTGAATTTTCACATAATGCTGTAGCATGAGAATTTCCGGTCATTGCGGTTCTTTCCTAAGTGTCATTTCTAAAGGGCGTGTAGCATTCTGTGTAGATTTGCCTTTGAAATGCCTAATGACAATACATTTGTCCTCAGCTGCCCAGTCCGGAGGTAAGAAAGAAATACAAATAATGGTATTTGTGGCTACCGCTTATTAAAATGAGTACCTGATACTGTACAAAGTGTTTTATATACATCCTACCTGAAGTACTTTTTAAAAAAAATTGTGCTTTAGATGAAGGTTTACAGCGCAAATTAGTTTCTCATTAAACAGTTAATACACATATTGTTTTGTGACATTCTTTGCCAGCCCCAAGACATGTCAACGCTTTTCCCTTCTCAACCTTAGGTTCCCCATTATCAGCTTCCCTGTTCCCTCCTGCCTTCTCGTCCTTGCCCCTGGGTTGGTGTGCCCGTTTAGTCTCATTTTGTTTTATGGGCCTGTCTAATCTTTGGCTGAAGGGTGAACCTCAGGAGTGACTTCAGTACTGAGTTAAAAGGGTGTCCGGGGGCCATATTCTCGGGGTTTATCCAGGCTCTGTAGGACCAGTAAGTCTGATCTTTGTGTGTGCGTGTGTGTGTTAGAGTTTTGTTCTTTTGCGATCCCTGTCAGAGCAGTCAGTGGCAGTAGCCAGGCACCATCTAGTTGTGCTGGACTCAGTCTGGTGGAGGCTGTGGTAGTTGTGGTCCATTAGTCCTTCGAACTAATCTTTCTATGAAGCTTCCATGACCTTGCCTTGGTCAAGTAGTGCTGGCTTCCCCAATATTGTGTACTGTCCTACCCTTCACCAAGGTTACCACTTATCTATTGCCTATTTAGTGTTCTTCTTGCCTCACCCTTCACCTCCCTCATAACCATCAAAGATTGTTTCTTTTTGTGTGTAAACCTTTTCATGAGTTTTTATAATAGCAGTCTCATAGAATATTTGTCCTCTTGTGATTGACTTATATCACTCAGCATAATGCCTGCCAGATTCATGCATGTTGTGAGATGTTTCCAAGATTCATCATTGTTCTTCATCGTTGTGTAGTATCTCATTGTGTGTATGTACTGCAGTTTGTTTATCCATTTATCTGTTGTTGGGCACTTAGGTTGTTTACATCTTTTTGCCATTGTGAATAATGCTGCAATGAACATACATGTGCATATGTCTATTCGTGCGACCGCTCTTATTTCTCTAGGATTTATTCCTAGGAGTGGGATTGCTGGATTATATGGTATTTCTATTTCTAGTTTTTTAAGGAAGTGCCATGTCGTTTTCCAAAATGGTTGTAGAATTTGCATTCCTATCAGCAGTGCATAAGTGTTCCAGTCTCCCTACAGCCTCTCCAACATTTGTTATATTCTGTTTTTTTTTAATCGTGCCATTAATGTCGGGGTGGGATGCTATTTCATTGTAGTTTTGATTTATATTTCTGTAATGGCTCGTGATTACGAGCATTTCCTCATGTGTCTATTAGTCTCCTGAACGTCTTCTTTGGTGTAGTGTCTGTTCATAACCTTTGCCCATTTTTTAATGGGATTATTTGTCTTTTTGTTTTAGAGGTATTGGATTTTCCTGTAGCTTCTAGAGATTAGACCTTTGCATTATTCGTCATAGCCAAAAAATTTTTCCCAGTCTGTAGGCTGTATTTTTACTCTTTTGGTGAAGTCTTTTGATGAGTGTAAGTGTTTAACTTTTAGAAGACCCCAGTAATCTAGCTTATCTTTTGGCATTTGTGTGTTGTTAGTTATGGTTTGTATACTGATTATGCTATGTATTAGAACCTCTAGCATTGACCCTATTTTTTCTTGTATGATCTTTATAGCTTTTGGCTTTATATTTAGGTCTTTGATACATTTCGAATTAGTTCTTGTGTATGTTGTGAGGTATGGGTCTTGTCTCATATTTTTGCAGATGGACGAGTTTTTCCAGTACCATTTGTTAAAAGACTGTCTTTTCCCCCATTGTCTTGGTTATCTAGTGCTGCTATAACAGAAATACCACAAGTGAGATGGCTTTGACAAACAGAAATTTATTCTCTTACAGTCTAGTAGGCTAGAAGTCTGAATTCAGGGCACCAGCTTCAGGGGAGGGCTTTCTCTCTTTGTCAGCTCTGGAGGAACATCCTTGTCATCAATCTTCTCCTGGACTAGGAGCTTCTCTGTGTAGGAATCTCAGGTCTGAAGCACTCACTCTGCTTCCGGTGATGCATTCTTAGTAGTATGAGGTTCTCAACTCTCTGCTTGCTTCCCTTTCCTTTTATCTCTTATAAGATAAAAGGTGATGCAGGCCACACCCCAGGGAAACTCCCTTTACATTGGATCAGGGATGTGACCTGAGTAAGGGTGTTACATCCCACCCTAATCTTTTTAGCATAATCTACTCTTGCCTCATTAACCACAGGCAGGGATTAGGATTTACAGCACATAGGAAAATTACATCAATCACAAAATGGAGGACAACTGCACAAAACTGAGAATCAAGGCTTAACCAAGTTGACACAGATTTTTGGGGGACACAATTCAATCCATGCCACCCATTTAATAGACTTTGGGCTTTTGTTGAAGATCAGGTGACTGTAAGTGGATGGATTTATGTCTGGATTCTTAGTTCTGTTCCATTGGTCAATGTGTCTATCATTGTACCAGTATCAGGCTGTTTTGACTATCGTAGCCATACAGTAGGTTCTGAGGTCAAGTAATGCAAGTCCTCCTACTTTATTCTTCTTCTTCAATAGTGCTTTACTTATCTGGGGCCTCTTCCCTTTCCATATAAATTCAATGATTAGTTTTTCCATCTCGTTAAAGAATGCTGTTGGTATTTGGCTCAGGATTGCACTGTATCTGTAGATTACTTTGGGTAGAATTGACACTTTCATAGTGTTGAGTCTACCTATCCATGAGCATAGTATGTATTTCCATTTATGCAGCTGTCTTCTGGTTTCTTGCAGTAGTATTTTGTATGTTTCTTTGTATAAGTCTTTTACATCCCTTGTTAGATTTAATCCTGTTTGTTTTTTTTTTTTTAGGGGCTATTATAAATGGTATTGCTTTCCTGATTTCCTTTTTGTAGTTCTCTTTATTGGTGTATAGGAATCCAAATGATTTTTGTATGTTTATCTTGTGTACTGCTACTCCGCTGAATCTATTAGTTCCAGTAGTTTTCTTGTAGAGTCTATTGAGTTTTCTATGTATTGCATCATTTCATTCTCAAATAAGGACAGTTTAACTTCTTCATTACCAATTTGGATGCCATTTATTTCTTTTTCTTGCCTTATTGTTTTAGCCAGGACTTCCAGCATAATGTTAAATAGGAGTGGTGATAAAGGACATCCTTGTCTTGTTCCTGTTCTCAGGGAAAATGTTTTCAGCCTCTCTCCATTAAGAATGATGTTGGCTGTTGGTTTTGTTGAGGAATTTTCTATACCTATTTTATTGAGAGTTTTTTTTTTTTTTTTTTAATCAGGAATGGGTGTTGGACTTTGTTGAATGCCTTTTCTGTGTCAATTGAGATGATCATGTGATTCTTTTGTTTTGTTTATACGGTGGATTCTGTTGATTGATTTTTTTAATGTTGAACCGTCCTTGCATACCCAGTATGAATCTGAAGTGGGTACTATTTCTATTCCTATTTTACAGTGAGAGACAGTGATGTGCTAATAAACATTTTACAGCCACTCTTGGTGGGGATGGGGGAAAGGGGAGTCCTGATTCATAGCCTAATTCATTTTCCAATTTCTGTGGTGTAAATACTCCCACCATTATCAATTTCAAACTATCAGTGTGACATCACTACATGCAGAGTTGGGGAGAAACATAGAGAAGCACACCATTATACTGTTTTTCCACCTACAGATATTTTAACATCAGTAATTGAAAAAGCATAGAAAATAATAAAATGTAATATAATAATGAGGAAGCAATACATTTTAAGTATTAACTGTAGCTGTTTTAACATAATTTGTTTATTTGCAACTTTTTATCCTTAAACTTTTTTTTTAATAATTTTTATTGAGCTTTAAGTGAACGTTTACAAGTCAAGTCAGTCTGTCACATATAAGCTTATATACACCTTACTCCATACTCCCACTTACTCTCCCCCTAATGAGTCAGCCCTTCCAGTCTCTCCTTTCATGACAATTTTGCCAGTTTCTAACCCTCTCTACCCTCCTATCTCCCCTCCAGACAGGAGATGCCAACACAGTCTCAAGTGTCCACCTGATACAAGTATCTCACTCTTCGTCAGCATCTCTCTCCAACCCATTGTCCAGTCCAATCCATGTTTGATGAGTTGTCTTCGGGAATGGTTCCTGTCCTGGGCCAACAGAAGGTCTGGGGGCCATGACCGCCGGGATTCCTCTAGTCTCAGTCAGACCATTAAGTATGGTCTTTTATGAGAATTTGGGGTCTGCATCCCACTGATCTCCTGCTCCCTCAGGGGTTCTCTCTTGTGCTCCCTGTCAGGGCAGTCATCGGTTGTGGCCAGACACCATCTAGTTTTTCTGGTCTCAGGATGATGTAAGTCTCTGGTTCATGTGGCCCTTTCTGTCTCTTGGGCTCATAGTCATCGTGTGACCTTGGTGTTCTTCATTCCCCTTTGATCCAGGTGGGTTGAGACCAATTGATGCATCTTAGATGGCCGCTTGTTAGCATTTAAAACCCCAGATGCCACATTTCAAAGTAGGATACAGAATGTATACTTAAACTTTTAATAATGGCTGTGTTTAATAACCCACTTGCAAAATTCCTGAAATTTTGACTATTGGTTTTTGCCACCACTGAAGAAAAGCAAAGTAACTTGCACAGCTATTGGACTTTAAATGTCATCCTCTTGGCCTGTACTAGTTTCCTAGGGCTGTCGTAAGAAGTACCACAAACTGGGTGGCTCATAAGGACAGAAACTTATTGTCTCACAGTTCTGGAGGCTAGGAGTCTGAAATCAGGGTGTTAGCTATGTTGATTCCTTCTGAGGGCTCTAAGGGAAAATCTGTTCCATGCCTCTCTTCTAGTTTCTGGTGACTGCCTGTGATCCTTGTCGTTCCTGGATTTGTAGATGCATCCCTCCAAATTTCTGTTCTGGTCTTCACATGGCCGTCTTCCCTCTGTGTTCCTTTGTGTGTCTGCTTCTTTTTTTATAAGGACACCACTCATATTGGATTAGGATCCACCCTACCCCAGTATGACCTCATGCTAGCTGATAATATCTTCAAAGACCCTATTTCCAAACAAGGTTACATTTACAGGTACCAGGGATTAGGACTTCAACATATCTTTCTGGGGGACACAATTCAATCCATAACACAGCTCTAGGGCCATTTTGCCTTACCTGCTGATGCCTGTTGTAAGTCAGACACCATGTTAGTCCTAGAGATGAACAGATATAATGGGGGTGTATATTAGTAAATGGCTATAATACACTGTCATAAATGCTACGGCAATGTGTGTTCAAAGTGTCACGTGAACAAGGAAGAGAAATGGACCAGTCCTTTCTTGGGGAGCTGGGCTAAATTTTAAAGGGAAGTGACACTTTGGCGATGATCAACAATGGCTGCTGACATTACAAAAAGAGACAAGCTGAGATTATGTCTCCTGATGAGAGAACCACCACTTCCTATGACATAGCTATGCAAAAATAAGTAAATAAAACAACCTGAATTTGATTTCTGTTACTAGATTCAACTACCAATTTAGAGAAAATCATGGGTCAGAGCAATACTAAGCCAACAAAATCCAGACAGTGGGAAACATTACAGGACAAATGACCTGGCTTCTTCTACAAATAAATGGCAAGGAAAAAAATGTATGGAATTGTTAGGACCCTGGTTCAAATAGAGAAACTGTTTTTGTTTGTGTTTTTCTCATTTTTTAAATACCTACAGGATGGTTGGGGAAGTATAAACTCTTACTAAATATCTTATGATATTAGAAAAATATTATTAACTTTTTAGTTGTATGATATTATTGTGGTTATATCTTGTTAAAAATTCCTACCTTTATAGATGAAGAAGCCCTGATGGTGCAAGCATTTGGCTGCCAACCCAAAGGTTGATAGTTCCAACCCATCAGCAGCTCTGTGGGAGAAAGCTGTGCCAGTCTTCTTCCGTAAAGGTTACAGCCTTGGCAACCATATGCAGCAGTTCTAGTCTGTCCAATAGGGTTGCGATAAGTTGGAACCTACTCCACTGCAACGGGTTTGGCTTTTTGGCTTATCTTTAGAGGTAAATATTGAAATATTTAAAGATGAAATAATAAGATATCAAAGATCCATTTCAAAATTCTATGAGGACATTTTTGGTCAGTTGACTATTGACAAGTGTACCAAAACGAATTTAAATAGGGGAAAAAATAGTCTTTCCAACAAATGGTGCTGGAACAACTGGATTTCCACATGCAAAAGAATGAAGTTGGACCCTTTCCTCACACGATATAAAAAAAAATTAACTCAAAGTGGATCATAGGCATAAATGTAAGAGCAAAACTATAAAACCCTTAGAAGAAAATATAGTTGTAGATCTTCTAGGCCTTGGATTAAGCAATGGTTTCTTCAATATGATACCAAAGGCACAAGCAAGAAAAAAGAGATAAATCGGACTCCATCAAAATTAAATACCTTTGTGCTTCAGTGGACACCATCAAGAAAGTGTAAAGACAGTCTACAGAATGGGAGATAATATTTGCAAATCATATATCTGATAAGGGACTTGAGTATACAGAATATATAAATAACTTAAAACTCAACAACAGAAAGACAAATAACCCAACTTAAAAATGGGCCCATAAACCAAAAAAAAAAAAAATCTGCTGCAGGTGAGTCAATTTCAATCCATAGTGATCCTATAAGACAGAGTACACCTGCCCCATAGGGTTTCCAAGCAGTGGCTGGTGGATTCAAGCTGCCAGCTTTTTGGTTTACAGCCTGAGCTCTTAACCACTGCACCACCAGTACTCTTAAAAAGGTTGGGGGGGCGGTAAAGAATCTGAATTGACATTTCTCCAAATAAGATACACAAATGTCCAACAAGCACATGAAAAAATGCTCAACATCATTAGCTATTAAAAAAAAAAAAAAAATTTTTCCCAAATAAAAATTACAGTTGAGATAACCACATCCAGTAGAGTGGCTATAATCAAAAAGCCAGACAATAACAAGTGTTGACGAGGATGTGAAGAAATTGGAACTCTCATATATTGCTGGTGGGGATGTTAAATGGTCCAGCCACTTTGGAAAACAGTTTGACAGTGACTCAAAAAGTTAAACATAGAGTTTCCATATGACTGAGCAATTCCACTCCTAGGTGGAGAAATGAAAATATATTTCCACACACAAATAAACTTCTATACAAATGTTCATAGTGACATTATCTATAATAGCCAAAAAGTGGAAAGAACCCAAGTGCCCACCAACTGATGAATGGGTAAATAAAATTTTTATCTCCATACAATGCAATTCAGTCATGAAAAGGAATGAAGTATTGATACATGCTACAACATGGATGAACCTTGAAAAATGCAAATAAAAGGAGCCAGTCACATATTTTATAATTCCATTTATATGAAAAGTCTGCAATAGGCAAATTTATAGAGACAGAAAGTAGATTAGTGGTTGCTTAGGGCTTGGGGTGGGCACAGGATGTAGAATGTTAACTGACTGCTAATGGACACGAGCTTTCTTTTAGGGAAGACGAATATACTTGAAAATTACATTGTGGTGATAGTTCCACAATCCTGTGAATATTCTAAAGCGTTGAATTGTACACTTGAAATGGGTGAATTGTACAGCACGTGAATTATATCTCAACAAAACTGTTTTAAAAAAATACTAAAGGAGTATTTAGTAGGAGGTACATAGAAATAAGATCAGCCATGGCAGATGAGTATTTCTCTTTGGAGAAATTGAGGTTCATTACACTCTTACCTCTACTTTGCTTTATGTTTAGAATTTTCTTAAACAAAAAGTTAAATACAATGTTTTCTGGAATTCTCAGAGGTGCTTACCCAGGAACTCAAATGTTCCCTGGCCTCCCCCAGTTCATAGGCCCTGAAAGTCCATCTATCCTCTAGATGGGGTGGGTAAGCGTTGTTTCACATATAACCCCAGCTACTGCTGGCAGCTTTTGCCATCTTTTACTTCACTAGCCACTCTGTCCCACTCTGCCATGGCCTGGCCTCTGGGAAAACGCCTCTGCCAAGGCTGTTACCCCCTTTTGCTCCCTCTTCTAGACCACTGACCTCTCTTGTCTCCTCTCCCCCAGTGAGTAGGAAACCACCTTCTTGTCACCTGTCAAAGATCGAACTCACAGCAGAGCAGCTGGGATGTGAGTGAGCCAGCTCTTTTCTCTGCCTCTTAGCTCTCTCTTTTCCCACACAGACTCTGCCAAAAAGCAAAGCTCAGGCACAGCCCCAAACACCACTGAGGCCCATTGGCTCTCTCACTTTCCAGACCCTGATGCTCAGTCTCTGCCAAACATTTTCCTCCCTCTCTGTGCTTTCTCACTTTCCTTCCTGCCAGCCTTCTTCCAGCAACCTGTCCAAAGAGGGAGCTAAGCATCTCTGACTGCAGTTGAGGCTGGGTTCCTTCTTCCCCTACAGGGCTCCTGTGCCCCAGTCAAATCATAAAAGGTGTTTGGGCAATTGTGTCAGGTCACTAGAGATTAGCCAAGAGTGAAGAAGACTTGCAGAGGCTCTGGAACAGTCTACGATAGTTAGGAGGTGAGGCTGTCTAGTTAGGTGGATCTGCCTGATATTTCATCTGTGTTGTGAAAACCCCAAACCTAGCTGGGATGGTTAAGATTGTGTGTCAGCTTGGCTTGGCCATGATTCTCAGTGTTTATATGTGATCACCCCTATGATGGGGTCTGCTGTGAGTAGCCAATCAGTTGAAAGGGAGTATCCTTGGGCATGTAGCCTACATCCGAATATAAGTGGACATCCTGGCTTTTGCCTGCTCTGGATCCAGCAGCTGTCTCTTGTTCATCTCACCTCTGGTTCTTGGGACTTGAGCTAGCAGCTTATCTGCTGATCTTGGGATTTGTCGATCTTCACAGCCTGTGAGCAAGAGCCCTGCTCTCCAACCTGCTGATCTTGGGTTCACCAGGCCCTGCTGCTACATGAATCAGAAGAAGCCTCTATCTTGATCCATGGACTTGGGGCATTCCAGCCTCTACAATCGCATGAGCTGTTTCCTTGATATAAATCTCTCTCTCTCTATGTATATATTTATATGCTTTACAGGTTTTCCTTTTTTACAGAACCCAGCCTAAGACATCAGGGTTTCAGGGATTTGGGTATAAAATATTAAGGGTGGCTTAGGGGAGAAGATATGATGAGGAACTGAAGCAAGGCTGGGACAGAAGAGTTAGAGAGGAGGCAGAGGGGCTACATGACACATGGTAGAAGCAGAATTTCCAGGACTTGGTGACTAGTTGGATGTGAGGCTTGGGAATGTCTCAGGAAAAGATAAATTTCAGTGCAGTCAGTGAGACAGAGGCATAATATGCTGACCATGCTATCTAATTTTAATCCAGGTTTCTAGACTAACAGCTATGCTTTTTGAGAAAAACATGTTTTTCCTCAGTAGCCAAAACTGGGATATGAGGCCAAGATGGCAGAATAGTCAGCACTTTCTGTGGTCCCTCTCACAACAAAGACCCCCCCCAAAAGAGTGAACCGATTCTGTATGACAATCTAGGAGACCTGAACATGAAGACAAAGTTGAGGGGTCAGACTTAACGCCAGGGGAAGGGAAAGGCAGTTCAGAAGCAGTGAAGAAGTGCCAGACGTAAGCTACCTGGCACCCTGCAGGCAGGATCAGCTGGCACATGCAGGCTGAGGCAACCAGTAGTGCTCAGGATGCATTTTACCACGTTAGGAGAGACCGGGTAGCAGAGAGTCTGCACAAGCCTCTGGAGCCAGGAAGAAGCGATGCTGGATCTGCGAAAGTTAAGTGCAAATGTGTAACCTACTGCATGGGATCAAAATAATCCCTACCAATCTGAGACTTTCTTAGTAAAGAAGTGCCTCTTTTCCCCTCTCCCATTCCCCAGCCCACTTGCTGCTCTGATATCAGTCTAGCAGTCCAGCAGTATTCACCAAATGCCTCGCCCCCAAGCTGGAAATAGGAGCTACTGTGCCCAAACCAGCCTCCCAGCTTTAAGGAAAAAACAAAGAAAAAACCACCAACTCCCCTAAACTGGCTACTCAGGACTAACAATCCCCAAACCAGTCTCAAGGCTTTAAAAAATCGCCATACTCCCTAAGCCGGGAAATCAGGGCAGGCACTGCCCCTTTGACTAGGCACAGGCATAAGGAGTCCATGGACTTCGAGCACCCTTCGTCCCTGCCTAGACTTGTGTAGGCCAATTCAACAGCATAGGCCCTCATTAACATAGAGCAACAGGGTGTATACCTGAAGCCTATATTTGACTGCAACAGCCAGTTGGGAGTGGCATGTTCATGACATTGACACTGCCTTTCCCATTAAGCAGGGTCCTCACCCACCCACATCAGGGGCCTGAAGGCTGGTGGATTTACCCATTCTACCTAGCCATACACAACAGGGGTTTGAGAATAATTAGTGCCTCCCAGTCCTTACAGCCAACACCAACCACTAGGTACGCAAAGTCTGGCTGCAAAGCCCACCCACTTATGAGCTCTAGGGGGCAGGGACATACCTTCCACCTAGGCACTCAGCCCCCTACCTTGCTCTGCACATAGCCCCTTACTGCAGCCAAATACCTGTGCCTGCTTCAATCATCCATAGATAGCCCTGCCTGTCTAAGACTGTAGGTGACAGCATGCACCACACACTCAGTGACCAATGACCAGGACACCTGAGCTGAATCCACACAAGAAAAGTAAATGGACTCCTGGGCTCACTCCCTAGTACCACCTCTAACCACCTGGTGACAGGGCATGAGACCTTCAAAGATGCCAATACCCAAAGTAGCTTACATGCCCAGCCTATTTGGGCATATCAAAACAGAACAAAACAAAAAGCTAGGACACAGTAAGCAAACATACAATAAATTAATAACTTATTGATGGCTCAGAGACAGCAGTCAATATCAAATCACATAAAGAAGCAGAAAAAGATGGCTCCAGCAGGTGACCAAAACAAAGGACCAGGAAACCTTCCAGAGGAAGATAAGGTCTTGGAATTACCAGAGGTAGAATTCAAAAGATTAACAGACAGGGCTTTTCAAGAGATCAGAAGGAGATCAGGCAAAACTCAGACCAAGCCAAGGAACACACAGACAAAGCAATAGAGGAATTCCGGAAAGCTATACAAGGTCAGAATGACAAATTTAACAGGCTGCTAGAATCCATAGGGAGAGAGAAAATAGAAATCTGAAAGATTAACAATAAAATTTCAGAATTAGATGACTCAATAGAAAGTCATAGGAGCAAAATTGAGACAATGGAAGTCAGAATTGGTGAGATTGAAGATAAAGCTTTTGATACCAATTTATTTGAGGAAAAATCAGAAAAAATAATTAAAAAAAAATGAAGAAACCCTAAGAATTATGTGGGACACTATCAAGAGGAACAAACTACAAGTGACTGGAGTACCAGAACAGGGGAGACAACTGAAAATACAGAGAGACTTGCTGGCAGAAAACTTCCCTGATATTGCAAAAGATGAAGATATCTATCCAAGAAGCTCATCAAACTCCACACGGGGTAGATCCCACAGAGGGTAGGCACCAAGACATATTATAATCAAATTTGCCAAAACCAATTATAAAGAATTTTAAGAGTAACTAGGGATAAACAAAAGGTCATCTACAAAGGAGAGTCAATAAGACTAAGCTCTGACTACTCACAGAAACCATGCAGGCAAGAAATCAATGATATGACATATATAAAGCCTTGAAGGAAAAAAAATGCCAGCCAAGAATTATATATCCAGCAAAAATGTCTCTCAAATATGGAGGTGAAATTAGGGCATTTTGAGGTGAACAAAAGTTAAGAGAATTTGTAAAAACCAAACCAAAATTACAAGAAATACTAAAGGGAGCCCTCCAGCTACAGAACCAACAATATCAAATAACAACCCAAGACTAGCACACAGGACAGAACAACCTGATATCAACCCAGATAGGGAAGTCACAAAAATAAGTCAAAGCTAAAACACTGAAAATAGGGAAACAGAGGTGCCAATATGTAAATGATGACAACATTAAAACAAAAAAGATGGACTAAATAGTGTAGTCATAGAACTTTCATATGAAGAGGACATTAAGGCTATATCAAGAAATAAAAGATTGGTTTAAACTTAGAAAAATCGGGGTAAATTTTAAGGTAACCAAAAGGAAACTAACAAATCTACCCATCAAGATAAAAAAGAAAAACAAAGACTCAGCAAATACAAAATCAACAACTATGAAAATACATAAAGACGATTCAGCATAGAAAAATAAATGGAACAAAGAAAGTGTTAACAGCACAAAAGAAAAAAATTCATCAAAATGATACTTATCAATAATTACACTGAATGAAAATGGACTAAATGCACCAATAAAGAAAAAGTGGCAGAATGGATTAAAAAAAAAAAAACACAATCCATCTATATGCTGCCCACAAGAGACACACATTAGACTGAAAGACGCAAACAAACTAAAACTCAAAGGATGGAAAAAAAATATCAAGTAAACAAAAACCAAAAAAAAAAAAAAGAACAGAAGTGGTAATACTGTTCTCCAGCAAAAAAGAATTTAGAGTAAAATCCACCACAAAGGATAAGGAAGGACACTATATAATGATTAAAGGGTCAACACACCAGGGGAACATAACTATGAAAAATATATACATACCCAAAGACAGGGCTCCAAAATGTGTAAAACAAACTCTAACAGCATTGAAAAGTGAGATAGACAGCTCCACAATTATAGTAGGAGACTTCAACACACCACTTTGGTGAAGGACATAACATCCAGAAAAAAGCTCAATAAAGACATGGAAGATCTAAATGCCACAATCCACCAAACTGACCTCATAGACATATACAGAACACTCCACCCAAGAGCAGCCAAGTATACTTTCTTTTTTAAAGCACTGGAACATTCTCCAGAATAGACCAACAGACCACGTATTAGGCCACAAAGCAAGCCTTAACAGAATCCAAAGCATCAAAATATTACAAAGCATCTTTTCTGACCATAAAGCCTAAAAGTAGAAATCAATAACAGAAAAAGAAGTGAAAAAATATCAAATATATGGAAACTGAACGACACCTTTCTTAAAAACTACTGGTTTATAGAAGAAATCAAGGACAGGAAAAAAGAAATTCACAGAATCAATGAGGATGAAAACACATCTTACCAGAACCTTTGGGACACAGTAAAAGCAGTGCTCAGAGGTCAATTTATAGCAATAAATGTACACATCCAAAAAGAAGAAAGGGCCAAAGTCAAAACACTAACCCTACAACTTGAACAAATAGAAAGAGAGAAGCAAAAGAAGCCCATGGGTACCAGAAGAAAGTAAATAATAAAAATCAGAGCAGAAATAAATAAAATAGAGAATAGAAAAACAATTGAAACAGTTAACAAGACCAAAAGCTGGTTCTTTGAAAAGACCAACAAAATCTGTGAACCACTGACCAAACTGAAAAAAGAAAAACAGGAGAGGAAGCAAATAACCTGAATAAGAAATATGATAGGCGATATCACAACAGACCCAAATGAAATTAAAAGGATCATAACAGAATACTATGAAAAATTGTACTCCAACAAATTTGAACACCTAGAGGAAATGGACATATTTCTAGAAACACACTACATACCTAAACTAAAACAAACCAAGGTAGAAAAACTAAATAAACCTATAACAAAAGAAGAGATTGAAGAGGTAATAAAAAAAAAAAACTCCCAACAACAACAACAACAAAAGCCCTGGCCCTGATGGCTTCACTGGAGAATTCTAACAAACTTTTAGAGAAGAGTTAACACCAGTACTACTAAAGGTATTTCAGAGCATAGGAAAGGATGGAATGCTCCCAACTCATTCTATGAAGTAAGCATAACCCTGGTAACAAAGCCAGGTAAAGACATCACAAAAAAAGAAAATTACAGACCAATATCCCTCATGAACATAGATGCAAAAACCCTCAATAAAATTCTAGCTGATAAATTTCAAAAACATATCAAAAAAATAATTCATCATCACCAGTTGGGATTCATATCAACATTAGAAAAACAATCAATGTAATCCATCACATAAATAAAAAAAAAAGATAAGAACCACATGATCTTGCAGAAAAGGCATTTGACAAAGTCCAACACCCATTCATGATAAAAAAAAAAAAAAACTCTTGACAAAATAGGAATAGAAGGGAAATTCCTCAACATAAGGGCATTTATACAAAGCTAACAGCCAACATCATCCTCAACAGGAGAGTCTGAAAGCATTCTCCTTGAGAATGGGAACCAGACAAGGATGCCCTTTATCACTACTCTTATTCAACATTGTGCTGGAGGACCTAGCCAGAGCAATTAGGCTAGAAAAAGAAATAAAGGGCATCCAAAAAAAAATTTTTTTTTTTTTAAATTGGTAAGGAAGAAGCAAAAGTATCCCTATTTGCAGATGTTTTTTTATGATCTTATACATAGAAAACACCAAAGAATTCACAAGAAAGCTAGTGGAACTAATAGAAGATTTCACCAAAGTATTTTTTATCAGGATAAAAGATAAACATACCAAAAAAAAAAAAAATCCCATACAAAAAATCAGTTGGATTCATCAACACCAACAAAGAGAACTTCAAAAAGGAAATCACCAAATCAATACCATTTGCAATAGCCCCAAGAAGATAAAATACTTAGGAATAAACCTAACTAGAGATGTAAAAGACCTATACAAAGAAAGCTACAAGACTCTACTGCAAGAAACCAAAAGAGACCTACATAAGTGGAAAAACATACTATGCTCATGGATAGGAAGACTAAATATTGTGAAAACATCAATTCTACCCAAAGCAATCTACAGATACAATGCAATCTCCACCCAAATTCCAACGAATTTTTTAACAAGATGGAGAAACAAATCACCAACTTCAAATGGAAAGGCAAGAGGTCCCAGATAAGTAAAACATTACTGAAGAAGAAAAACAAAGTGGAAGTCCTGACGCTACCTGATTTTAGAACCTATTATACCGTGGTAGTCAAAACACTGATATTGGTGCAATAAATAACAGACACATAGACCAATGGAACAGAATTGAGAACCCAGACAAGAATTCATCCACATATGAGCAGCTGATATTTATGAGGGCCCAAAGTCTGTTAAATGGGAAAAAGACAGTCTCTTTAACAAATGCTGCTGGGATGACTAGCTATCCATCTGCAAAAAAAAAAAAAAAATGAAACAAGACCCATATTTCACACCATATACAAAAACTAACTCAAAATGGATCAAAGACCTAAATATAAAATCTGAAAATAAAAAGATCACAGGAGAAAAACTAGGGACAATGTTAGGAGCCTTAATACATGGCATAAACAGAATATAAACCATAAATAAAGATGCACACACACCAGAAGAGAAACTAGATAACTGGAAGCTCCTAAAAATCAAACACTTATGCTCATCAAAAGACTTCATCAAGAAGGGTAAGACAGTATACAATACTGGGGAAGCCAGCACAACTTGTCCAAGGTAAGGTCATGGAAGCTGTACAGACACATCCAAACTCCCTGAGGGACCGAATTACTGGGCTGAGGGCTGTGGGACCACAGTGTTGGGGAATATCTAGCTCAATTGGCATAACAGTTTATAAAGTAAATGTTCTACATTCTACTTTGGTGAGCAGTGTCTGGGGTCTTAAAAGGTTGTGAGCTGCCATGTAAGATACTCCACTGGTCCCACCCCATCTGGAGCAAGGGAGAATGAGAAAACAAAGACACAAGAGAAAGATTAGTCCAAAAGACTAATGGATCACAACTACCACACCCACCAGACTGAGTCCAGTACAACTAGATGGTGCCTGGCTACCACCACTGACTGCTCTGACAGGGATCACAATAGAGGGTCCCAGACAGAACTGGAGAAAAATGTAGAACGAAATTCTAACTCACAAAAAAAGACCAGATATACTGGCCTGACAGCAACTGGAGAAACCCTGAGAGCATGGCCCCCAGACACCATTTTAGCTCAGTACTGAAGTCACTCCTGAGGTTCACCCTTCAGCCAAAGATTAGACAAGGCAATAAAACAAAACGAGACTAAAGGGGCATACCAGCCCAGGGGCAAGGACCAGAAGGCAGGAAGGGACAGGAAAGCTGATAATAGGGAACCCACGGCTGAAAAGGGAGAGTGTCGACATGTCATATGGTTGGTAACCAATGTTACAAAACAGTATGTGTACTAATTGTTTAATGAGAAGTTTGTTCTGTAAGCCTTCATCTAAAGTACAACTGGAAAAAAAAAAGGGGGTTTCACCAAAAGAGTAAAAAAAGAACCTACAGACTGAGAAAAAAGTTTTGGCTACAACATATCTGATAAGGGTCTAATGTCTAAAATCTACAAGATAATGCAACACCTCAACAATAAAAAGACAAATAACCCAATTAAAAACTGGGCAAAGGATATGAAGAGACACTTCACCAAAGAAGATGTTCAGGCCGCTGACAGATACAGGAGGGAATGCTCAGGATCATTAGCCATTAGAGAAATGCAAATCAAAACTACAATGAGATTCCGTCTCATCCCAACAAGGCTGGCACTAATCCAAAAAACACAAAATAATAAATGTTGGAGAGGTTGTGGGGAGACTGGAACACTTATGCACTGCTGGCTGGAATGTAAAATGGTAGAGTTACTTTGGAAATCGATTTGGCGCTTCCTGAAAAAGCTACAGATAAAAGGTCCATATGACCCAGCAACCCCACTCCTAGAGAAATAAGAGCCATCACATGACTAGATATATGCACACCCATGTTCATTGCAGCACTATTCACAATAGTGAAAAGGTGGAAACAACCTAGGTGCCCATGAACAGATGAATGAATAAACAAATTCTGGCACATACATACAATGGCATATTACGCAATGATAAAGAACAGAGATGAATCCGCAAAACGTCCCACAACACAGATGAAACTGGAGGGCATTATGTTGAGTGAAATTTGTCAGTCACAAAAGGACAAATATTCTATGAGACCACTATTACAAGAACTCAAGAAAAGGTTTAAACACAGAAGAAAACATTCTTTGATGACTACATGGTTGGGGAGGGAGGGAGAGAGGAATTCACTAACTAGATAGTAGACAAGAATCATCTTAGGTGAAGGAAGGACAACACACAATACAGGGGAAGTCAGCACAACTGGACTAAAGCAAAAGCTAAGAAGTTTCCTGAACACAACCAAACACTTTGAGGGACAGAGTAGCTGGGGCTAGGGTTTAGAGGCCATGGTTTCAGAGGACAACCAGGTCAATTGGCATAACAAAGTTTATTAAGATAATGTTCTGCATCCCACTTTGGTGAGTGGCATCTGGGGTCTTAAAACTTGTGAGCAACCTTCTAAGATGTGTCAATTGGTCCCAACCCACTTGGAGCACAGGAAAATGAAGAACACCAAAGACACAATAAAAATTTTAGCCCAGGAGACAAAGGGGCCACACAACCCAGAGGCTCCAACAGTCTGAGACCAGAACTAGATGGTGTCAGGCTACATGACAGGACTGCCCTGACAAGAAACACAACAGAGAGTCCCTGACAGAGTGGGAGAAAAGCGTGAAGCAAAACTCAAATTCACATTAAAAAAAAAAACAGACTTAATGGCCTGACTGAGACTGGAGGAACCCCTGAAGCTATGGCCCCAGACACTCTGTTAACCCAGAACTAAAACCATTCCCAAAGTCCACTCTTCAGACAAAGATTAGACTGGAGTATAAAACATAAAATAATACTTGTGAAGAGTGTGCTTTTTAATTCAAGGAGATTCATGAGAACAAACAGGTGGCTCCTGTATGGAGGCAGAATGAGAAAGCAGGAAGGAACAGGAACTGATTGAATGGACACAAGAAACCTGGGGTGGAAAGGGAAAGTGTGCTGTCACATTATAAGGATTGCAATTAATGTCACATAACAATACATGTATAAGTTTTTGTATGAGAAATTGGCTTGAGTTGTAAACTTTCACCTAAAGCATAGTTAATAATAATAATAATAACATCCTGCTTAAAAACAAAAACAGAATGAGGAACAATATACCCTGAGGGGTCTTAACAAAGGGACCATCTGCACCCCTCAAAATAAAGGTACTCAGGAAGAGTGCTGTCTGGGTGCTGTTGCCAACAAGATATTTTTGCAAGATAGCCAAAGAAAATACACGTAAGCATCTTGTGACCATGATCTAACCATTCTGTGAAACTATCTGTAATCACTAACTATACTATTAATAATCAGGAACCAGTCAGAATGTGGTTATTACAATACACATTGACTTTCCTGTAAATTGCTCTCCCTGTAGTTTGGTTCCCTTTTTACCCCATAAGAATATTTGTATAATGAAACTGCCCCAAGACTACCTGGTTCCATTTTCAATGGGCTATGTGGTTCCCCAATTGCAATTGTTTTAAACCCCTAATAAACCTCTCTGATTTAACTTGAAACAGCATTCAAGTTTTTCTCTGCAACATTTTGGTGTCAGAAGTGGGATCCAAAAGCAATTTGGCTGCTAAATGACTCCAGGAGGGGACTGTGGAATGTCAGCACCCATATGAGGCCTTTGTTTGCTCAATCCACTTTCCCAGCTCTTAGAAGTCATCTCCAGCTAAAATCTTTAACCAAAACCCCAAACCAAACCCATTGCCATCGAGTCGATTCCAACTCATCTGGGACCAAGGATATTTATCATCTTTAGACTTGAAGGTCTCTGAGGTTTGTTAATGGTCTTTTATCTCTTTACTTTCAGCTTGCTCAAGAGTGTTTTGACAGTTTGTTATCTGGCTAATTGCAGCTTGGTTCAGGCTGTGTGAACTCACTGTGTTTTTCTCTACATGCCCATTAAATTTTCTTAAGGTGCATTTTTTTTTTTTTTTTTTGTGAAAAGGCTCCAGGGTGGTTTTCACAAGTGTGGTTGCAGTCTTAGTGAGGATAGCCATGGTATGCACTCATTATGAAAATTTAGAGTTTTCTGCACAGGGAATTAAGATCTAAGAGTCTCTAAATTAAAGATCAGTTTGAACAGTTTCTCACTGTAATTTAATTTTTAGAGCTGCACTACTATCCACTGGCATAAAATTGTCCGAGAGAAACCTGAGTTTTCTTTTAAACTGTGGTGCACCATTTTTGTTTCCTGAAATGTTATGACCATTTTTAAGTACTTTCCAAGTAAAGAGACTACCCAGTAACCCAGTGCCGTCGAGTCGATTCTGAATAAGAGACTAATATATTTAAAATAAGATCCTAGACCTCTAGCCGGCAAGATAAGTTAAAAAAAGAATGCCCTGAGACGCTCAGGTTGATGGCTGAGCAGCAGAGTTCCTAGTCCCTGCAGTGTGAACTCCAAGATTTAGGCCATGATCAAAATGCAACTGACTGTCCTCACACATTCTTCAGAAACAACTTTATGGCCCTGGGGAGCGCGGAGAAGAGTGAAAAATGCATAACTGCTTGCTCTTTCCCTATCAATCTAATTAACCCCTCCCCCTCTCCCTCCTCTGTCTCTCAGTCTTGTTTCCATATTCTCACCAAGTGGATTTGGGACTTTTATAGGATGAGAAGGGAAGAGAGAGAAAGATGAAGGCTGTGCCAGTTCCCTGCAGTAATATAGCGATTTAGAAACGGCGAGGTCAACGAAAACAGCTCAATGTCATCAGTTCGATTCCTGTGTTTTCCATTAGCCCCCACAACCCCATGAGCCAGCAGAGGTCTCCAGCCTGCTGCCAGACCCACGGATTTGGGACTTGCCAGCCCCCACAATTGAGCCTTTCTATTCCCTGAGACATGACAATATTGGAATTACACCAATTAATTACTCTACAATAGCCTCTAAGTGTTCAAGTGAAGAAAGAGTTGCATATCTGTCACTTTAAATCAAAACCTAGAAATGATTAAACTTAGTAAGGAAGGTACGTAGAAAGCCGAGATAGGCTGAAAGCTTGCGCCAGTCAGCCAAGTTGTGAATGCAAAGGAGAAGTCCTCTAAGGAAATTAAAATTTTTACTCCAGTGAACACATGAATGATAAGAATGAGAAACGATCTTATTACTGATATGGAGAAAGCTTTAGTGATCTGGATAGAAGATCAAATCAGCCACAACATTCCCTTAAGCCAAAGCCTAATCCAGAGAAAGGCCCTAAGTCTCTTTAATTCTATGAAGGCTGAGAGAGGTGAGAAAGCTGGAGAAGAAAAGTTTGAAGCTAGCAGAGGTTGGTTCGTGAAGTTCAAGGAAAGCCGTCTCCATAACATAAAAGTGCAAGGTGAAACAGCAGGTGCTGAGGTAGAAGCTGCAGCAAGTTATCCGGAAGCTCTAGCTGAGATCATTGATGAGGGCGGCTACACTAGACAACACATTTTTCAATGTAGACGAAACAGCCTTATATTGGAAGAAGATGCCGTCTAGGATTTTCATAGCGAGAGAGAAGTCAATGCCTGGCTTCAAAGGGCAGGCTGACTCTCTCGTTAGGGGCTGAGGCAGCTTGTGACTTTAAGTCGAAGCCAGTGCTCATTTGCCATTCAAAAAATCCTAGGGCCCTTATGAATTATGATAAATCTATTCTGCCTGGGCTCTATAAATGGAAGAACAAAGCCTGGATGACAGCATATCTGTTTACCACATGGTTTACTAAATATTTTAAGCCCACTGTTGAGACCTACTACTCAGAAAGATTCCTTTCAAAATATTACTGCTCATTGACAATGCACCTGGTCACCCAAGAGCTCTGATGGAGATGTACAAGGAGATCAATGCTGTCTTCATGCCTGCTAACCCAACATGCATTCTGCAGACCATGGATCAAGGAGTGATTTTGACTCTTAAGCCTTATTATTTAAGAAATGTATTTCATAAGGCTATAGCTGCCATAGATAGTGATTCCTCTGATGGATCTGGGCAAAGTAAATCGAAAACCCTCTGGAAAGGATTCACAATTCGAGATGCCATTAAGAATATTTGTGATTCATGGGAGGACGTCAAAATATCAACTTTAACAGGAGTTTGGAAGAAGTTGGTTCTGACCCTCATGGATGACTTTCGGGTGTTCAAGACTCCAGGAGAGGAAGTAACTGCAGATGTGGTAGAAACAGCGATAGAACTAGAATTATAATTGGAGCTTGAAGGTGTGACTGAATTGCTGTAATCTCATGATAAAACTTTAATGGATGAGGAATTCCTTCTTATGGATGAGCAAAGAAACTGGTTTCTTGAAATGGAATCTACTCCTGGTGAAGATGCTGTGAACATTGTTGAAATGACAACGGATTTAGAATATTACATAAACTTAGTTGATAAAGCTGTTGCAGAGTTTGAGAAGATTGACTACAGTTTTGAAAGAAGTTGTACTGTGGGTATAGCATAGCATGGTGTAGAGAGATCTTTCATGAAAGGAAGAGTCAATCGATGTGGCAAACTTCATTGTTGTGTTATTTTAAGAAATCGCCACAGCTACCCCAACCTTCAACAACTACCACCATGATCAGTCAACACTGAAGCAAGACCCTTCACCAGCAAAAAGATTAAGACCTGCTGAAGGCTCAGATGATGGTTATCATTTTTTAGCAATAAAGTATTTTTTAATCAAGGTAAAAACAAAAAAAGAATGCCCTGTATGTTGTCCTGTATATTATTTAAAATAGCCTTACAGAATAGTAAATTTATGTAATTGTCCCATTTCATGTTTAAGTTTTTGTGTGTCTTGTCTCAAAAGCCATGACTAGCAGTTGTTAGTTTTTTTCTCATAAGTCTTTTAAGCCTTGGAGAAACGGCTTATTGTGCCTGAGCTTCTAATAGCTACTTTGAAGGCTTTAATATAAATTCATTCTGGTAAAGTTTTTATTGTTTTGTAATATGTCAACTTAAATTAGGCTCCAGGACCCGTTTATGTAATTTAAGCTAACTTAAATATATAGGAAAATGTAAAAATCTAAAGTCTGAGATTTCAGAGCTGATGCCTGAATTTTTCAGAGTTGAAATCTTGAAAGATTTTTTAACTTCTGCTTTTTAAAGTGTACACAATTTTTCTTTTCTGGTCAGAAGTTGCCAGAGACCTTAACTTCTGCTTTTCTAGCAAGAAAAAAAAAAAAAGGGAAAATTCCTGAGAGCTATGGGTGTTGAGGTACATTCCTGAAGGCCATTACAGGACAACCAGATAAGCTTATAGCTTTACAGGTCCAACAACGTCAAATATAAGCCAACAATTTTTTAGACTGCGGATCTATTGTTTGTTTACTGTTAAAGCCAGACCATCTTAGAAAAAATGTTTTAAGTTAAAAAAAAGAGAGAACTGGAACAAATTTAACTCTCACCTGCGCACAGGAGGCCAGCAATTGTCAGCGTAACCAGCTTCTGGGGAATTAACAGAGATCTTTCCTTTGATAGCGTTAAGCTACAAGAAGGGAGAGTTGATAATTAGTAACAACTCCTTCTACCCTCTAAACACTTGTGATCTCTCAAAATAGTTTCATGGGTGGCCCAGGTTCTTTAGCCCACCATGAAAAGGAGGGAATAAGTGATGAAGTTAAATCACCATCCACAGTTTGATGAAAAATTTATAACATTTGAGAAGAATAAGAAGTTGTTGCAGACCTTTGTTCTCCTCCCCCGCAACTCAACCCAACTAGTTGCTTATTACTAAATGTCTGTTTCTCAATAAATGTCTAGTTTTTTGTTTTCCAGACTTGCCTTGATTAATTTCATGAAATTTATAATGTACTTCTTGGTTCTCAACAAACAAGAGTAACAGTTTATATAATTTTTCTCCTTTGTCTAAGATTTATCTTATCTTAAAAGCTATGAGTTGAGCCTATGGTAGCTACAAAATAGTCTGTTTAAAAGTGCACAGAACAAGGTAAATTGGTTGGTTGGTTGGTACAACCAGGCCTGTAAGTTATTCCAAACTCTCTTCACAAAACCTCCCTTTACCAGATTCTATAAAACATGCAAAAGGGAAGGTAATAGTTTTCTACCTCTAGATAGTATTGTTGAATTTAAGTTATAATGTTTCTAGTTAGTTTGATGATAAATAAGCACTTGTAAAATTAAAGTCTCAGTGTTTTTAGAAAATTATAAAAATAAATTCATTTTGCTAATTAAAAAAATTTTTTTACTTTCTAACAATAAACAACTAGAGGAGAAATTTTATAAGAAATTTATTTAAAATAAAGTTCTTATTACAACTAAAGGCTTAGTAGATTAATTCATAAAAATGTTAAGAGCTTTCAATGTCAAAGAGCATATGAAAAAAGAATTAAATTTCTCACGATTAAAATAACAAAATTTTCCTTAGTTACTACGAGCTTAATTTTATTCTTTTTACAATCTGCCTCAAAGACAAAAGTTCACCCTCATTAAATTAAGGCTCCTAGGTTGAAATAAAGTCCATAGTTTTAAAAGGACTAAGGTTTTTATCTTTAAAATCTTTGCTTTAAATAACTTAAGTATTGTTTCTCAATAATCTGTGATAAGCTTATGACAACTTTAAAACTCATAAAAAGCCCAAAGTATGTTGCCAAATCAAGGAAAATACTAAATTTAAGTTAGAATTTATGTTAGTAATATATGCCTGCAAACATATAATATTGTCATAATTTCATTATTTCAATTGCTAACTTAGTTACAAGTTTTTAAAAAAACTTTTGTTGTGCTTTAAGTGAAACTTTACAAAAAAAGTCAGTCTCTCATACAAAAATTTATATACACCTTGCTATATACTCCTAATTGCTCTCCCTCTAATGGGATAGCACACTCCTTCCCTCTACTCTCTATTTTCATGTCCATTCGGCCAGCTTCTGACACCCTCTGCCCTCTCATCTCCCCTCCAGACAAGAGATGCCAACATAGTCTCATGTGTCTATTTGATCCAGGAAACTCACTCTTCACCAGTATCATTTTCTATCCCGTAGTCCAGTCCAATCCGTGTCTGAAGAGTTGGCTTTGGGAATGGTTCCTGTCTTGGGCTAACAGAAGGTTTCAGGACCACGACCTCTAGTCTCAGCCAGTCTCAGTCAGACCATTAAGTCTGGTCTTTTTAAGAGAATTTCGGGTCTGCATCCCACTGCTCTCCTGCTCCCTCAGGGCTTCTCTGTTGTGCTCCCTGTCAGGGCAGTCATTGGTTGTAGCCAGGCACCATCTAGTTCTTCTGGTCTCAGGCTAATGTAGTCTCTGGTTTATGTGGTCCTTTCTGTCTCTTGGGCTCTTAATTACCTTGTGTCTTTGGTTTTCTTCATTCTCCTTTGATCCAGGTGGGTCGAGACCAATTGATGCATCTTAGATGGCCACTTGCTAGCATTTAAGACCCCAGATGCCACTCTCCAAAGTGGGATGAAGAGTGTTTTCTTAAGATATTTTATTATGGCAATTGACTTATATGTCCCCTGAAACCATGGTCCCCAAACCCCCGCCCCTGCTACGCTGGCCTTCGAAATGTTCAGTTTACTCAGGGAACTTCTTTGCCTTTGGTTTAGTCCAGTTGTGCCGACCTCTTCTGTACTGTGTGTTGTCTTTCCTTCACCTCAAATAGTTCTTATCTACTATCTAATTAGTGAAAACCCCTCTTCCTCCCTCCCTCCCTCCCCACTCTCATAACCATCAAAGAATATTTTCTTCCCTGTTTAAATGTTTTCTTGAGTTCTTGTTATAGTGGCCTCATATAATATTTGTCCTTTTGCAACTGACTAATTTCACTCAGCATAATGCCTTCCAGATTCCTCCATGTTATGAAATGTTTCATGGGTTCATCATTATTCTTTATCAATACGTAGTATTCCATTGTGTGAATATATCATAATTTATTTACCCATTCACCTGTTCAGGGCACCTTGGTTGCTTCCATCTTTTTGCTATTGTAGACAGTGCTGCAATGAACATGGGTGTGCATATATCTGTTCGTGTAAAGGCTCTTATTTCTCTAGGATATATTCCAGGCAGTGGGATTGCTGGATAGTATGGTAGTTCTATTTCTGGTTTTTTAAGGGAATGCCAAATTGATTTCCAAAGAGACTGTACAATTTTACATTCCCACCAGCACGTAAAAGTATTCCAGTTTCTCCACAACCTCTCCAACATTTATTATTTTGTTTTTTGGATTAATGGCAGCCTTGTTGGAGTGAGATGGAATCTCATTGCAGTTTTGATTTGCATTTCTCTAATGGCTAATGATCATGAGCATTTCCTCATGTATCTGTTAGCTACCTGAATGTCTTCTTTAGTGAAGTGCCTGCTCATATGCTTTGCCCATTTTTAATTAGGTTATTTGTCTTTTTGTAGTTGAGTTTTTGCAGTATCGTGTAGATTTTAGAGATCAGATGCTGATCAGAAGTGTCATAGCTAAAAACTTGTTCCCAGTCGGTAGGTAATCTTTTTACTCTTCTGGTGAAGTCTTTGGATGAGCATAGGTGTTTGATTTTTAGGAGCTTCCAGTTATCTACTTTCTCCTCTGCATTGTTAGTAATGTTTTGTATACTGTTTATGCCATGTATTAGGGCTCCTAGCCTTGTTTCTATTTTTTTTTTTCCAAAATCTTCATCGTTTTAGATTTTATGTTTAGGTCTTTGATCCATTTTGAGTTCGTTTTTGTACATGGTGTGAGGTATGGGTCTTGTTTCATTTTTTTTGCAGGTGGATATCCAGTTATGCCAGTAAAATACCACTTGTTAAACAGACTTTTTTTTTTCCCCCATTTAACTGACTTTGGGTCTTTGTCAAATATCAGCTGCTCATACGTGGATGAATTTATGTCCGGATTCTCAATTCTGTTCCATTGGTCTATGTATCTGTTGTTGTACTAGTACCAGGCTGTTTTGACTACTGTGCTGATATAATAGTTTCTAAAATAAGGTAGTGTGAGGTCTTCCACTTTGTTCTTCTTTTTCAGTAATGCTTTACTTCTCCGGGGCCTCCTTCCCTTCCATATGAAGTCGGTGATTTGTTTCTCCATCTCATTAAAAAATGTCATTGGAATTTGAATCAGAATTGCACTGTATCTATAGATTGCTTTTGGTAGAATAGACATTTTTACAATGTTAAGTCTTCCTATCCATGAGCAAGGTATGTTTTTCCACTTATGTAGGTCTCTTCTGGTTTCTTGCAGTAGCGTCTTGTAGTTTTCTTTTACGTCTCTGGTAAGATTTATTCCTAAGTATTTTATCCTCTTGGGGGCTACTGTAAATGGTATTGATTTGGTGATTTCCTCTTCAGTGTTCTTTTTGTTGGTGTAGAGGAAACCAACTGAATTTTGTATGTTTATCTTGTATCCTGATACTCTGCTGAATTCTTCTAGTAGTTTTAGTAGTTTTCTTGAGAATTCTTTAGGGTTTTCTGTATAAGATCATGTCATCTGCAATTAGAGATGATTTTACTTCTTCCTTACCAGTCTGGATGCCCTTTATTTCTTTATCTAGCCAAATTGTTCTGGCTAGGACCATCACCACAACGTTGAATAAGAGTGTTGATAAAGGGCATCCTTGTCTGATTCCGGATCTCAAGGGGAATGCTTTCATACTCTCTCTATTTAGGGTGATGTTGGCTGTTGGCTTTGTATAAATGCCCTTTATTATGCTGAGGAATTTTCCTTCTATTCCTATTTTTCTGAGAGTTTTTGTCATGAATGGGTGTTGAACTTTGTCAAATGCCTTTTCTGCATCAATTGATAAGATCATGTGGTTCTTGTCTTTTGTTTTATTTATATGATTGATTACATTAATGGTTTTTCTAATGTTGATCCATCCCTGCATACCTGGTATGAATCCCACTTGGTCATGGTGAATTGTTTTTTGATATGTTGTTGAATTCTATTGGTTAGAATTTTGTTGAGGATTTTCGCGTCTAAGTTCGTGAGGGATGTAAGTCTGTAATTTTCTTTTTTTGTGGTGTCTTTACCAGGTTTTGGTATCGGGGATATGCTGGCTTCATAGAATGAATTTGGGAGTATTCTGTCCTTTTCTATACTCTGAGATACCTTTAGTAGTGGTGGTGTTAACTCTTCTCTGAAAGTTTGGTAGAACTCTGCAGTGAAGCCATCCGGGCCAGGGCTTTCTTTTTGTTGTTGTTTTTGGGAGTTTTTTGATTACCTTTTCAATCTCTTCTTTTGTTATGGGTTTATTTAGTTGTTCTGCCTCTGTTTGTGTTAGTTTAGGTAGGTAGTGTGTTTCTAGGAATTCATCCATTTCTTCTAGGTTTTCAAATTTGTTGGAGTACAATTTTTCATAGCAATCTGATATGATTCTTTTAATTTCATTTGGGCCTGTTGTAATATCGCCCATCTCATTTCTTATTCCAGTTATTTGCTTCCTCTCCTGTTTTTCTTTTGTCAGTTTGGTCAGATTTTGTTGATCTTTTCAAAGAACCATCTTTTGGTCTTGTTAGCTCTTTCAATTTTTTTCTGTTTTCTATTTCATTTAATTCTGCTCTAATTTTTATTATTTGTTTTCTTTTGGTGCCTGAGGATTTCTTTTGTTGCTCTCTTTCTATTTGTTCAAGTTGTAGAGATAATTCTTTGATTTTGGCCCTTTCTTCTTTTTTTGTGAGTGCATTTATTGATAAAAATTAACCTCTGAGCACGGCTTTCACTGTGTCCCAAAGGTTCTGATAGGAAGTGTTTTCATTCTCATTGGATTCTATGAATTTCTTTATTCTATCCTGAATGTCTTCTATAACCCAGTCATTTTTGAGCAAGGTGTTGTTCAGTTTCCAAGTGCTTGATTTCTTTTTCCTGCTTTTTCTATTATTGATTTCTAGTTTTATTGTCTTATGGTCAGAGAAGATGCTTTGTAATATTTTGATATTTTGGATTCTGCTAAGGCTTGCTTTATGACGTGATATGTGGTCTGTTCTAGAGAATGTTCCATGTGCAGTAGGAAAGAAAGTATACTTGGCTGCTGTTGGATGGAGTATTCTGTATAAGTCTATGAGGTCAAGTTGGTTGATTGTGGCATTTAGATCTTCTGTGTCTTTATTGAGCTTCTTTTTGGATGCTCTGTCCTTAACTGAAAGTGGTGTGTTGAAGTCTACTATTATTGTGGAGCTGTCTATCTCACTTTTCAATGCTGTTAGCATTTGTTTTATGTATCTTGCAGCCCTGTCATTGGGTGCATAAATATTTAATATGGTTATATCCTCCTGGTGTATTGTCCCTTTAATCATTATATAGTGTCCTTCCTCATCCATTGTGGTGGATTTAACTTTAAAATCTCTTTTGTCAGAAATTAGAATTGCCACTCCTGCTCTTTTTTGATTGTTGTTTGCTTGATATATTTTTTCCATCCTTTGAATTTTAGTTTGTTTATGTTTCTAAGGTGTGTCTCTTGTAGGCAGCATATAGACGGATCATTTTTTTTTTTTTTAACCATTCTGCCACTCTCTGTCTCTTTATTGGTGCGTTTAGTCCATTTACATTCAGTGTAATTATGGATAGGTGTGATTTTAGTACTGTCATTTTGATGTCTTTTTTTGTGTGTTGTTGACAGTTTTTTTCCCACTTAATTTTTTGTGCTTAGTAGTTTATTTATTGTCTTTTCCTCTTATTCATTGTTGTTGATTTTGTTTTTGATGAGTCTGTGTTTTTTTCTTGTATTTTATTTTGATGAGTAGGACTGTTAGTCTCCCTTGTGGTTACTTTAGTTTTCACCTGTATTTTTCTAAGTTTAAACCTAACTTTTATTTCTTTATATCTCCTTGTCTTCCCCTCCATATGAAAGACCTATGACTACATTTTTTAGTCCCTCTTTATTGTTTAAATGTTGTCTTCTTTTACATAATAACATCGTTGTTTCTTTGTTTTGAGCATTTTTTATCTTGATTTACTTTTGCAATTTCCCTGCTGGGTTGACATCTGATTGCTCTGTCCAGTGTTCTAGTCTTGGTTTGATACCTGATTTGATACTTGATTTTCTAACCAAAGAACTCCCTTTAGTATTTCTTGTAGTTTTGTTTTGGCTTTTATGAATTCCCTAAGCTTCTGTTTATCTGGAAATGTCCTAATTTCACCTTCATATTTGAGAGACAGTTTTGCTGGATATATGATTCTAGGCTGGCAATTGGTTTTCTTCAATGCTTTATATAAGTCATCCCATTGCCTTCTTGCCTGCATGGTTTATTCCGAGTAGTCCAAGCTTATTCTTTTTGACTCTCCTTTGCAGGCGACTTTTCGTTTATCCCTAGCTGCTCTTAAAATTCTCTTTATCTTTAGTTTTGGCAAGTTTGATCATAATATGTCTTGGTGACTTTCTTTTAAGAAGTACCTTACGTGGAGTTCAATGAGCATCTTTGATATCTTCTCCTCTTTCATGATATCAGGCAAGATTTCTGCCAACAAATCTTCAACAATTCTCTCTGTATTTTCTGTTCTCGCCCACTGTTCTGGTATTCCAATCACTAGTAGATTTTTTCTCTTGATTGAGTCCCACATGATTCTTAAGTTTTCTCGACTCTTTTCTCTGATTTTTCTTCAAATATGTTGGTGCCAAGTGCTTTACCTTCAGTCTCACCAATTCTGCCTTCCACTTGCTCAATTCTACTTCTTTGACTTTCTATTGAGTTGTCTACTCCTGTAATTTTATTGTTAATCTTCTGAATTTCTGATTGCTGTCTCTCTACAGATTCTGGCAGCTTATTAAATTTTTCATTATGTTCTTGAATTACCTTTTTAATTTCTTTGACTACTTTATCTGTGTGTTCCTTGGCTTGTTCTGCATATTGCCTGATCTCATTCTTAATCTCGTTCCTGATGTCTTGAAGAGGTCTGTATGTTAATCTTTTGTATTCTGCATCTGGTAATTACAGGGAGGCACCTTCATCCAGAAGACCCCTTGATTCTTTGTTTTGAGAGCTTGTTGAAGCGATCGTCTGCTTCTTTATGTGATTTGATACTGACTGTTGTCGCTGAGCCATCTATATGCCCACATGGGTTGCTTGAGTGAGATAGCTTGATTATTTTCACCTTTGAAGCTCTGACGTCCTGTCACCAGATGCCTAGAGCTGTTATCAGAGCCTAGGAGTCCATTCACTTTTCTTGAATGGATTTAGCTCAGGTGTCCAGGTAGCTGGTCATCAAGTGTGTGGTACAGGCTCTGTCCTACAGCCTTAGAGGGGCAGGGGTGATTGGTGTAGGTACTAGTATCTGATTCCAGCACGGGGTCATGCTCTGAAGAAAGCAGGGGGCTGACAACCATCCCATGAGTGTCTGTGAGGAAAATACATCCCTGTTCCCTAGAGTGTACAGGTGATTGGGTTCTGCAGACAGACCATGGCACCCAATACTTTTGTTTGTAAGGTCTGGGAGGTACAACTTATCCTTGGACCACTGTTGCAGGTGCCTGGCTGACCTGAGTGGAGCCACCAATCCTTAAGCCCCTCATGTGGGTAGGTGAGGACCCCGTTTAACAGGCAAAATGGTGTCAAACATCAAACACGCACCTCTCCACCGCACAGGTTAAACAGTTGCAGTCTGCCAACAAGGGCCTAGTCTCCTGAAATAGGCCCACACAGGTCCAAGCACGGGTGAATGTTATTCAAAGTCAATGGATTGTTTATGCCTGGACAGGAGTGGCTTCTGTCCTGAGCTCCCCAGGGTTAGTGGAACTGGCAAATTATTTTTTCCCCCAGTTGTGAGTTTATCCCTTCTCCAAGGCCAAGAGAATGACTCAGAGCACTCAGCAGCACCTATCTCAGGCCCAGGGAAATCAACAGCCACTGAAGCTGGTTTGGGGTTGGGGGCGCAGTAAAATATATGCAAGTACTTAGCTTTTACCAAGAGCACCGTTCTTCTCTGGTTCAGAAGGTGTGAGTAGGCTTTGCGGCTAGCTGTTTCTCCCTGAGGAAACTGCAGGCGAATGCTACCACCAGCCCGCCACTCTCGCTCCTGGAAATGGTGCCTGAGGGATTCCGGCAATTCAGGTCCGGCAACTCCTCTCTGGTTCTGAACCGTCTCTCCCTCCCCCTACTCCTCAGTGCATTTTCTAACTTTGCCTTTGATGTTCAAGGCTCCTAACTTGTCATAAGTGTAATCGTTTCACTTGTTTTTTCAGGTCTTTTTTGTAAGAGGGATTGCCAGAAGCCTCTGGCTATTCTGCCATCTTGGCCCCTCCTCCTTTATTTTATTATTTTTTTAATTTAGCATCATCAAAGCCAATGATTTGACTAGGGAATTCATATCACTCACCCACAACTTTTTTTTTTTTTACTACTATTTAGATATTTAGAGACTTGATAATCTTGGTATATTCTTGGTATATCCTAACTATATAGTATTATGTCTCAAGATCATTATGTGTTATATCTGAAGCCCTTTTGAAAATAAGGTTAATCATTATGCACAGAGATATTTTAAAATTGGCTTTTGGGTTTAAACTACTTTTGTAATTCCCATCAAGTCTTTTGCTTTTAAAAGCTATTAATATTATATTAATATTATACGTTAATCACTCCCATATTAATTTTTGTCATCTGCAGATAAGTTTTTGCTTTACTGATTTGCTGAAAACTTTTCACCAAAATATCTCAACAAAAAGATAGACTATATTGGACCAGTGAAAGGGACTGTGACTAGACTGAATCACGATTTCCAGAACTCTTATGGAGAAGCTGACGGGTCCATAGACTTGCAGCTGATCCAGAAAAACATGGACCAAAATTAGCTACATGGAACTTGTACAATGAAACTGCCCAAGACTACCTGGTTCCATTTTCAATGGGCTATTGAAATTGTTTTAAACCCCTAATATACCTCTCTGATTTAACTTGAAACAGTGTTCAAGTTTTTCTCTACAACAGGGAGAAAATTTTCAGATTGAGGAACAGGGTGAAAGGTCATGACCTTAACGGGAATAGAAAGTACAAGCAGACCTGACTCAAGTGTGGTTGTTGAAGTGGAAGTGCCTGTGAATGCCTTGGTTTGGGAGAGGGAGCAAGTGGAAATAGAAATCTAGAGTTGAGGCCAGCTGGAATGATGCTAAGTAAGACAAGCCACCATAAAGATGGCATTTACAACTATGGCTCTTAATCATCTAGTGCTCTGCTATAACAGAAATACCACAAGTGGATGGCTTTAACAAACAGAAATTTATTTTCTCACAGTTTAGTAGGCTAGAAGCCTGAATTCAGGGTGCCATGTCTAGGGGAAGGCTTTCTTTGTTGGCTCTAGAGGAAGGTCCTTGTCTCTTTGGCTTCCGTTTCCTGGATTCTTGGAGATCTTCATGTGGCTTTGCATCTATCTTCCCCCTCTCTGCTTACTAAATCTGCCCCTTTGATGTCTTGTAAGAGATTGACTTAAGACACACCCTACACTAATCCTGCCTCACTAACATAACAAAGACAACCCATTCCCAAATGGGATTATAACCACAGGCATGGAGCTTACGATTTACAACACATATGTTGGGAGAACACAATTCAATTCATAACAGGCTGAGAGGTGTCTCTCAGGGATAGAGTGACCATATGGCCCAGCTCAGCTTACACCTGCTGTCCTGGTGGCCAGTTTATGCCTATTGTCCCAGTTAGCACCCCCTCACTTTCAGAAGTGTCGTAGTTTAGATATCAAATTGTATGTTCACCCTACTCAAAAGAGGCCTGGCAGGTGAGAAAAGAAAAGAGAAGCTATGGCAGGTCCCTTTCGTCCTCCTCACCTTCCTAGCTCATCCTCTCCATTTGCTCTTTACCAGTACCGGTACAAGTTGTCTTGGAGTTGATTCCAACTCATGGCAACCCCACGTGTGTCCGAGTAGAACTGGGTTCCATAGGGTTTTCAGTTCCAATTTTTTGGAAGTAGACCACTAGGCCTTTCTTCTTAGCTATTCCCTCCTTAAAACCCATTGCCATCAAGTTGATTCTAATTCATAGTGACTCTACAGAAGAGTAGAGCTGTCCAGTAGAGTTTCCAAGGAGTGCCTGGTGGATTCCAACTGCCGACTTTTTGGTTATCAGCTGTAGCACTTAACCACTATGCCACCAGGGTTTCCGTTCTCAGACTCCTATATTTTCTTCTTCCCTTCTGCCATGTCTTTCCTCCCCAGTTCCCTAAGGAAAGAACCCATCCCACTCCCACAGACCCAAGAGAGCTTCAGTCCATCTGGTTTACCCCTAAGTCACCCCTCTGCTGTGGCTGAACTGTAAGAGAAAGCCTGAGGACTAGGTACCCAGCCGCTCCACCTGTGGTCAGGAACGAGGTGGTTAGGTGGGCTGGGCCAAGCTAGAGTGATGGAGTTAGCACTGCCTGGGAGGTGGAGGCCACCTTCTAGTCACTGCTCTGCTTCTTTCCTGCTGTGTGACCTTGGAACAAAGCGTTTCCGCTCTTGGAGTCTGTTTCTTCTTCTGCAAAAAGCGAGGATGAACCAGTGGTCTGAAATGTCTCTTCCAGCTGGGAAGTTTTGTGTATCTGGTGCATTTCTCTTGGAGTTCTGGTCACGTGATGCCAGAAGTCAGCCACCTCGGAAGAGGGGCTTTTGTATCTAAGTTTGAGGTGTCTCCCTAGGTTACTGGGCTGAAGGCTAGAGTCAAATGGAGCCCTTTAAGGACTAGCCTGGGGGCTCAGGCCCGCTTCTTGGCGGCCTCACAGCCCAGTGCGGCAGGCAGGTCCCGCCACAGGCCTGCACCAGTCCCTGGCCACCTGCAGAGGGCTCCGCAGACACACTGAAGAAGAAGGGGTAGGGGTGGACTCAGGCCGAGCTTGGGCGGACGGGCACAAAGCCACCGGAGCTTCTGGGAAGGGTTCCCAAGGGGAGCCCCGGAGCCAAAAGGGGTTGGAAAAATAAGATGAAGTGGGAAGAAAGGTAAGAGCAATTAAGAGAAGGGAAGGGGGGAGAAGGTACAGGGGCTCCGGTAAACCTCCTGAGAGTGAGATTCCACCATTGGTTACATGTCGGCGACTCAGTTCTCATTTATAAAGTGGGAGCAAACATATACCATGTGCTGTGTTTATACTGGCGCTATCTTGCTCATAGGACTGTTGTGACAATCGGGTAAGGGACCTTGGGAACTTGTGAAGTGCTCTACGATGGGCTTTGAGGGGTTGTATAAGGCTGCGGCGACTCACGGGAGAAGGCAACAGGATTGTAGTCAAACCTGGGTTCAAATCCTGGCTGCCACTTGACCTTTTGGAGCCTCAAGTTGCTCATTAGTAAAATGGGGCTAAGGAGGCCGCCTTTCCCGGCGGTGTAAAGCTGGAGGAAGTCAGTGTCCGCGCCGTGCCCACCTAGAGGCAGCGACCGCTGCTGGGATCGCGACGGCTGAGTTCAGGGCTGAAGCCCTGGGAAGCCCAGGAGGGCGTGGGTGAGAGGGGACTCCAGGAGGCGGTGACAAGAGGGGTGCGGAGAGGCGCCGCTCCAGGCGGGGAAAGGGGGCACCCAGACACACTCAGCCCGGAAGAGGAGGCCGCTCCACGACCCCACAGATGCCGCTTTGGGTCTTGGTCTCCCTTCCAGGCGCCCCTCCTGGTGTTG
Source organism: Elephas maximus indicus (assembly GCF_024166365.1). Taxonomy (NCBI): domain Eukaryota; kingdom Metazoa; phylum Chordata; class Mammalia; order Proboscidea; family Elephantidae; genus Elephas; species Elephas maximus. The sequence continues at coordinate 44,287,259 of NC_064830.1, forward strand.
TCTGTCACCGGCTGTCACCTGGACGCTCAAAGACCGGGAGGCCGACTATCCGGGGACGGGCGGGGGAGGCGGGACTTGGCGGAGGCGGGAGGCGCGGGCCGGGGGTGGGGCGAGGGGCGGCGGGGCCGGCGCCCCGCGGGGAGGCCGGCCACGTGACGCCGCCGCCGGGGCCAGGCGGCCGAGCCCGAGCGCTGCGGCGGCCCCGGGAGGTGACGGCGGGCGCGGGAGCCCGGGCCGCGTGGGACTGGCCGTCGGGGCTCGGGGACGGCGGCCCCGGGGGTGCCCATGCCATGGAGAAGCTGGCGGCCGGACTGGCCGGGCTGCGCTGGAGCATGGGCGCCTTCCCGCTCGACCTCATCGTCAGCCGCTGCCGCCTGCCCACGCTCGCCTGTCTCGGGCCAGGTACCGGGGCTGCTGGGGAGGGGCGCTGGGGGATCCGCGAAGAAATCGGGGACTCTCCAGGCAGGTGCGAGCGTGACCGTGAGGATAAGGTTCCCGCTCTTCCTCGCTGCTCCCGGTGCACCTCCCCCGAGACCTGGGGCCCACGAGCCTCCTCCTGGGTTCACGGACGCGCACGGGGACCGAAAGCGGAGCCGGGCCGGGAGACGAGTTTTCCGGCTCAACCGGAGCCCGAAGCACGGCCGAGACACCGCGCCCGCGCCGTCGGCGCTCGCCTTTACCCCGCATCCCGCAGGCCCCTCACCCCGGCTGCACCCCCTCTTTCCCTTTGTTTCCGGCCTCTCACCTCGATCCGCCCGCATCCCTTGGGCCTCGGACTGTCTTCTCACCGCCGTCACCCCAGCCCCATTCGGCCTCTCTCTTGTGGCCCTCCTCGTACCCTCCCTTGGCGTCCTGGAGTGCAGCCTCCGGTCTTCCGGGACAGGCAGACCACCTTCAGGAGAAGCCCAAGGGAGCGGCCCCTCCCGCAGGGCGTGCCCCCCAGGGCCTCCGTCTGCCCCCCACGCCTCGTCCCACTTCTCCATGGGGCCCGAGAGGCTCTAATGAGGGGACAGTGCATGGGGGCCTGAGAGGGGACGCCTGGAGGTTGTGCGGAGCGAGGGGGCCGTTTAGGGGAAGGGGGCTGCTTGGCTGGGGGAGGGGCAGGAGCCGGAGCTGGCAGCCAGGCCGGGGGTTTTGTGTGTGAGAAGAATAGGGGTTTGGCCCGCGTTGGCACACTCGCTTCCCGGAATGCTAATGGGGCCCGCGGCAGCCGGCTCCACTCCGCTCCCCGGGGCCGGCAGCCCCTCCTCTGACCCGCAGCGGCGAGGAGTGGGCACAGTGACAGTCAGTGTGTCTCAGGAGCAGGCTCTGTGGGAGCGCCCACGAACGGGCCGTCGGGCTTGGGTACCCGGTGGCCCAGCATCTTGTAGCCCTTAACGGCACCACATCGTCAGCGTGAGATCTTGAGACTCAGTGTCAGCAGCAAGGCTGTGTGTGTGTGTGTGTGTGTGTACATGTGCACACATCCTCTGTGATATCTCCCCCTTCCCTAGCATTTTCTCCAGGTCTTCAGCCTACGTAGGGGCTCCTCTGGGCTCCCTGGACACCTCGCGGCACCACAGTACTACCTCCCACCTCGTACCCTGTTGGAATGGCATTTGTTGTCTTCCCACTGGGCTGCAGGCTCATCCTGCCTAACAAAGATATAGGGGTTGAATGAATGAATGAACAGGGAATGAGTGACTGGTGTGATGACCTAACTGTCTGTGATAGTGTGTGGCCATGGCTACCCTCAAGTGTGAATGTGAATGAAAGCATGTGGCCTTAAAGGTCCCTAGGTGGCTAAGCATTTGGGAGGAGCCTCTTAGTGGGACCATGGAACTGACTTGTCTTGTTGGGGACAAGCACCTGTTACTGTGGGCCAGATAGCTGTGGTGGCTCAACTCTTGGTGACCATGACCCATGGCTGTCGTGTGCCAGACTGTGGTTGTGGCCTGTGTCCCTGTGGAAGGGTGAACTGGGGCTTAGGTGACTTATCTCCTCTGCCTCAGGAGGTGAGGCTCTGGGGAGGAAGGCTCACATCTCCACCCCTCCCCCCCAACCAACACAGTGGGAGCCAGGTCCACACACACACATACGCACACCACTTATACACACACCCAAAGCCAACAGGGTGAACCACTGCCCATTTGGTTGGGGGGCAGGAATTTAGTAAGTTGTGTCTGAGGAAGCCAGGAAGGAGGCATCCCCCACCCCCAGCCTGCCTACCAGCTGCAGCCAAGAGACAGCCCACCAGCCTCCTGGAAGCTGGGCCAGCCCCTCTGCTCCCCTGGAAACCGTTGCCGGGCTTGGAGCCTGGGGGGCCCAGGCCCCTCCCAACACCTCTGTCCAAGTGCAGCTTTTACCAAGAAAAAGCCCTTCCCTACCCTCCGTCCTCCCACCTTCTAAACCCCCCTTCTCCAGTGTTCCAAAAGCTGGGAGGATGAAGGGCCTGGGGTGCCTGAGGGCTGATCCCCCTCCTCTGAGGTCCCCTGAATGCAGGAGACTGCCCGTGGCATGGGGTGAAAAGAAAGGCGCTGTGCTGGAGAGCTAGGAATCAGCACCCCTAAGCCCTGCTGTTCTCCTGACCCAAGTAACCCATGGCTCTGGGGGAGCCCTCACAGCTGGTACCCACAACAGAAGCTTCTTCTAGGCCCTCTCTGCTTCCTCAACAAAGGCCCCCCTGGCCTGGCCTGGCACTGACTTAAGGGCTGAGAATTCTGCTGGTCTCCTGCTTGGAACATCTCCCTTCCTTATCCTACCCCCAGCCAGCCTGCTGCTCCCCACTGTGAGTGCCGCAGACACCCTCCATTCAGTGCCTCATACTGGCCCTGGAGTGACTGTTCACATCTCTTCCCACCTCTCTGTGGGCCTAAGTGCTCTTGGAGGGCAGGACGGGGCTCATCCGCTGGGAGTCCCCAGACCCCAACACAGGGCCAGGACAACAGGGCCCGAACTGAATGATGGATGAGGAATGGTGGCTGGGCTGGCTGCTGCGGGCCCGTCGGGAGCTGGAGCTCAAGAGACATACAGGTCCTAACTCACAGCCCTGAGGCCACAGCTGGCAGCCTGCCTGCCCCTTGAGCATAGCTGACCTGGACAGGGATCATGGGGGGCTGTCCCAGGGTGGTGTCTTGGTGAGGAGGTCACTCTGCCTGTTCTTTCTGCCCCTCCTAATGTCCTCTCTTCCTCTCCCCCCTCCTCCCTGACCGTCCCCCTCCCAGGGGAGTATGCCGAGGGCGTCAGTGAGCGTGACATTTTGCTCATCCACTCCTGCCGCCAGTGGACAACAGTGACTGCCCACACCCTGGAGGAAGGCCACTACGTCATTGGCCCCAAGATCGACATCCCCCTGCAGTATCCAGGTGTGCGCAGCTGGAGGATAAGGCTGATGGTGGGGAGGGGTATAAGCAGGAGGGTCTGGAGACAAGGGTAGTGAGTGAGGAAGCCTTCGGGGGAGCTGTTGGTGACCAGCCTGTCCTTGGAGCTGCAGGAATGAGAGAGGACATGAAGTTAAAGCCCCGTGGGTGGCGGGGTGATGATTACCTAGTCCAGTGGTTTTTCATACTTTTCTGTGGCTCTCTGGGCTTCTGGAGAGGTGGCCCACAGGTTTGCAGATTTTAAACTAATGATTAAAAAAATACCCACCCCGTCAAATTGCTACAGATCAAACCTTGACCGTGATTAGAGGCCTTCAGTGTGTCCCTTGCGCTGCCTCATTAGCCCTTTTTCATACAGACCCTCAGAGAGAAAACCTGCCAGGATCTTCTCAATATTGTGCAACCAAAAAACTGCAGAAAGAAATGAGATGCTCAGGCTGCTGTTACGGCTGCCCCTGTCAGCTCTAATCCCGCTTTTCCCAATTTTTGTGTTAGTCAAGCAGCTCATGGTCTTCACTGATGGACTTTATGAGTGCCTATTAAAATTTTAGACTTTCAAATGAGATTATGCTAATGAACTGCTTTTTCCTGTTCTATATATGAGGTTGACATCCTACATAAGATTTTGCTTGAAGAAAGGATTCTGCTGCCAAAAAAGAAAGTCCAGCACTTTTGTTTTACAGAGGATGAAATAGAGGGCCTAAGAAGGGAAGAGACTTGCCTAGGGCCATATAGCTAGTAAGTGGCAGAGCCAGGGCCAGACCCAGGTATCCTGACGCTGGGGCAGGTGCCTGCTGCACCACACCAGGATGCAGTGGCCACAGGGTGCCGTCTGCTGAGTGGATGCATGGGAGTCCGGTGGCTCCCCTCCCAGAGATGCCCTCTGTAAGCCCAGCTACGATGTATTGAGCATGGCTGGGGAGAGCCTTTCCAGGCACTAGGCTTCGAGTTTTTCTCATTTCATCCTCACAGCAACCCTATGGAAGGTCTTATGAACTCCTTTTGACTCACAAGGAAACTGAGGCTGCAGGAGTTTCAGTAGATGTCCAGGTCTGTGTTCTTAACTGCTGTAAGAGACTGTGTACACTGCCTCCAATAGGTGGACAACAAAGGCTGGGACCCCTTTGAGCTGGGGAATGCTCAGTCCTTTTCTCTGCCCTGGTCTCCCCTGAGCCAGTGGGACAGGGCTAAGCCCTTTACATGCATGCCTTCTTTTGCTTCTTTACAACAGCCCTGTGAAGGTGCTACCCACTGTATCCGTCAAACCTCACTTAAAAGATGTGGAAACTGTCTCAAGTGTCTTTCTGACTTAGGGTCCTGCCTTGGGCCTGGAGCCCTTGGTCGGTGGGGAATAGGGCAGGGACTTCTCCAAGTTAGAAATCTCCCAGCCCAGAGAGAGGTCCCAGGTCTTCTTGGGATAAAAAAGAAAAGGCTGGAAAATGCCCTCCCTGACAGAAGCATGATTTCAGGGACTACACCTTTCGGTTGTGTCATTAAAGCTCTGGTGAGGATTACCAAACCAAAAACCAAACCAGTGGATTCCAACCCATGGCGACCTGTGTGTTACAGAGAACTGAGCTCTGTAGGGTTTTCTTGGCTGTAATCTTTACAGAAACAGATCGCCAGTCCTTTCTTCCATGGTACCGCTGGGTGGGTTCCTACTGCCAACTTTTCAATTAGTAGGCATCGCAAACAGTTTGCACCACCCAGGGACCTCTGGTGAAGATTAAGTCCCATTTTTACAGAGAGGGAAACCAAGGCACCAGTCTCTTAGGGAATTAGGAGTCCAGGGGGGCGCTTAGCCCTTTTCCCCCATTTCTTTTGGTGTCCCCTGAGTGCCTGTGTATGGTGGTGGTAATGGGGTGACAGCTGGTCTGCAGGGGTGTTGTCCCTAGCTTCATTTTTCCTGTGGGTGGCTCCAGTCCGCCTGGGTGGGTAGGGAAGGCAGAAGCTCCTTAGGAGGGGGAAGGGCCAGGCCACCGGCAGGTTAACAAGGACTCGCTCGCTGAGTGCACTGTTTGACGCTGATTTCTCCTATTGAATTAATAATGAAAGCTGTGCTTGGCCGGAGGGGCGGGCCGGCTGCGGACCGCGGAGAGAGCCGCCAGAAGGCGGGGAGGGGGGAGGGCGGCGCCCCGCGCAGAGTTGGGGGTGGGGCGCTGCGAGTTTCCCATCCCCGCCTCCCTCAGAGAGGCAGGGAGACCTGGCTCCTCTGAAACAGGCCCCCCACAGGTCCTGCTCAGGGTACCCAGGCTTCTTCCCCGGTGGTACGTCATCCAGAGTATCAGCTTTGAGCCCTAGGGACCACCTGGCATGCCCTGTCCTGTGAGCTAAGTAGTATGCTTCCATTTTACAGATGGGAAAACTGAAGCCCAGAGAGATTAAATAATTTGCCCAAGGTCACACAGCTGGTTGGTAGTAGAGCTGGGATTCAACCAGGTCTGTCCAATTCCAAAGCCTGTATTTTTACCCACCATCCCTTACTGAGCATCTTCTATCGGCTAGGTGCTGGGGGTGGGGGTGAGTTATAAAGGAGACCCTGCTCCAGCTCTCAAGTGCTTCAGGCTGGAAGGGACAATCAGGCAAGTGCAAATGTGTTCTTGGGGTCAAGGACAGGGAGGAGGGGCAGGGCTGGGTGGGGCTGGTTTCTGGAGAGGAGGGGGGCTCAGGCCTCACATGGGGGAGGCAGGAGAGGAAGCTGCCCCTGGCCTGGCTTCAGGGCTGCGGGGAGGAAAAGGCTTCCAGGGCCAGAGGTGGCTCCCAGGAGGTCTCCCTTCCTTCTTCTCAGCCTTAATGGCAGGCGCTGGACTCTGGCTGGGGCGGAGTGAGGGGGCTGGGTGCCATGGTTACATTGATCCTGGTGGCCACATCCTCCCCGGATTCCTGCCCTGAGTTGGCTCCAGCTCTCCCCACAGGGGGCATGGGGCATTTCTCCCTATGTGGCTGCTCATGGTTGGGACACAGCCCCTCACCCTTCCCAGCTGCCATTTGGGGGGTATCAGGGGGCTTATGTGTGGCTCTGGGGGAGAAGGAGGCCTCTACGCACGGTCTGAAACTCCTGCTGCTGGCTCCCAGATTGATGCTTCTTGCAGGTCCCCTCAGGCTGTGGTACATCTGAGGCCTCTTCCCTCAGGGTGGTTAGGGCAGGACTGGGGGGCTCCCCTCCCAGCTTTCTCCAGGATATTTCCCATGTGTTTTCCCTTGTCTTTCTTGGTTCTCTTTCCTCTTCCGGCTGATGCTGCAGGCTCAGCCCTTGGCCTTCTGTTCTTCATGTGCTGTACCAGGAGGGGCCTTAATCTGGGTCTCTGGCTAGGCTTTGGGGGCTCCCTTTGCTGTAAAATTGATTCCAACTCATAGCGACTCTCCAGGACAGAGTAGAATTGCCCCACAGGGTTTCCAAGGCTGTAAATCTTTACAGGAACAGGCTGTCACATTTCTCCCATGGAGTGGCTGGTGGGTTTGAATCGCCAACCTTTTGGTTAGCCCTGAGTACTTCAACCACTGTGGCACCAGAGCTCCTTCTGGGGGCTCCAGGAACCCCCAAATCTGACAAAATCATGTGTGTGTGTTCATGATAGGAGTACAGTGAGGACATCTGCCCTTCGCCCTCCCTGAGCCATCATCTCACGGGTCCACAGCTAAAGCCGGCATCTGCAGGCCGTGACCTTCGGTCTGTTCCTCCTGACCAGGCCTTCCCACCGCTGCTCCCACAGGCTCGCCCACGCTGGGACAATACCATCTGGAGGTCCCTCCCTTGGCCTGCTGGGGATCTGCCCCTGCCCACAACTCGTTCTTCCCAGGCTCCCAGTTTGGGTTAATAGCTCTGCCATCTCCACTTCTGACCAGGCTGGTAGCCTGACAGCCTCCTCCCTCACCCACTCCGCATTCAGTCACCCAAGCTGAAGAGTTACCTTTCCAGTCTCTCTTGGTCTGCTCATTTCTTGCTCTTCTCTTGGTTGATACCCTAGCTCTTCTCCAGGATTCATTACTGGCTTATTTACCAGACTGGATTCCCAGTGATCTTTATAGAGTTCAACCTGGATCATGGTATTTCCCCAACAGGTCTCACTTCCTACAGAATAAAGTCCTCTGCCTCAGCATGGCATTCAAAGCCTTTCACAACCCAGCTGCTGTTGGCTTCATCTCCTGCTACCCTTTCCTCAAGCCTTCCCCTCCATGCACTCCCCATTCCAGGCACGCAGCAATCTGCTTTGTGTCTCTGTGTCTTTGCTTGGTATTTCTTCCAGCTGGAATGCCCATTCTGTAAAATCCCTTTCATTCTTAAGGTGCAGCTCAGTGATGCTGTCTGACTCTGCCAGGCAGGTGTCTGTCTCCCTATTCAGCAACCCTTTGCTCTTTTTTCATGCCTCTTTTGTAGCACCTATCACCTCCAGCCACCACTGGGTACTTACCATCTCACCCACTATATCTTGATTTTCTTGTGGGCAGCCGGCATTTTACACAAATTGGACCCTCTGTAGGGCCTAGCACAGTGTCTGGCACGTAGTAGGTGCTCCGCTAATGTTTGTGGAATAAATCAGTGAATGAACTGTGAATGGGGCCACCACAGGGAGTGCTCCAGAAGCTAGTAACCTTTCCTTCTCTCTCCTGTTAATCCCCTCACCCAGCAAGAGTCTCTTCCTTCTCTGTAAGCCCTGAGAAGAGGCCATCCATCCAGCTGCAGGGCAGTTCGCAGCCTGGTCTTCTGTGCTTATGTAGGGGGCACATAAAAGCTGTGACACTTCATGCCGGAGTGTCAGGCCTCACTGAGCATCATCGCTTCTTTAAAATCTGTGTCTCCTGGAGGCATGTGCTGAGCCAGCCAGAAAAAGCCCTGGACTGCATGTCGGGAAGGCCTCATCTGAGGGAAATGGCACAGCTCTGAGGACTCTGGGACATGGGACTGGACGTTGGATCCGAGGAGGGCCTGGAAACCAAGCTGGGATCAAAGCGGTACTTCCAGGGCCTCCAAGGCTCGGGGTTGGGCCCTGGTCTGGCCATTGGTGTACAGCACACCCCAGGGTGGGTGCACAGGATGCAAGTCCCACGATCGTCGGCTCCAACCCCTCAGATCAGGAGCCAGAAGCCCAGAGAGGGGGAAGGAATGTGGCGAGGATCACAGCAAGCCAGAGGCCAGCTGGGACTAAGCTATGAGCCAGCATCCTCAATGCCATACTGATGCTTGTGTCAGAGGCCAGCTCTGTGTCCAAGTGTTTGGGGCCAGTTTGCAGTTGGGTTTCTCTGGGCAGGCAGCCACTGCCCCCACCCACAGCTCTGCATGGGAGAGTGCTGTGTTCTAGTTGCCGGAGACCGGTGCTGGCCCCCTCACTGAGCCGTGAGCCAAATCAGCAGCCCCCTCCACCTCGCGCTAGTGCAGACCTCTGCCCACCTGAGTTCTAGAGGAGCTGGCTGAGTGCGGGCAGTGGGAAGTAGGAACCATGAGGGCTCTCAGGATGCAGGCCAGGCTCCCAGCAGGCAGACCCATCCCAGCGGCCTGCATCCCCTGTGCAGGGAAGTTCAAGCTCCTGGAGCAGGCCCGGGATGTGCGGGAGCCGGTGAGGTACTTCAGCAGCGTGGAGGAGGTGGCCAGTGTCTTCCCTGACCGCATCTTTGTGATGGAAGCCATCACCTTCAGTGTCAAGGTCAGTCTTCCCGCACCAGGCATGCTGCCCTCACCCCACCCTCAGGGGCAACCCTGACCCCAGTTCGAAAGAACCCTTTATGGTTTTGGAAGGAGAGGTGTCCAGGGTGGCTTCTGGCGACCCCTTGAGGGCTTTTCGCACAACTGGACCATGTCAGAGGAGATGACCCACTAGGCTGAAGAACTTTTTGCAAGAGGCGGTAAAGCCGGAGGAAGTATGTGTGTGAAGGGTCATCCTGACTTGGGGACCTTTCAGGGCAGCCTGTCCGAGCACCCTTGCTCTCCTAGCATCCGCTGGTGGAGGTGGTGATTGTGGGCAAGTATCCAGTGCAAGCAATTCCACGCTCCCATGCGGATAATGCTTTACTGTTTACAAAGCCGTTATTATCCGTCAGTTCACGTCTCTTCACGCTAGCTTTGTTGGATCGGTGGGGCATTATCATCATTCACATTTAAAGAAAACTGTAAGTTGCCATTTATTGACTTCTTTTAAAGTATGTCACTGTATATATATTCAGCGATTTAGTCTTTACAGCAACTCTTCCAAGCAGGAATATACCTGCCGTCACTAAAGCCCAGCCCAACTTCAGGTTGCACAGCGACCCCCTGGCCTCTCTAGGATGGACCGGGGGGCTCCTGACCCCAATCCACGGCCTCGCCCGGCTGGCTACGTGGCTTTCCTTGGAGCCTTGGCTCAGGCTTCCGTTTCTGGGATCCGCAGGTGGTGTCGGGCGAGTTCAGCGAGGACAGCGAGGTGTACAACTTTACGCTCCACGCGGGCGACGAGCTCACTCTCATGGGCCAGGCGGAGATTCTGTGCGCCAAGACCACCAAGGAGCGCTCGCGCTTTACCACCCTCCTGCGCAAGCTGGGCCGGGCCGGGGCGCTGGCCGGGGTGGCAGGCGGCGGCGGCGGCGGCCCGGGGAGCGCGGGGGCTGCGGGCGCCGGCGGGGGCGCCAGACCCATCAAAGGCAAGATGCCCTGCCTCATCTGCATGAACCACCGAACCAACGAGAGCCTGAGCCTGCCCTTCCAGTGCCAAGGCCGCTTCAGCACGCGCAGCCCGCTGGAGCTGCAGATGCAGGAGGGCGAGCACACGGTGCGCGCCATCATTGAGCGCGTGCGGCTTCCGGTGAACGTGCTGGTGCCCAGCCGGCCGCCTCGCAACCCCTACGACCTGCACCCGGTGCGCGAGGGCCACTGCTACAAGCTGGTCAGCATCATCTCCAAGACCGTGGTGCTGGGGCTGGCGCTGCGCCGCGAGGGCCCGGCGCCGCTGCACTTCCTGCTGCTCACGGACACGCCGCGCTTCGCCCTGCCGCAGGGCCTGCTGGCTGGGGACCCACGCGTCGAGCGCCTGGTGCGCGACAGCGCCTCCTACTGCCGCGAGCGCTTCGACCCGGACGAGTACTCCACGGCCGTGCGAGAGGCGCCCGCCGAGCTCGCCGACGACTGCGCCAGCCCGCGCCGCGCGCGCCTCTGCCTGGCCGCGCCGCGCGTCCCCGTGCCCTTCCGGACGCCCGCCCTGCTCGGCCCGCATCCGCCCACCGGCGATGGTGACCAGGAGTACGTGAGCCCCGACTGGGCTGCGTCTGAGTCTGCCGCGCCGCCCCCCGAAATCCCCTACGAGGAGCTGTGGACGCACCAGGTGGCCGAAAGCCTCGCCGAGGGCAGGCCTAGGCCGCCCCCAGGGCCTGACCTCATCTCCTTCGGGGCCACTGGGCCACCACGCCTGGAGCTCGCGGCGCCGCCGCCTCCAGTCCCTCCCAAATCCGAGGCTGTGAGTGAATGCGGTTGAGGCGGAGGGTGGGAGCCAGGGAGTTGAGCCCTCCTGACTCTCTATACTGTAGGGAGGCTGCTCAGCCAAGGGACGAAGTTTGGCCCAGAAGCACTAGCTCTCCTGGACCCAGCCTTGATATCCCACCCCCCAGCCCCTAGTGTGGGTGACAGGATGGTAGAGATGTGGGGGAAGGCGGAAGACACGCAAGAGCATTTGTGGTAATGGATACCAGGGACGGTGGCATCCAGAATTGTAGGACAAAGATGCAAAGTAGGTCCCTGGCCTGAAAGAATTTGGGATGAGACTAGAACAGTGTTGCCCAGAGAAGGTTCTACATAACAGTAGTTTTTTGAGTTGTCCAGTGCAAAGAAGGTTCCTCCGCAAAATTAGTTGAGAAACTTATATACCGTTCCCAGCCCTCAGCTTGGTCACGGAGTGTTGGTATACTGAAGGCTCTGAGTTCTGCACCAGGGAAGCCTGTTCACCTTTGTTAAATGCATAATTTCCCAAGTTTATTTGTCCACAGAACATTTCCCGCTGGCACATAACACCTATTAGCACCCCATGGAGTCCACTTTGGGGAATTTTGACCTCTAAGGAAGGAGTCCAGATGGTGGATACTTTCCTTCCCTTTCTGTCCTCTGTCACACCCTTTTCCACTTCTTCCCCTCCTTTTCCTTGAGGTGGGAATACGTTTATTTGCCTAATTGTATTGGATCTAGTACTTCTGTATTCTTTTTCTTACGTTCACGATAAATTTCCGAGGGAATAGGAGACTGTGTGTTGTGGGCTTTTGGTGAGTGAAGTCGCTGGAGAGATAGGAAAGGGCAGAGGGTGAGTTATTGGGTGTAGGGCAAGGCAGCCTTCTGGCTCCCAGACACCCCCTTGCCCAGCTGCTTGGGAAAGGGAAGATAAGAAGTTTTGGCTGCCCAGGTCAGGGGTGGTGTCAGGGCCCCTGCCTGCTTCACTGATGCCATCTGCCCTCTGTTTGCAGGTTAAGGAGGAGTGCCGCCTGCTCAATGCCCCGCCTGTCCCTCCCCGGGGTGGCAATGGCAGCCGGCTCTCGGGAAGCCCCCCTGTGCCCCCGCGCTTTCCCAAGCTGCAACCTGTCCACTCACCCAGCTCCAGCCTCTCCTACTACTCCTCTGGCCTTCAGGATGGGTGAGTCCCTTCCTTCTCACGGTCCTGGTGATTGCGGCAGGGCATTAGGTGGGGAGAAGTGCTGAGGAAGAGGAAGGCTTCAGGCCTGGGAGGGTCGGAGGGTGAGGGTCCCAGTGCTGTAGTCAGGGGAGAGGGCACTGCTGTCTGGGAGGCCGGGAGCCTGCTTGCCCTCCTTCCTGCTTACTTCTACTTTTTTCCTAAATGCAATAGGATGGGAAGGGAATCTCAGAGAGTCTTAGGCCCTGTGGGCTGGGCTATGAGCCAGGGATTCTGAGCTCGGAGTGACGGCCTCTGTGGCCTGACAGAGCGGTGGTTTGCTGCGTCACAAGCATGACCCTGTCCCCTTTCCCTCTTGCTCTGCCTTACCTTCTGCCTGTCTGTGTATCTGTCTCTGCTCACAGGGCAGGCTCCCGCAGTGGAAGTGGCTCCCCGTCCCCGGATGCCTACTCACTCTACTGCTACCCTTGCACCTGGGGGGATTGCAAGGTGGGCGAGTCTTCGAGCCGCCCAACCTCAGGACCCCTGCCCTCTACCACGCAGCCCAGCCAGGCCTCCCGGGCGCATGCTGAGCCCCTGAGCAGTCGAGCTGCTTCTGTCTTGGGGGCTGACACCCCTGCCAAAGCCTACCACAGCTGCTCGCCTCTGTTCAAGCCCTCCCACCCCCAGAAACGCTTTGCTCCATTTGGAGCTCTCAACCCTTTTTCCGGGCCTGCCTACCCTTCAGGCCCTTCAGTGGTCTCTTCTTCTGGGCCCACAACCACCTTGGGCCCCCTGGCTACCTCCAGCCCTGCTTATTCTCCAGGCCCAGCTTCGCCAGGCCAGGCCTATTCAGCTGCTCCCACTTCCTCATGCCCCACCATCTCCTCCTCCTCTTCCTCTGAGTGGCAAGAACCAGCCCTGGAGCCCTTTGATCCCTTTGAGCTGGGCCAGGGTGGTTCTCCAGAGCCCGAGCTGATGCGATATCAGGAGCCCAGAGCTGTGGAAGGACCTGGGCCTGGACCCCGCCTTTCACCCCTTGGTCCCCCCAAGGCCTTTGAGCCTGAAGGTCTGGTGCTGCGGCAGGTCCCCACCCCACTGTCACCAGTGCAGGGGCCCGAGGCAGGTGGGGCACGACTCTTTCTCACCCAGGGGCGCCTGGAAGGGACTCCTGCCAGTCCCCGGGATGGAGCTGCAGGCTGGGGAGGCCGGGATGCCTCCTCCTGGCAGCCCCCCGCGGACCTGTCTGCGCTTTCCCTGGAGGAGGTCTCTCGCAGTCTGCGTTTCATCGGGCTCTCAGAGGATGTGGTGAGCTTCTTTGCCCGAGAACGCATTGATGGTAGCATCTTTGTGCAGCTCAGCGAGGACATCCTGGCAGACGACTTCCACCTCACCAAACTGCAGGTCAAGAAGATCATGCAGTTCATCAAAGGCTGGCGGCCCAAGATCTGAGCTGCCCGGCTAGTAGCTGTACGACTGGAATGCTGGTGCAGGGGCCATGGGCATAGCGTGTGCCTGCTGGGGATGGCACTCCTCAAGCGGCGGGCAGTGCTGCCTGCAGGGGCCATCCACACCGGGATTGAGGCTGCTAGGCAGTCACGCAGAGTGAATTCAGGGGAGACACACTTGGGGATGTGGGCCTCAGCACGGGGATGTCTTGCCTTCTGTGTTTGCAGAGTACGTGGGGAGGGGGCTGGAGGCGCAAGTGTACACATGGGCCTGGTGAGGCATTTGCTGCAATTCCCGTAGGGTGGGTTAAAGCTGGCCTTCGTGCCCTGCTACAGAACTTCACAAATGTCTTGCACTTCTCAGGCTTGTAGATTCAGGTTAGAGACAAGGAAAGAAGAATGGTCTGTAACTGAAGCACAAATTCCCCAAGTGCCCTCTCTCCTTTGTGCTCTGTGGGCTTTTGGCCCAAGCTGCCCCAGAGTCAGAGGTGCCAATGTCTGTGTGCGGAATGCCCTTCTTTCCCCATCTGCTCTACCTTGATTGAGGCTCCCGGGCCCGAGCACAGGTGCATCATGCCCAAGCATCAGCCCCGCACCTGAGAGGCTCTGCCTCAGGGCTCTGGTTTGTGGGTGACGACTTTGGAGAGCACGGCTCTGCCCTTGACCTACTTACCTAGTTAGGGAGGCAGGTGTTCCCTGAACATCTAGAGCACCCTGCTCCTGCTCTGGGCTCTGCAGCCAGTGGTTCAGCCTCTCAGGTTGGGTTGTCTCTGGAATCTGACTCCACGATGAGCAGCTAGCTTGAGGTTAGCTGCTGCTTGGTTGTAGAGGGAAGTGGTGTTCACTCTCTCCCTCTTCTGCCACTCTCCTGCCCTCATCATAGCACTGAAGAACACACGGTGTCCCTCCCTGTTTGCTTTTTTGTCACTGGTACAGGTGAGTGCGGCTGGGAGAAAGCACAGTGGCTTGGGAAAGCCTACCTTTTTACCTCCTCATGGAGCTCAGCTCTGCTGCGCTTGTTCACATGAATCTTGAGCATGGTGGGCTGCTGGCTGCCTGGCACTCCGGTCTTGTGTACAAGCACCCCATCACCCCACACCACTACCAGCTGCTCTCACTAACCACGGCCACGCTAATTCTCCTCATGCCCACTCGTGTCAGGGCCCTGAGGTACCAGCCTTCTCTTCTGCCTTACCTAGTCTACATAGATATTTATTTCCTCAGTGTTTTATCTTCACAGTAGTAAAGCCCTGCTGGTACCCATGCCCTGAGCAGGCTGCCTCGGCTGAGGGAGAGGGAGCAGGAGGACGAGCATAAAACAGGAACTGAGACCTGTTGTTTTCTTGCAGATGACTTAGTGACTCCTCATGGATAGTGAAATAAATGCTAGACCGCTGATGAATAGTGCGAGTGGGGCTCTGTGTGTCAACTGCTTTTTCTTGTGAAGGACCACAGGGACTGACAGGCACAATGTCCGTGCCACTGGGCGGGAGAGGACTTTGGAATAGTCCATGCAGCCCATTCATACATCCCTGCAAGCAGCTGGAAGTGCAGCCTTCCTTTCCCTCTGAAAGCCCCTCACCTGCCCCTACCTGACAAGAACCCTCCAACTCTCGCTAACGTTACACCAGAATTCACAGCCACCTAGTGCTGCTGGATGGGAAGACCTAGACTTCCGGGCACAATGGCACCAGCCAGGGCCCAAGCTATCTTCCTGGCTCTGGCAGAATGCCTGCCTTGAGGCTCTCAGACCCCACACTTCCATGCCTAAGGGTGGGTTCAGGGCAGGGGATCAGTTCTCTACCTTCTTCTGGTCATCTGAAAACCCCATCTCAGAGAGAACTTTTAGGGCCTGGCTTCCTAGCAACTGACAGTGTTTATTAGAGCCAGTGCTAAGCAACCTGCCTGCCAGTCCCAACAGCAGAGCTGGGATCAGGAAAATATTTGAAGTTCTGCACCAGAGCACAGGCAGGAAGGATTGGAACTATCTGAAAGTTTAGAATGCATCAAGTGTGATGGGACTTGAGTTACGATTCTGTACACATCCAGTGGCTCCTTCACAGGCCCAGTGAGGGCCCCAACACTGTTTACCCAGACCAAGCACTGCTGCTGCCAGAGCATGGGGTAGGAGCTTTCCACACCAGGAGGGTACGGGAGTGAAGAGCTGAGGCTACAGCTCGGTGGTGGGGGCGGGTCAAATCAGCATTCCCTGGACTGCTCCTAAGATCACTGTGGAGGCAGAACTAGTGCTTTAAGCCCATTTACCATGCTCTTAGGCAGCAAATTGGTACAGGATACAGTGAACATAAGGGTCACGTTACCTTCTCTGCTTAGTTCCAATGTACCCATCGCCATCCCAGTGGGTGCCAACTATGAGTCACACCAAGACAAGACTGGGTAAAATCATGCCATGAGGAAATCCAGTTTGGGAAAAGAAGTATCTTTTATATCCTGGTATGCCATACCTGAAGGTCCCTGGGTGACCCAAAGTGTTTGCCCTGGACTACTAATCTAAAGGTTGGTGGTTTGAGCACACCCAGCAGTGCTGTGGAAGAAAGGCCTGGCAATCTGCTTCTATAAAGATTACAGCCAAGGAAACCCTAGGGAGCAGTTCTACTCTAACACATGGAGTCATCATAAGTCAGAATCAACTTGATGACAATGGGTTTGGGTTAATGCCATACCTACTATGTTTCTGCTGCTTTAGGCAGGTCAGCCAAAGCACTTAAACATGGGTTTAGGCTCATAAAGTTCCACTTTCTATCATCACAGTCCTCCTTTTCAGTTGCTGCCTGGAATTCTCTTGACATATTCTTACCCCAAGAGTACAGGGCTTTATTCCAGCTCACTCCTTAAAAGAAAAAGGAGCAGGCAGGCAGAGAAGCTGATAAAGAGTTTAGTTTTTATTGTTATCCTGTGTTTGGCTGAGTGCAGAGCTGCCCTCACCACCATCAACCTCCTGGGTAGGAACAGGCAGCAAAGATAACTCCAAAGATGCAGTCACCTTGGGCCTTAGGCCTTATAAAATCATGAGCACAGTGAGTCTAGCTTCTGACACGAAGTGCAAAATCTTAATCTGGTCAGACTTCACAGAACCGGAGACAGTCATGGCTGAAGGCACGCTAATCAAGGAGCAAATCTGATGCCTGAGTTTGTCTTCCTCTGTTAACTGAAGAATCTGGACGCCACTCTGTCAGAGGGCCAGCGCTGCTGCAGCCGGGACCAGCAAGCTCACTGAGTGGTGTGGGGGTGGCTCACTGGTAAAACTTCTTGTTGGGGCTGTTTGCGTGGTCAATTAGCAGCTGGCACGGAGTGAACTGTTTACCATAGGCAGCCTCATACCTCCTGAGCCTGTCCACTACCTTCTGAGCACCGTACAGATCCACAAAGCGGAAGGGCCCTGCATAGAGAAACCAGACTTGGTTGAAGGAGACAGCAGCATGAGCTCTGAGATAAAGCAAGCTAACTGCCCGATTTGTAAGACCAACCTCCAAGACAAGGGGGGAAGCCGAGCCCAAAGACGGCTCCGATGTCTCCCTCTGCAGGTGTGGCCAAGATCCCTTCTTGCAGGCACATGACAGCCTCATTCACAAACCTTGTCACCAGGCGGTACTGGATGTCCTCATCAGAGGAGCTGTCAACAGGAAGAGACATCAGGCACATGAAGAGAAAAAGGGGAGGAAGGTGGGAGCTGCAGGCACAGGAGGTGATGGGAGGGAGGGTTGGTATGGGAGAGCTCCAAGGGACAGGCAGCACTGAACCTCCGCCTCTATCCAGAAGACTGTACCTGAAAGTCACCCTTTCCCTCAGCGGAGTTACTGGCCCTAATGAACATCAGATAATGCCTCGAACAGAGCTTGGCACAGAGTAGGTAACCAATAAATGTTTCCTGGCTTTAGCAACTGTCCGTTGCTCACAAATGATGATAAAGGATTTGTGAGGGTGGAGGGACTAGGACAGCCCACCTTTCTAGCTGCCCTCTGGGACCTTCTCAGCGAGGGGTGGGTGAGGCTCGGCTGTAGCTCTCACCCGATGCTGGCAGAGGCGAGGGGGATGGGGAAGGGCTCGAAGGGTACAGCACTCTGCCAGCGTCAGGAAGCTCCTTCTGCTCAGGGATGATGATCACAGCAAAGAAGCCTCAGGCCGCCCGAGATGCAGCTGTTTCTGTGCCATTAGCTATGCCAAGTGACTTACACATCAGGCTTGGGAGGCACCTTCAGACTTGCCAAAATACTGTCCATGTCAGAATTCAAATTCTTACTCTTCACACCCTCCTCGTAGATGTAAAAGCCCTTCCCAGACTTGCGACCTAAAAGCAGCAGTAAAAGGGAGAGTTCAAATTCTCAGCCCTCACCTGAGAATTCTCTGCTGGCCTGTTATAAAGCTCTAGCCTCTTTTGTATTTTGTATTCCTGAATTGTTTATCTAGCTAACCCTAGAAATTGAGTCTTCGTCAGAAGTGTTGGCAGAGGAGGAGGAAGCTGTCTCTCCTGGTGCTTGGAAATCTGTGTATCTGGATGAGAAAGGAACACTTGGGTGCGTTTTAACGCCTAGGCCTGAGTGCTGATTTTGCTGCCACTTTGCCAAGACAGAAAGCTACCTCTCAGGTGGGCCTCACTGTATTCTCTGTTGAAAGGTTTTACTTTTTCACACAGATGGCCAGACAGCACGGTAAAGCCTGGCCACAGGGCTTGCTCCTCAAGTATCAGAGATGTACTAAAGGTCTTGGGAAGGAGAAAATGCCCATCAGTCTTCCATGACGTGAGCCAGGTATGGCAGATTCCCGAGATCTGCAGGCCCAGCCTAAGAGGAGGTTCTCATGAAATCATTTTTGAAATTCCCTGTCACAGTGGGTGCTAGGCATAGGAAGTACTCTGTGGACTCAGGATAACTCTCTGGACTCAGGAAACTGCTCAGAACTCAGTGCAAGTCATGTTCCCTGGAGGCTACTCACCGAGGAAGCCCTTAGACACCATCTGCTTCAGCAGCTCCCCGCTTCCACTTCCAAACCGCTCCCCAAAGGCTTTGCCTAGATCTTCTGATACGTGGTTAGCTACATCCACGCCCACTTCATCCATCAGGGTGGCAGCACCCACAGGAAAGCCAAAGCCTGTGGTCAGGGAATCCAGTTTCTTAGGGCCAACTCCTTCCTGAAGGGGGAGTGGAGCAGGGACCTCAGAAAGTGGCCACCCAAGACCCGTCCCAAGGGCTCCCTGTGCTGCCCCAGACTCAGCCTGGTACGAAACCCACTTGGCTTTTGGGTGCCACCTGTGGAAAATCAGAGCCTTCCCTAACCTACAGTCATTTAAGAAAGTTTAGAGGTAAACAAATAATTCATTTCCTTCTTGTTTTCAACTCTGAATCTCAATAATAACAAGATTCCATGGCAGTCATGCTTCCTATGAATGAGAAAAGAAACATAACCTGAGCAGTGCCATAGAGCACCACCATCCCATGTCTAGGTAAGTGCCCAGTGAGCAGGACCCACCCCTTTCCTGAAAGTGAACCACTTGTATGGCCAGCAGAGGGGTCTGTGTGCAGCAGAAGCAAATGCGGCACTGAACAGAGCAGGTGGGCCCTGATTTAGATGGCCCCGGCCTCAAAGGGGACATGGGGACAGCGCATGAGAGTGTGTAGGGAGGCCTCTGGCTGAATGCAGGAGTGAGGAAGCTAAGGGAGCAGAGTTAAAATTGTGCCCATTTTGGTGCCTCACAAGCCTCATGATTTCCCACTGCTGTGTGAAGACAGCATGGAGGCCTTCCAGAGAGAAGCCAGGAGTTAGTATAGCAGAAGAAAGCTTATCGCTCATCTTGACATTATCAGTTTGGAGGACTGATTTAAGGAGTAGAAGATGCCTCAAACATCCTAGACAGCAATACTAACCTGGAGAATTTTTATGACTTCAGACATCATTGGTGCAAGACACCTGGTGGTATAGAAGCCTGGTCCGTCCTGCCGAGGGAGAGAACAGGAGCTGGTTGGCCCTCTGCTGCTGAGTCTGAAGCCACTCTCCTTTTCCCAGACATCATTTCAAAATTGAAGGTGGTTTATAATCTCAATCAGAATCTTTGAGTTAAACTGTGGGGGAAGCCATCCCAGGGCAGTATGGCTTGATTCAGTTGGCACAGCATTCTGTTCATGTCACCTGAAAGGTCTGTGGTGGCTAGGAGGCCTGCCATGCCCCAGACATTCCCCACTCCCCACTCCCACCCGAACCAGTGACACAGATACCACCATCCACACTATAGACAACCACGGGGAGAAATCACATCAAAAGCTGGTATACTTAGCCCAGAATAGTTACACAGAATAGTTATAAATGAGCCTGGAGGTATAAGGAGCCTTAACAGAACTTCTTAAAACCTGCCACTCTGTCACACAGCTCATACCTTAACCACAATGATGACCTTCCCCTGCTGGAGACCAACAGTGACAGCTGAAGCCGTTGTGTCCTTGGACGTTTTTTCGGTTGTGATAATCTCTAGCAGCTGCATCTTGTCCACAGGAGAGAAGTAATGCATGCCAATCACCTGGCAGGAGGAACAAAAAGCCAAGAGTCTGGATGCCAAGAAGCGAACCTAAAAGCCTTCCTTTTTTCCCGGGAAAATGGTGGGAGAGAAAGGTGGTTGTGATTAGAACACTGCTCGCTATAGTCAGGTGACTTCGTTCCACGGTTCTTTGATCAAAAGCTCAGTGTATTTGGGAAGCGCTTACTGGGAGCTGCTTCTTCCATCTGCTTCTGGAGCTTTTCACTGAGGGCATCTGACCCTGCTAACAACCAGTGCCAAAACCACAGCCAAATTAGACTCACCAGGCAAGAATGGATGAAGGTACCACTTACATTAATGATGCTGACGGTTTAGGTGAGAGGGTCCGCTTTTTGGGGTGGGGGGCGGGGGGCGGAGGGTGGGGAAGAGAATAAGTTGATCTGCTGGACTGTCAGAGATGTATCTGGGTTTTATACAGATGGCTCCTACCACCAGGAATGATCCTGGTTTAAATAACACTTTCTAATGCTCAGACACACTTGAAGACTCTAAACCAGTGATTCTCGAAGTGTGGTCCTGGACCAGCAGCACCAGCAGCTCCTGGAAATGTTAGAACTGCAACTTCTCAGGCCCATCCCAAGCTTACTGCATCCGACTCTCTGGGCGTGGGACGCAGAGCTGTGCTGTATGTAATAAGCCCTCCAGAGATCCTGACACATGCTAAAGTTTGAGAACCACATCTTTAAACTAACAGTCTTCACAAGAGAATTGTGAAAGAAATCTAATTCATTAATTTGTAGTTTTGCTTTTCCCCCCACTTCAGCTGAAAGGTATAGCTAATATCTACCATTTACTGACTGCTTACTATCCACCAGCCGCCTGTTCTTTAATACATTTATCATTTATTCCTTACATCAATCCATTACAGCCCTGTGAATTAGGCAGATGGGGAACAAAGACATCAAGAGGTTAAAATGAGTAAACTTGGGGTCAGTTAACAAGTGGCAGAGTGGGGTTCCATCACAGGTCTGCCTTCTCCAAACCCTGACCACTGACCACTAGTAATACACAAATCACTTAAATGCCATGTAAACTTATCAATCTCAAAATGGCTTCTAACTCCTGAACTTTTCTTTACTTATGACGAAAACACTTAGAAACATGGGACCAGACTTAGACTCAGTACCCGGGCAGAAGGAATTAGATGGTGGTGATCGATAATTTCTATACAATAAAATGTGCAGATCCTAATAGTGTTCAGTTTGAGCTGTGACAATTGTATATACATCTATGTAATCACTACCCCAAACAAAATATATTTATATCATTCAAGAAGGCTGTGGCTAAGGTGACCAACTTGTCCTAGATTGCCTGGGACTTTCCCAATTGTGACAGAGGTCCTGTGTCCCGAGAAACCCCTCACTTCTGAGCAAACAGTTGGTCACCTTGCTTTGGCTTTATTTTCATCTGAACGACATGAGGCAGACTACCCATGATACCTGGAGGCAAGGAAGGCAAAGTGACAACACTTGTTTCACTCTCGGGGGAGACTGAGAGGTTAGCATCAACTGAACAACGATGATTCTCCGTCATAGACTGTAAATGCTGCAGGGGTGCTGAGAGTGATGGGACACGGCCACTTTATACTGGTTTTGTGTCGCCCTCAGTGTCGGACTATGAGCTGCCACTTCTCCCTACAACTTCTGCCCTGCCACGGCTGAGCCTGCCTCCATCAGGCCCACATGGCTTCTCATCGGCTATGTGCTAGGAAACTAGATTACCCTGTATTAGCAGGCTTGGATAAACAGAAATAAGAACAAACAGGCCTTTGTCTTTTTGGCACATGGACTCTGTATTAACAATTTCTGCTGCTGAAGGGTTCTATGTTTTCCTGCCTGCCTCTAGCTGGTTCTGGTTAGCTGAGGCTCGTCAGTATTTTCCAGAGAAGTGAAATCTTTTATTCCTTCTTAAATGATTTCACTTCCCTTTAATTACTCTGGTAGATACCAAACTCCAAAGACAAATTTCTAGGCATCATTCCAAACACTTGCTGAAATTGTTTTATGTCCACCTTGTTCATGTCCTGGTCGAACGGTCTAAGTGAACCCGCAGGTGGGCACGTCCCGTCAAACCCCGATCCTCCATTCCCAGATCTGGAACCAAACCCATCCTGGACAGTCCCTAGACCTGCTCTGCAGCAGAAGCCATCTTTGGGAGCATTCTTCTTATTTTAGGGCCTATCCTTCAAGGCCTAATTGTAGGATAAAAGTAGGTTTTAAAGTCTGCACTCTGGACCTGAAAGGCAATACACACTAATGATACGAATCACTTATATTTTAGCTGTACTTCACTTATTCCTGCATCTCACACTGGTCCCAGCATTGGCTTTTCTGTGCTCAGCTTTTGGGAACACAGGCAGTCCCCAGGTTATGAACAAGATCCGCTTCTAACTCTGTCTTTAAGTAGAATTTGTAGGTAAGTCGGAACAGGTGCATACAGTTCATATTCAGCTTTACGTGTACTTTAGTGCAAGAAAAAGCTCCAAAGCCTTTTTAATAATTTAAAAGCTGCACACGCAGCAAGTGAAGATGGCTGGGCTAAAGAATTCCTTCTGAGTAGGGGCTGTTTCAAGTGTTTCAAAGTGAGGGCAAATTTACATTAATGTTAAAGGCCAAGTACAAGTTGTCCGTACGTCAGGTGTCCGTAACCCAGGGACCACCTGTACATTGTCACCCTCATCCACTGCATAACCCACACCGATCCCTTCCCCACTTGTGTTCCAAGCCTTCATCAGTAAACCATTTCAGTGTTTTCCTCTGTTCTGAATTTACCTTTTCAGGTCTTTTGCTGACAGCAGCAATTTTACTGATCGGGAGAGCAGAAGTGTTACTGGCAAAGACACAGTGATCTGGAATCACCTGTGGGGGAAGGCATTTAAGATTGTGTCAGGTAGGCCTGTGGGATGGCTAGAGTCCAAAGCAAAGTTAACGAGTGACATGTAGGCCCAGCCCACCCTCTCACCGAGAACTGCTCATACAGTAGATCCCATTCACCCAGACATTTAGGGATCACTAGGGGCTCTGTGTTGGCCTTCCTTGTTCTCTGGCCCATTCCCAGCCTTCCTCTAGTTATGGCCCATCACAAATCATCTGTCCCTGACCTGGGGACTGTATCTCAGTCCTCAGATAAACACTGAAAAGATGTCTTTGAATCAAGTCTCATTCATTTCAAGACCAAGCACAGGTGCCAACCCCCCACTTCTTCTTTGGATCTGCCTTCAGTTCTGAAAGCTTATGATGACTTGATAGCCCCCACCCTTCACCTTTATAAGAACAAGCATGCCTGCCTGCCTCATTTTATACAGTGTGTTACTACATAACCATATAAAACCACACTATAATTAACATGGTATTAGCTTTATCACCTGGAGAACAGTCTCTAATGCAGACTGAGCAACCTCTCCATGATCCCAGCTTATTCCAGTTTTTATTCAGATGCTTGGATCAAATATGTGGAAGGCACACCTGTCAAATTTATGCAAATCTGGGACAGGCAGAATCAGATGAGAATCAAGATTCAAGATACATTTAATATGTTAAAAAGCTGATGTGAAATAACATCAATTAGAATATGGATAAAGGTAAAGTACTTCAATCAAGAGTAGGGAAAAAAACCTATAGGTACCTGGTAGGTAAAACCCAACTCGGCAATAAACTTGTGATAAAGATCCTATGATTCTGTTAATCCAAAGCGTAATGTGAGCTGGCAGTACATGACCGTAAGAAAGCTAACAGACTCTCCAGCTGCACTGATACTGACATGGTTCTAATCCTCTAAGTGGGGCAGACCAGTGTCTCTAAAGATGGTTGGAGACAGGTGCGTCTTCCCCCCATCCAGAGGTGAAGTCTGTTTCCCTTCCCCTTGAATCTGGGTTGGCCTATGATTTGCTCTGACCAACAGGATGCAGCAGAAGTGTCCACTAGTTCTGGGTGCAGCCTCAGGACACCTGGTAGCTTCTGCTTTTATCTTCTTGGAAGCCAGCAGCCAGGCCGTAGAGAAGGTCTGGCTTGACTGCTGAGTGACCAGAGGCCACAGGTAGAGAGAGGCCATGTGGAGGAGCATTGGTGTGCTCCAACTCAGCTCCCAGCTGAAAGCAGTCACACAAGTGACTCCAGCCTACATCCCAAGGAGTTAAGGACCAGCTCTCTCTGCTGAGCAAGCCCTGCCCAAACTGCAGAACTGTGAGAAAATAGTTGTTTAAAGCAACTAAATTTTGCAGTGGTTTGTTACACAGCAGTAGAACACTGAGTCATGATGAAGACACTGAAGAAGACAACCAAGACAGTGAAAGATCTAGAGACAGTGTCTAATGGAGGATTTCAGAGGAATGAGCTTTGCTTAGTTCTGTGGGGAGTAAAGAGAGAGACTTCTAAATCCTTGAAGGACTGTCAAGTAAATTCAACTTTAAAATTTTCTTCTGAAGAAAGCAAAGGCCAGGAACACTGGAAGGATTTTCCTACTAATGGATGGATGGGCTGGATGCCTTCCTAAAGCTCTTTCACCTAATAGTCTCTGATTTTATAAGTACACATCTGTTCTGGACCTCACTCTTTTCCAACTTCTCAGAACAACTTCAAGTATCTCCTACTTCAGATGATTTCATTAGCTTCACTAGAAAAACAAGGGGCATATGACAATAACCACAACATACAGAGCATAACATTTTGAATTTTACTGTTCTCTGTAGTAATAATTGTTCTGCCTAGAGCTGTTTTTTTTTTTTTTTTACACTATCTGCTAAAAATCAATAATCCCTTAGTATCCCCTCTTCCTCATCTCTTTCATCAGACACCTAGTTCCTTCCCCTCTCCGTCCTATATGCTCAGATAAAACCCCTTTTCTCTTCTTTTTCTTTGCCTTCCAGGTTCTGTTCCATCCCTTCTCCCACTTAACCTTTGTGCTTCAACTATGTCTACTATAATGATTTGATCCCTCTTCTTCCTCTTTTCTTTGACCAGGGGCTTCCTAAATGCTAAAACTGACAAATACTAAAACTTTCTCCACTTTGATACCCCAAATCCAGATTTTCCAAAAGCAAATACCATCGCCTAATCTGTCAATGCCCTCCTCCCCACCCCGGCTGTGTCTGCTTTAGACGCTTTCAGAGCCCAATGGCCCTGGCTGAGCAGTGCCCTCCGAGGGCCCTGGGAACACGCTCCAAATGTCTAGGCTGAAACACTATCTAGCACAGATGGGACACAAGTCTAACCAGCGCTTCTGAACTTTCTCCCTCAGTTCAATCTAGCATTGCATTTTGTCTTAAAGAAAAGATTTTAACTGGAGGGCCTAGACATTCCAATAAGACAAAAACAAGAAACAAAAGACATAAATATTGTGCATATAACAGGATTGTTTACATAAAATATTGTAAGTAATCTAGAAAACAACTACTAGAAATAATGAATTATTAGCAAAGTCACAGGATACAAGGTGACTTACACAAAAATCAATTGCAGCAGACAGGTAGAAACTGAAATTTAAAATAGTGTTTCATTTGTAATAGCATCAGAATACAAAGTACCTGGGAAAGAATCTAAGAAAACACATGCAAGGCCTCTGTACTGAAAACTATAAAACATTGTGACAGCAGTTCAAGAAGATATAAATAAATGGAGAGATTCCATGTTCATGGATTAGAAGACCTAATATTGTTAAGATATTGATTCCTACCAAACTGCTCTATGGATTCAACATAATCACTATCGAAATTCCAGAAAGCTTTTTTCTTTTTTAAAGATACTGACAAGCTGATACTAAAATGTATATGAATGTCATATAACTAGATTAGTCAAATCTTGAAAAAGAGGAATATTTTGGAAAATGTGTGTATCACAGATGAAATTTGTTCCCAACAGAGCTGCTTCTCTTTATAGTTTCTAAACCTTCCTTGGGTTCAGAGTCACTAGGAGAACAGGGACTGTCCCCATACAGAAGGGTGACTTGGGATGCCTAGAGTGTTGCCACATCAGTATCAATTCATTTATCCCATTTACTAACTCACATTCCGTTTATCTAACCGTAGGTCAGTCTAGGCCCTGGTTGTCTCTCAGGCCTGGATTACTGCCATTTCTACTTTTCTGGGCACTTTCTTTATACCAACCGCTTTAAGTACTTGCTTTGTTCACATTATCCACTATCTCAAGAACTGGATATTGTACAGCATTTGGGATCAGGACCAAAGCAGGATGTCCACAGAAGGAGCATGTGAATCCTGCCTGGGGAAGCTGCTTCCCCCCAACTTCCTCTGCTGCCTAGACCTGAGGAACTTCAGTTATGGTTTGCAGTCAGCCAAAAAGCTCAAGACATCTTGCTCTATAACATTATTATCTGTATGCTTGGGTAACTAAACTGCCATAAGAATAAGGCTAAAGAACCCCGTGCTACTTGATTTTCTTCCCTTAGGACTTAGATTTGACCCTGACAGAATATACAGAGTGCACGGGCTCACATAAAGACTTATGTTTGGAAATGAATCCTGAGTTTCCTATTGTTCCTTTAAAAAAACAAACAAAAAAAAAAAACCCCACCTCAGCAGTAGGGTTCAAGTACAGGGGGCACCTTACTTACCGCCTCTACTTCCTTTAGCACTTTGTGCTTAATATTAAGGTCCTCAAAAACAGCTTCAATCACCATGTCAGCCTCTTCAAAACCCTGGTAATCAAGCTGCCCAGTCAAATTGCTGAAAATGGAGTCTCTTTCAAATGATGTTAGAGACTTCTTCTTCACTTTATCATTCAATCTAGAAAAAAACACATTCCTTGTCAAAGGGGAAGAACAGAAAACTAATATTTGTCGAATGCCCACAGATCCGACAGCACAATATGATGTGTTTTTCACCAACTCTATGAGGTTATCATATTACTCCCATTTTGGGAAAGCTGAGTTGCTCAGTCTCAGAGGGACTCATGGTCCAATAGCTAGTAAGGGAGGGTCCTGGTATTCAACGTCAGGCTGACCTCCAGGTCCACACTCTTCCACTACAAGATGCCTCCAAATGCCTAACATATATACTGCATCACTTGTAAAACAGTTAAATTTGCCAAGAGAAATAAACAACACAAATACGAAGTGAAAAAACGAAAGAGCAGCTCTGGTAATTCTCTACAACAGGAGACAGTCAATGGGTGACCTGGACCACCTGGATTTATATTTGCATATCTATTATTTTATGTTATCTGTAGGTGTAATCTCCTAGAAGGCAGATACCAAGCATTCTTCCTATATTCTCAATCCACTTCCCTCTCGGCACTGGTAGCACAGGGTATTGATTACATAAAATATTAACTCAAGGTTTCTTCTTTCCCACAGGGAGCTACTCACACATTTAACTGATTATTTTTTAGGTTTCAATCTGACCACACTTTCAGAGTGAATGACCTAGAATTTTCATTTGAATGAAGCTAACCCCCATTCATCACTAATTTCCTTAACCAGAAGAACAATTAAAAACACCAGATAGGTTCAAAGAAGCATTCAATTAAGGTCTTAACGGTATGGGCTCAAACCTCTTGGTTTCTGACAACCATGCCAGCAGACAGCAAGCAAGATGCTTGTCAGAGTTTAAACATTAGCAGTTGCCCTAATTCTAACGTGTAATGAAACTACTTCAAAGCGAGGATAGGAAACATGTTTACGTAATTCCAAGTCGGCAGCATGGTGAGGGGCACTTGGAGAGGCTGATGTTTCCCAGGTGAGAAGGGAAATCTGAGACAGCTCTATCCAAAGGAGATCAAGGGGAGGAGGCTATTCTAGAACAGCAATTTCCCACTTGGTGACTGTATGGAATGCTGTTTTGGGATCCTTGGATGCTGCCTCAGGGCAATATTGTTATCTAGTACATGCCATTTTTTGGGGGGAGGGGAGTCAGAATCTTTTACTACAACTCCTTGCTACCTTACAATAATCTGCTAACACAATTCAACCTGCCAGGTCCTGGTTAGCATTATGGTAGCAATATATGAGCTGCCCTGAAGAAATGGGATAACAACATACTTAAGGGGCATAATTCACTTGAAAATCAAAAAACTAGCTCACTCAGCTAAAAATCACATGCAGGACAGACTAAGTGCAGCCAGCTTGTCCATTATATTTGAGCAGAGAACTATGCTGAAACTAACTCCCAGTTTGCCTAAGCTGCTGCTCCATTTTTCCCCTGTGCAAAACAGGCAACGTGGTGTGGGGGGGTGGTGGAGGAAGGAGAGTAATACCACCTTTCTTAGTTAATTTGAAGGCAAGAAGGACACAGTCTGTTAAGTCCCAGACACTGCAGAGCCAAATCAGTTAACTGCTTCTCTACAGTAGTGCCAGTCAAGAAATACAAGGCTCAAGAGTTCTAATCCCAGCCCCACCTAGAGCATGCCTCCTCAAATCTCTCAGTTCTTTCAAAAGAGATCGAATTGTGCTGTTTCAGGGTTCCATAACAACGCAGCAGTTAAATGAGGATAGTATCAAAATTCACAAACTTGAGGATCTCTAGTCTCACAGTAAAGCGTAAGCTAAATGGCATTTAAAATTATCTAATAGATCTGCACTAAGAGACTACAAAGATGTTAGTGGTCTATAGCATCTGTGAAAAATAGATCAAAGAAGGGATTAGTATTTCTAAAAATCAAAGGAAACCTGGCTTAACTATGCAGTATCTAGTGCTCACTATGTTCGAGAAAAAAAGAACTTGTGAGGGGGAAAGAACCAGTCTAACTACTGGCAAAGGAGAGACAAGGCAGCGAGCAGGCTTACCCATTGAACACTTGTTGCTGTCCTCGGCCCAGCGCGGGTAGTGTAGCATCTTTAAGTATAGTCTTTAGCCCCTTATCCACAGAGACCTGGGCAATGCCGGCTCCCATCAGCCCTGCACCAAGAATAGCTAGATGCCTGAAAGGAAAAGACAAAATGACTTTTGGTAAACAACTCTTAATCATTTCAGTAAAAGTAGGAGATTGGCCAAATTATCATCCAAAAAGAGAGAGAACCTCCAGTAAGCCAACGAAAGCAGGCACAGCAATAAGGTGTTTAAGATAATTTTTATCTGTAGGAATACACTTCAGTAAATAACTGATTTTCAAAGTTAAGTGCAAAAATCTGTCAGGTCTAAAAGAATTGGTATACCCAAGAAGACAGAATTATATTGATCTTCGATCATGTCTGGAGATCGCTGACAACAAAACAGCCTAGTTTATGCTTAAGTACATGTACTTCTGTTTTCCATACAAAACCAACTTGCAGTGTTATGCTCAAAGACTACCCTCTCTTCTCCCAGTTACTTATTTGTCAGTGATTTTACCATTTTCTAGTCATCTCTGATTTCTTCTGAAATTTGCCCTTTTCTTCTCTCTATTCTTTCAGTCACCAACCTAATCTGTGCCTTTATCACCTCTCACCTGGATTGTTTCAAAAGCCTCCTGGATGGTCTCTTTTAGACCTTACCCTACCTCAACTACCCCATATACACACATTCTTCTTTTTTCCACCCCTGGATTCCTCCTGAACTTGTCAGGACTAGCTGGTTGACCCCTTAGTGTTCTAGAAGGGCTTCATGTGCATTATTAAACTGAAGATGCAGAAGCCACACAGGCAGTATAGCATTAAAAGGCGAGCTGGAGAGAACAGACATGAAACAGGCAAGCGGCATCTAAAACGCTTAGGCTGTAGGCTGAAGAAGGACAAGACTTTAACATCTGTGATGAGGCTATGGGGCTTTATGTTTTTTAATGAGGAAGTGTGAGTACCCAGAGATGGTATCTCGAGTCACAGGGATAGATAAGGTCATTAACTAGTGCATACTTATGAGTGCTTGGCTTACAGACTTCTAGGGGACAGCAACAGCGGGACAAGCAGCAGCCTCTGTAAGAGCCATTAGAGGGCTCTGGAGAAACTCAGGATAGGTAGGCGGAACTCTGAAAGCCAAAAGGTTCTTGGCAGGATTAAGGGACCCAATGTGATCAGGACAGAAAAGGCTTAGGGCAAGACTGAATTAAGATACAAATTGAGCCCTACTGGTCTTCCAAGACATCTGTAAGTTCTGCCACACGATAAAATTCACGAGTGTTTTCATAGGTACAGTTTAACTTACTTAACATCCTTCTGAGGGGCTCCAAATTTATTCCTCTTGCATTGGACCTGACTATGGTAAAGTCCCATCAAGGCCTTTGATTCTTTGGTCATTGCAAGCTCTCCAAATTTCTGAAACGTAAAGGGGAACAACAGAATGTAGGACTTGACAGTCTAGGTGATGTGGTACCTTTGGTGCAGGTCTCTCTGCAGAGCAGATAACTCACGCAAAGCCCGAGTTCCTCAGGGGGCCTCAGTGGCATCTGTGCAGCATAAGTCTGTCCCTCACCAATGTGTCTTTCCTTTACTCTTCTTCACTGAGGCACTTTCAGACCACTGCTTTAAAAAAGGTTTTGGGTACAACTGAGCTCTCAGACTGTCAACACCAAGAGGCTGTGGTAGTCTTTGTCATAGAATCAGAGTGTCAGAGTCAGAAGGGGCTTTCACAATCATCTCATCCATCTCTCTCATTTTAAAGACGGGGAAAAGGAGGCCCAGAGAAATGAAGTGATTTTGCTCAAAGCCATACTGACTCTAAATGGCAGAAATGGAGCTTGAACTCAGGTAGTATGACCCCCAAGTTCAGCTCTCTTTCAACTGCAGCAGGCTACCCCACATGATGCCTACCACTTTTAAAAGCATCTTAACACTTATGGAGAACAAGTCTCAAATTTGTGGTTAAGCGCATGAGATTTAAAGTCTGGGTTTGACAGAACTGGATTTAAATCCTGGCTCTGTCATTTCCCAGCTGTGAAGCTTTCTTCCTTCTTAAGATGGGAAAAACAATACCTGTTTTACAAAATTGTTGTGGGAACGTGAGTAATATGCCTAGAAGTTCTCAACTGTAGCTATTATCAGTAACATTACTAGCATGTACTGGTGAGATTACATTGTTACAAACAGCATTTCAAAGAAGG
Source organism: Elephas maximus indicus (assembly GCF_024166365.1). NCBI lineage: Eukaryota > Metazoa > Chordata > Mammalia > Proboscidea > Elephantidae > Elephas > Elephas maximus. The sequence goes on from NC_064830.1 coordinate 44,318,135, forward strand.
AATTCCTTGAATAAAGTTATTTTTCAGGACTTAACAGACCATGAAACAATGTTGCACAGAAGCAATGCTTTACTCATCTTGACTCAGCCTGTTCTATTCCATAAACCAGTGTTTTCAAAGTACACGTGGAGATCCATCAGCGGTCCATCAGCGGTCATGTATTTAGTGGGTCGTGATAAGCATTTTATAAAGTAAAATACATACAAGATACTGAGTGCAATGCACACAGTAAGGACAATTATTGATCTGTGAAACTTATGTTTCAATGTTTTTATATACATACATACGTGCATCTGATTATTACATTAAAAAAAATGCACTTCAATAAACATTCTAGAAAAAAGAAATATTTTCTGTAGAACCTGTCCTGTGCTCTTCAGATATCTTTTGTCCTATTGTCAAAGAGTAACCACTTCTTAATTTTGCTCACTTTTCCCCACTTAAAATCTAAAAACCACCAATCCACTCACACCTCAGATACCATTAAACTAGCTAGAAAAGTGGGAGGGGAGAGGCTGGTTCATGCGTCACTTCTGTCTTCTTCTTTCACTGGGTACAAAATACCTCCTTCATTTTCTAATTCACCAAAAAGAGACTGGGCTTTAGTATCATCTCAAGGCCCTAACATTCTATTAATGTATTCACTTTGTAACAACAAAACCAGCCAATTATGGGACAAAAACATCCAAATGAGTTCATTTCGAAAGGACTGTAACTCTGCTCCTGCTACTTCTAGTTATATGCTCATTACTGAGAGCAAGTTCAAACATCTGCAGAGTACCTGGGTATCCTTAGCATGTACTTGCTCACTCGGGTTAATCCTAAGACAAGATAACTACTGGAATAAAAATTTTACTAAGCTTTGGATACATTTTCTTTTTTCAGCTATATATAAAGAATTGGATCTTTGGTTCTCCTATTGTATCTAATACTAAAAAAAATGAAAGGAAATTAACTTTACCTGAGATTCCGAGAGGTAGCCAGCATCATTCCCTTGCTCAATACCAGTCTTTACCACCTAAAAACATATAAAGCACTTGTTCAGTGCTGGAATAAACCGGCGAGATAAACTATAATGCTGAATAAAATTGTCAGTGTTGTTAACCTTCAAAGACATATCAGAAGTCCAGACTGGAGTGAGAAAAAGATGACTGAGTGCCTGGTTGCTTAGAGGGACTTAATTCATCTCTGACACTACTGCTAAACCTAGCATAAAATGGAAGTAGACAAAGGGGGAAAAAAATAAGAGGAAAAGAACAAAGGTTCCATAGCTCAAACTCTTCTACATCCATCTTTGAATCCTGCTATTTTGTCAGAGAAAGAGGGAACCTCACCCCTTTCCAAGTCCACTGTCTCTATCTCTTCCTCTTAATTACCTTCCCTCCTGCTTACATTACTCTTCCAGCTTCCCTGCTATTCTCCAAATGCAGGCAATCCCCAAAGTTCCATTTTCAGCCCTTTTCTCCTTCAGATGCACCATGTAATTTATTATATTAATCATTAACTCTATGAAATTTAATTCAACATTTGGGATAAGTACCATCCTATCTACAATGGCAAATACAAAAAACGAAGAAATGACCCTGCACTCGATCACCACAGGTTATGGGGATGGCAAACTAAAAAAAAAAACAAAAACAAAGAATACAGAAATCTACATTCCTAAACCTGACTTCTCTGTCCAAACTACTGTTGCCTGAATTTCCCACAATATCTAAACAACACATCTAAACTTAACTCAGAATCTCTCTTTGGCAAGTCTCGACCTTTACATTTTTACTTTTACTATTATATGTCAGGGTCTTATTCAAATTTCAAGCTTGGATCACCAAAGTAGCTTCCTACTTTATTGCTTTACTTTGTCTCTTCTTCTAGTCCATTTTAACCCACTACCGTGAAGATGGCTCCCTAATAATCTACACAGGACAAAGGCCACATTTCTCAAGCCTATTATTGGCAGCCTTCTAAAATCTAGATTCAATCTGCCTTTTTGCAGACTAACATCTCATTATTCCCCTACAAAAACCAGTCTCACAAAATGTTCCTTGGAGAAGCTTGATGTTTCCCTGCTTCTGTGACTTTGCTCAAAATGCCCATCCTACCTGGCACTACTCTTCCTTCACCTATTCTCTACCTATTCTTCAGGCCTTACGTCAAATCCCATGAGGCTCTTCCCGATCCCTCTGGCTCACAGTGATCGTTCCTCTCTTGAGCACTTAGCAATTTCCCTGTTTCAGTTATCTGGCAATTAACCCTATGCTGCTATCTGATGTCTCTTATACTGTTTTCTGCCTTATCATATATATATACGTCTAGCACCCCAGCCCAGAAATTGAGATGAATGTAGGTAGGAGACTATGATTCATATTTTATGTACTCTGCTGTCTTCTGCTCAAGAAATACTTATCGACTGATCATTCTCAATTTTGAAGTCCCTGATTACATGCTCTCAGACCAAAGAGTTCTAAGTTTTAAAGGCTACCTTTAGATAGAAGTTTCTTCAACTCTGTTATCCCTTTAATTGTCCTTCTTAATCTTTTTCAGAACTTCCCTCTGTCTACTGGATCTTTTTTATAATTGGAGCAGTGAGACACTTTAGGTATTGGCAATGATTTTGACCAAGGGTAGGATGTAGCCATCAGTTTTGTTTCAACAACTTCTTACTTAATGCCCATATTTTACTGGCCCAATTGCACTGTAATGACTTAGGTTCCTTTCCCGGTTTATAACTGACAGCTTTGAACACATCAGCCAATGAGTACGACTAGCACTAACGTCTCCCAAATGTATCACTTCATGTGAGCCCTGTAGCCTGCTATGCTCTTCTTGTGTTTTTAGTACATACTTCAATAGAATTAAGAACTTCAGTGCTAACATACATCGTCCAGAATGCTAATAAAGAGCAGTGCCCTATACAAAGGGAGGAAATAGGAAAAACGTGGGAATATGGGGTAAAGACTCACTTCGATTATTTTCAGAGGTGCAGGATAAAGGCCTTTGGTCTGCTTTTGTACTTTTTCTTCCACCTTTTTGTAAACCTGTTGCCTGATAAATGGAATAGTCATGGCGTACGATGTCAATTCTGTAAGGTAAAAAATGTTTCAGACACTTAGTGGAAAAAGCCTGACCTCCCTTGTCAGCTTGTTCTGTAAACTCCGTTAAAATGTAGTAATTCTAGCTATCTGAAAGAATTGCTCTTTACTGTGATATACACAATCTAAATTTCAACCTAAGCACTTCTTTAAACATGGTTTAGTAGTGGATATGGCCCTATCCACTACTCCCTGCCAATGTATCATTTTTACTGATGTATAAAATTTTCTAAAATAGAAAGGCTAAAGACTGGCTTCCAGTGACCTGTGTAAGGCTCAGGACTTGATTCTAAAGCACAGTTGTAATACCTCTTAAGGATGACTTTAAGCTCAGAGTACGTAAACAATGTATTTACCCGTTCCTCATTTTGAACCTACAGCAAATAAAATTAAATTTCCTGGAAAGAGGCTTTGTCTTTAATAATGGCACTCACTTTCCACCAATCCCTTGTCTCTCTTTGGGGAAATCTTCTTATCAGCTAGTTCTTTGGCAAAAGTAACTGCGACTTCTTCTAGGTATTCGATTGTCCGTTCCTCTGGAGGTTTTATTCCTGGCCCTATAAAGATGAACAACAATAGACTAGAATGCTAATCAGGCTGACACCAGTCCCAGGTAGGCAAAAACCTAGGCATGCCAAAGTCAAAGGCTCTAGCACCCCTTTGCAGCACACCCTTCCATTTCAGACTAGAGACTGGTAGGTGGCAGAGTCATAAACTCTGGGCTCAGAGAAGGGGAATAACACTGAGCAAGGGTGCAGCAACACGCTGTAGGCAGAAAACAGGTCTGAAACCATCTCAGTCTAACTTCCACTTCCGAGAAGATGAAGTATGTCTCATGAGGCCTGTACTCTTTCTGTAAAACTGGAAAAAAATGAATAAATTGCAAAAACACATTTTTAAAGATACTGGAGAGTGGCAGAAGCAACAAGGACAAGATGAACTAAAATTTCAGAGAGAGAAGAGCCTTTCTGAGATGAACTGGTGATTCCTGCTAATTCTCTTCCCTGGGAGTGTGTGATGATCTTGATGTGGGCTAAAAATTGAACTTGGCTCAAGCAGAAAGATGCTACTGGGGTAAAGTGAACCCATCAGAGCTTTAAATGGTCACAAATAGATCACAGGCTAGAACAAACCAAACACAAAGCCAGTTTTCCCCCTGGAACATTTGTAAAGTTTGAGGGCAGTGTAGGAGGCCAAGGGGACTGGGTTAGAAAGGTAGAGTGATATCTCTCAAGGTGTCACAATGTTTAGGACACCAAATACTTCTGTATAGAGGGCCTACAATGGATATGCACCTGACTTCCCACTCCAGGCATGTGCCAGATTTTGAGCCTGCCTGAGGCACGAACTAAAGAGTGAGGCTCAAAAAATTCAAAGAGCAGAATTTACAGGGTTGAGAAGACACATCCACCAGGCTATAACTGAAAGCCTGGAAGAGCCATGCAGGGGGAGAAGGTGGCTGGAGTGGGAGAGGAAATCTCATTTAGGCTTTTTGTACTTAGGAGACAAAATCCCAATAGAGAGTAGAGCCTGAAACAAATACACAAGCAATTTCCCTTTTATGACATCTGCCCTATTTTGACCTTTGGATGGCAAAAGTACAAAGGGCCCATAAAAGTCATAATGCAACTCCACAGGGAGTCCAAGGCAACTGCAATTTCTGAGGTAGAATACTGGAGAGCAGCTGCTGTATAGTAAGAGAGTTCTGGCGATCTATTGAGTTGTATACCCCAAAGATATGTGGAAATCCTAACCCTTGTAACTGTAAATGGGACCTTGTTTGGGGAAATAGGGTTTTCCTTGCAGATATTATCAGTTAAATTAAACAAGGTCATATGGGAGTAGGGTAGGTCCTAATTCCTCTGAGTGGTGTCCTATAGGAGAGTCACACAGACAGGGAGACAGACGCCATGTGATGATGGAGGCACACGTACCTAGAAAAAAAAAAAAAAAGAAATGCCAAGAATTACCAGCAGCCACCAGAAACTAGGAAAGAGGCATGAAACAGTTCCTCTCTCAAAGCGCTCAGAAGGAGTGAACACGGTTAATACCCTAATTTATACTCCTAGCCTCAAGAACTGAGAGACAGTAAATTTCTACTCTTTAAAGCCATCAACTTTGTGGTATTTTGTCACATAATGCCCAGGACACCAAGACAGGCCCCTGGCAACTCTGGCCCAGTATTGCTCTGCACATGCATGAGAAGAAACAACCTGAGGCTGGGGAAAGACCCACCATAAAGGAGTAGGCCAAACAATTCCCAGCAGTCACACGCCTTGTAACATGTGATAGAGGTCTCAGAAGGGCATTGCCTTAATAAACCAAAACACCAAACCCACTGCCGTCGAGTGGATGCCAACTCATAGTGACTCTATAGGACAGAGTAGAACTGCCCCCACAGAGTTTCCAAGGAGCGCCTGGCGGATCTGAACTGCCAACCTCTTGGTTAGCAGCCGTAGCACTTAACCACTACGCCACCAGGGTTTCCACTGCCGTAACAGTGGCACTAAACTAGCTGTACACTCAAGGCTGTCCTGGGCCTGCCCTAAGAAAACGTAAGAGGATCCGAATGATCTGCAAGAAGTCTGACCACGAATACCAGAACAAAGTCCAAAAACAGTTAATAGGACAAAATCTAGCACTCAACTATGTAAAATTCACGAAGTCCAATAAAAATTACCAGATATGAAAATAAGAAAAAAAAGACCCATAATCAAGAGAAAAACCAATTGATAGAGACAGATCTGGAAATGACAGAGTTAGCAACTACACATTAAAAAGGTTATTATAAACATACACCATAGACTTAAGAAGGCAGAGGAAAATAGGGACATAATAAGGAGAAAATGAAGATATAAAAGTGTTATATATTACTTTTACAGATGATAAAAACAATACCTGAAATGAAAAAATACACAGGATTGGATTAACAACAGATTATATGCTGAAGTAAAAAAGCTCAGTAAACTTGAATACATGGCAATAAAGTATCCAAAATAAAATCCAGAGAAAAAGAAGACTGGGGAAACAAAAAAGGCATACTTTGGTACAATTTCAAATGATCTAACATATGTGAAATTAGAGCGGCAGCAAAAGGGCAGGAGTAAAGAGACAGAAAAACATTTGAACAAATGTCACAAAACAATTTGTGTATTAACTGTTTAATGAGAAACTAATTTGCCCTGAAAACTTTCACAATTTTCTCTACCTTCTTAAGTCTATGGCAAAAAAGAAAAACATCTGGACAAATAATAACCAAAAAGTTAGATGAAAACTATAAATCCACATATCTAAGAATCTCAATGAATTCCACATATAACAAGCATTTTTTTAAAAAAACCAAAGTGCATCATAAACAAATAGCTAAAATCATTAACAAAGGGAAAATCTCAGCATAGAACAAAGATAAAAATGGCAACAGACTTTTCATCAGGAAACAAATCACAATAGATAGGAGAGACATTTATAAAGTATCAAAAAGTTACTGGCAACCTAGAGTTTTATACCCGCTAAAAGTTTCTTTGAAAAGTAAAGCTGAAATAAAAAGACCTTGTCAGAAAATCCAAAAGGTAAGAGAGAGAATTCATTGCCATAGAACTACACTACGGGAAATGTTAAAGGAAGTTCTTCAGATTGGAAGAGAACCCCACCAGATGGGAATTTGGATCCATACAAAAGATAATGAGCACTGAAAATGGTAAAAATGTGGGGGTAAATATAAAACGATCTCTTTCTCATTTTTAAACCTTTTAAAAATATAATTGTTTAAAGGAAATAAATAAGAACCAAAACAAAAAACCCAATATACTGAGGGATTTATAACATATAGAAGTAAAATATACAACCATAGCACAGAGGATGAGTTAAAAATGAAGTACATATGAAGTATATTCTTTTAAGGTTCTTATACATATGATATCTGAGAGATGATATATCATTTGAAGGCAGGCTATAATATGTTAAAGATATATAATATAAACCCTAAAGCAAACATTACAAAGATAAAACAAAATAAAAGGCCAATAGTGAAGATAAAAAATGATAAATCCAAAGGAAGGCAGGAAGAAGAAAAAAAGGAACAAAGATCAGACAAAAGTAGAAAACAAAATATGTGATGGTAGATTTAAAACTAACTACACCTACTCCTCACATATCGACTACCTTGTTATTGGACATTTCGCATTTATGACAACAGTAAAAAATCTACCATTCAACTATTTTGTGCATTAACAACGTACGTCTGGCAGTAAAGAACACCGAGGTATGAGGTGAGAATAACGCTGGCTGTGATGGTTAAGTGTCAACTTGGCTGAGCCATGATTCTCAGTGGTTTGGCAATTATGTAATGATATATTTGGCAGTTATGTAATGATGAAATTTGGCAGGTATGTAATGAAGTAGTCATCCTCCATCTTGTGATTTGATGTGGTCATCCTCTATTTTCATGTAATGCCAATTTTTGTATAATAACCTGGTCTTTGGACCCTAACCATGTTGATAAGTGAGGAGCGCGTGTATATGGCTATCACCTACTGCTGTTGAGTCTACTGCAACTCATAGCAACTCTAGAGGACAGAGGAGAACTGCCAATAGGATTTCCAAGGCTGTGATCTTTACGGTTTCAAGGCTGTGATCTTTACAGAAGCAGAATGCCACATCTTTCTCACATGGAGCAGCTGGTGGGTTTGAACAGCTGATCTTTCAGTTAGCAGCCAAGTGCTTAACCACAGGTGCTAGAACAACTGGATATTCATATGCCAAAAACAAGAACAAAACCATATCATATACAAAAGTTAACTTGACATGGGTCACACACCAAAATATAAGAACTATAAAACTTGGAGAAGAAAACGTTTGTGATTTTGGGTTAGGAAAAAAACTTCTTAGATACAACACCAACAGCATGATCCACAAAAGATAAAACAGATAAACTGGACTTCATCAAAATTAAGAATCTCTGCTCTTAAAGACGCCACAGACCAGGAGAAAACATTTAATGAATCAAACATTTGATAAAGGACTTGTATGCTCACATCTAAAGAACTTTCAAGCTCAGTAATAAGAAAACAAACAATCCAATCAAAGAAAATGGGCAAAAGATTTGAATAGGCACTTCACCAAAGAAGATATGAAGATGGTAAATAGGCACATGAAAAAGTACTCAATACCATTAGACATCAGGTTATATAAATGAAAACCACAATATTACTACTCTCCTATTAGAATGTATAAAAAGATTGACCATAGTAATTGGTTGGTAACTGGAACTCATACACTACTGGTAGGAATGCAAAAGGATACAATCACTTTGGGAAAACAGTTTGGCAGTTTCTTAAAAGATAAACATGTACCTATCATAAAGCCCATCCAATCCACTCTTTAGTATTTATCCAATAGAAAAGAAATGTACATCCACACAAAGACTTGTAGATGAATGTTCACAGCAGCTTTATTGAGAACAGCCTCAAACTAGAAACCACTCAGATGACCATCATTTGGAGAATGGATAAACAAATTGTGGTATACCTATACAATAGAGCAACACTGAGCAATAAGGAGGAGCAAACTGCTGATACACATAACAATGCAGACAAATCTCAAAAGCATTATGCTAAATGAAAGCAGACAGAAAAGGCCACATACTGGAAAGGTTCTATTTTATGATTGTGCTGATGTTTACACAACTATATTCACTTGTCACAACTTAAACTGTACATTTAAAATTAGTGTATTTGTTATTATGTAAATATCTCAAAAATGCTGATTTTTTAAAAATGCAAGAAGGTGATGAACAGGTGATTCAGAAAAGCAGTTTTCTTGGCTGAGGGAAGGCAAAGAAATTATATGAGAGAAGCAGCACATTGGTAGATGTTAATTATTGCTAATACTCTAGTTCTTAGGTTGGTTGTTTCATATATATTTATTACATTATTAAAACAGACACAAAAAACTGAAGGACATGGACATGATACAGGTAACTTAAGAACCAAGAATAATGACTTGATTCAATTCTGTACTCCTGATGTCCAAATTATAAAGTCAAATACAAATTGGGGTGATGGTGAAAGTAATTTAATACTAGTTATTTTCTAAAACTTCACTCTTCAGAATGGTTTCTTATTTCTTAAGACCTCAAGTTTCACTATAACCAGTATTAAAGAGATTAGCTCTTTAGAAAATAAATTCATAAAGTTCAATTCTGAGACATGCTAACACTTACCCAGGGGTTCCACCAGTTGGTCAACCAATCCCATTTTCTTTGCTTTGTCTGCCCGAATATTTCTACCAGTCAGCATCATGTCAAAAGCACCAGGTATACCCACCTAGTATGCAAGCAAAGATCAAGGTATTGGGAAAAAAATACCAGCGTGACCACTACAGTTTGCATATGATTCAAATGAGCAAACTAAATATTCAACTGAGAAAAGTCAAGCCAGATTTTTATGTTACTTATCAGTAAGTTCAGCATCTCTGAGTGGTGCAAATGCTTAAGTGTTCAGCAGCTAACCTAAAGATTAGAGGTTCAAGTCCACCCAGAGACATCTGGGAAGAAAGGCCTGGTGATCTGTTTCCAACACATCCGTCATTGAAAACCCTCTGACACACATGGGGTTGCCGTAAGTTGGAATCGGCTCAACGGCAACCGGTAATGGTGATCGATAGTTCATTTGACACAATGATCACAGTTTAGGTAACTTTGGAATTAGAAACCTAAAACTGAAGTATGTAGGGCTTCTTATCTTATGAGATTGATAAGGTGGAGAATTAATTTCATACGTTTTCTAAAATTGTGTATTTATGCCATTCTGAGTTTCCTCTCTGTCATTTATATAATATTTAAAATTCCTACATTGGAACTAGTATGAGAAACCCGATAGTTTTGACAATGTCTATAGAAAGAATTTTAGGCTTAACGAAAATAGAACTCAGCTATTTGAGTTTCTCATGTGGAAGACTAGTGGCTTCATGCAACATTCAAATATGAACTACAGCAAAACAAACGAAAACTTCAGCAAATATTTTCTACACATACAGGCTTACTCATTCACTCGATGAACCCTCCTGACAGTCCTATGAAGGAAACTAACACCATAAACCTTCCTATTTTTCTGTGCTCCATTCATATCAACTTCCCTCCAAAGAGTATTTCTGCTGAGCCTTGAGGAACCTATAGCCTCAGAAGTTCTGAGATTCAGTGGGCTCTCAAATTTAGTATTAAGATTGCTCTACAGCATTCAGGTCTGACTGTCCTCTGCTTCTCCTTAAGAATTCAAAAGCATGATGGGCCTTTTTGGTTCTACAAAACACAGCAATGAGGTCATCCCAATCACACAATGGTGGTGAAGGCCTGCCTCTTATACTCAGTGTGAAATATGACCCACCAGTTTGCTGGCAAGACGGTACCGTGCAGAGAAGGAACAAATTAAATTATAAGCTCTGGAAGGGCATGACATGTACTTTACTCATCTTTATCTTTCTTTAGGATCTAAAAAGTACCGTGATCAATAATTTTGAGGAAGTGAAAAAATAAATACCAGGAATAGAAATGTGTCATAAGTTTTACATAACCTGAACTGAACTCGTTGCTGTTGAATCGATTCCGACTCATAGCGACCCTATAGGGCAGAGTAGAACTGTCCCATAGGGTTTCCAAGGAGCACATGGCAGATTTGAGCTGCCAACCTTTAGGTTAGCAGCGGTAGCACTTAACCACTAAGCCACCAGGGTTTCCAAGTTTTACATACTCACATATTATCTGGCTTCCCAATTTTACAGTGAATACCTACAATATGCATTTTTGTGTGAGAGGAAACAGATCTAAAGGAGCATACAGGTACAGAGGTTCCCAAGTTCACAAGGGGGTCTTAAACTCACCATTTTGGGGAGCCTCTGTGTGCCTCCTGCTCCTGGTAATATCCCCAGCAGGACTTCAGGAGAACCTAATACTGTTTTTTTATCTTTTGTTGCTATTCTGTAATGGCATGAAATGGCAAGCTTCAAACAAATGAAAGAAAATTAGAATGTTAGAAAATGTAGCTTTTTTTCCTCTAAATTTTATTTATTTTGTTGTTGTTCAGAAATATACACAGCAAAACATACACCAATTCAACCATTTCTACATGCACCATTTAGTGACACTGATTATATTCTTCAAGTTGGGCAACATTCTTCCTTTTCTGAGCTGCTTTTCCCTCATTAACATAAATTCCCTGCCCCCTAAGGTTCCTATCAAATACTGTTATCCATTTGATCCCATATAGATAGTTCTTAAAAGAGTATAATGCTCAAGGCAGACATTTTTTACTAGTTAAACTAAATTATTGCTTTATTTTAAGATGACTTCTGAGAGAATTTTTGGTTTAAGGTTTAAAGATTTTCTCGGGGCAATAGTTTCAGGGGTTCATCTACCCTCCACGGCTTCAGAAGGTCTAGAGTCTATGAGAATTTTAAATTCTGTTTTGCATTTTCCCCCTTTTGATCAGGACTCTTCTATGGAACCTTTGATCAAAATGTTCAGTAACGGTAGCTGGGCACCATCCAGTTCTTCTGGTTTTATGGCAAAGGAGGCAGCTGCTCATGCAGGCAATTAACTACACATTCCATATCCTCCTATTCCTGAATCTCCTTCCTTAGTTGCTCCAGGTGAATAGGAACCAATTGTTGTGCCTTGGATGGTTGCTTGCAAGCTTTTAAGACCCCAGGCACCACACAAGGAACTACGAGATAGAAGTATTAAACATGTTATTAGGTCAATTAACTGGGATGTTCCATGAAACCACAGCCTTAAACCCCCAAACCAAGGAATCAAATCCCATGAGGTGTTTGGTTGCACAAAAGCAGCCTCACAGCTACTCTTTTATTTATTTTTTGGGTCACTGTTGTATATATATCACACAACTTCTGCCAATTCAACTTTTTACAGGAGTATAACTTATTGACAGTAATTACAGTTATTGGCTGTGCAACTTTTCCCTTAACCAATGTGATTTTAAAAAATGTAGCTTTATAACATCTTAGGGTCTGTGAAGGTCTAAACATTACTGAAAAAGCAGGAAAATACCCACAGAATAAACTGAAATTCCTTAGGCTGGCATTTGATGCTTTCTATAATGTATCTTAACAGTCTTATTTCATACTTTCCCCCTAATTTACTAAACTCTTTTTGGGTTGCATACCTCCTTGGAAATCTTTTGAAAGCTATGGAAGCTCTCAACAGAAAAATGCACACACAATTTTATATGGATATCAGATTAAGAAGCTCTGTACTCTAAATATATTCTCCTTTGCAACCAGGCAGGTCTACTTGTGGTATTCTAATAGGCTTTGCTTATCTTTGCCTTTCTTTACATCATGCCAAATGTGAAATATTTTCTCCACTATTCTCTGATTAATCAGATTCTGCTCAGCTTTTAGGGTCAGGCACAGATTTCCTTAAATAATGTCAGCATGTCTAGCATACAGTCCAGCATAAGTGCTCAATTAATGTTATTTTCCTTTTTTCTCCTTCCTCCCTACATGCTCCAGTCCACTATCTCTTCTCTCAAATCATATTATTTATCACCTTTACTACTCACAAAGCACTTAAACATATTGTTTTGTATGTCTCCGCTAGACTTAAATAGCTCAAGAACAAGGATCACACTTCTGACTCTCTGCCCTGAAAACCTAAACCAGGTTTTGAGAACTGAAAGAAATCTCAGAGATCTAGTTCAATCCTTTTCAATTTATAAATGAAAACATGATTCAGACACATTGGTGCACCTGCTCTGTCACACAGCTAGTTAATGACAGAACAAGGGTTCAAACCTATCCAGAAGTTTGTAACTAAAAAGAAAGTTGATTCTCTTCCTAGAATTTTTCTCAATAGCAGCCAAAAGGTTTACTGATGGTGACTCCCAGCAATGCGCTAGATAGTGTCTCTGAGACTGGAATAAATCTATACCTCAAGTCCTCCTCCCAGGCAGGATCCGCTGATGGCAGCCACAATAGGCTTGGGGGACTTTTCAACTTTCTCAAACATGCTCTGTGCTTCCTGTGATATTTGTGTTACTTCTTGAGAGGTCTTGCAACTGGATAACATGCTGCAGTACCCATGAAAATTAGAGAACAGAAAAAAAAAAAAGATGAAATTATAGTAGTCTACTTTGTTCAATACTTCATCCACTACAGATAGTAAAACTCACAAAAACTGGAACCGGTATAAGAAGGAAAGCGATCAGAGAAGGAAAACTCAAATATTTTCCACTAAAATGGCTGATAGAAAAAGTATCAAGAGTGCGCCCTGTCAAAGGCGGAAAACTTGTGAGACCTGGAAAAATAAAGCAGTCCCATTGTGTTCGGGCTCTCCCAGGTTTTACTGTACTTACCCCATCATACACCAATACTTGGTAGTGAACCCTCAAACACTCAGAGGTCTAAGAGTGATTTTTGCCTCAAAGATGAATGTACACTAATGTCAGCAACATCATTTCTTTTTAAAGAAATTCAATTTCTGGACCCACAGAACATGAAACAAAGAGTTTTCCGTAATTTATTTTTGCTTCTCTGACAGGTCATTAGATCATAAAGCTATGTAGATAAGAAAGCCATCTTCTGGTAGGTATTTTCACTATCAGATTGAAAGCAATCAAAATGGTAACCCAGTGCCCTCGAGTCGATTCCGACTCATAGTGACCCTATAGGACAGAGTAGAACTGCCCCACAGAGTTTCCAAGGAGTGCCTGGCAGAAATGGTAGCAGAAATAAAAAAAGGCTCTCGGGTTGTTTAGAGAGATCTAAAACCTTTAAATAAATCCCCTAATAATCAAAAAGATTTCATACAATAATGTTGTACTCAAAGTCCTTTAATTTCAGTTTGCTTCATTTGCTACTTACTTGGTTCCTGAACTCACTTAAGTTTTGGATTTTGCACTTTTGACCAAAGATAACAAGTATTTTCTGCACTGGTAGGTGCTCAGCCAGCCTCACAGAAGGTGCAGGTATTTTCCCATGAATTAAAAAAAGGTATCTACTGCCAGGTATATTAGTGTCTCGCTAGGCTCAAATAATTGAGTTAGAAGAAAAACCACTTGATATGCATAATTTTCCTTTTTCTAAAAAATAAACAATATTCATTAATTTTGAATTATTATATATAGACAAGAAAGGCCATATAATGTGGAGCAAAGTTAAAAAACATACAAACATCATAAGCACAAATTACTAAGTGTATAATGCTGGCCATCACTGCCTAAGTACAGGGAATAATATAATACCCATATTTTGACTGAATTAATAACTTAATATTTTAAACCATTAAACTTACAATGAGATATCATTTCCTCTTCTACACTCTTAAAAAATTTTAAACAAGTTATACCCACAAACAATCCATTTGAAAAAGGGAAAGAGAACGTGAGCTGCACTTGTGAAGTTCCCTCTGATCAACTCTTCCAGTCCTACCGCCCATGTTTCCTTTTTCTGAAACATTTTCATATTTCATATAGTCATATCCTTCCAGACCAATTATATATATTTGTATCCATAAATAATGTAAAGAATGATTTCATACGTGGTTTAAAAGCATTTATATAAATGACACACTGTATGAAACACTGCAACTTGCTTTTTTTTTAATTGTGTTTTAGAGCTCTATCATTATGTTGTGGATGTAGTTAATTCCTTTTAACTGTTTTGTAGTGTTTTATCACGTGAATATTCCACAGTTTACTTATCCATTTCCCTACCGATATTTAGCTGTTTCAAATTCTTCCTTATCTTATACTACACTGGACTGAATAACCTTACACCCGGGTCCTTATGAACAAAGGGTGAGATTTCTCTAGCGTATATACACAGAAGTACTGCTGGATCATATGATACGTGCATTTCTAACTTTACTAAATGCTGCCAAATTGCTCTCCAAAGTGGCTGTAGGAACTGGCATTCCTACTAGTAATTAACTTCCTCATTTCTCTAAGTCTTTGCTAACAAATGGTATTTTCAGACTTTTAAAAGCTTGCTAGGAGTGCTGGTGGCACACTGGTTAAGTATTCAGCTGTTAACCAAAGGGGTGGCAGTTCAAACCCACCACCTGCTCCTTGGAAACTCTATGGGGCAGTTCTACTCTGTTCTACAGGGTCCTTATGAATCTGAATTGACTTGACGGCAACAGGTTCAAATGTTTGCCCGTGTGACAGGTAAAAAAATGGCATCTCATTGCCAGTTTAATTTTGTAGTATTTTTTATTCTCTTCAAATTCCTTCTTGAACGCTTTCAGGTTCTTCAAGGAAAGGTTAGTTGCAACAACAAGCCCCTCTATTTTATCAACCTTACTATACTTATGAAAATAACATGAAAAAGCCTTTCGGAGAATTTACTTCTATCTTCTTTTAAGAGAAGTTACTAAGTCCAAGAAACATACTATTGACCAAGATAAAAGGTGACTTTCAACTTCCTAAAACTTACTTGATATCAGCACCTGCGATAAAGCAGCCTGGCTTTGATGAAATAAGGACGGCACTTCTGATTTGATCGCTAGCCCAGATTTCATTCATTACTTCCACCAACTCTGCGTGCAGCTCTTTATTCAGTGTATTTACCTGCCAAAGGGAAATGCAGATAAATCTAAGAATTTTAATGCAAAGTATCAGATGCACGTATCACCATCGAAAGCCATTTTGATACTAGGCAACATGTTTATCCAGCAGAAATACACTGTGAGATGCAAGGAAAGACAGGCAGATATTGCCTTCGGGCCCCCCACCCCCTTAAAAAAAAAAACCCAACCCAGAAGCTTTCTGTTCAGGGAGCGCTGGCCAAGTACAAGCACACCTCCCTTTAAATAGGTCTAGTTAAAGGAGGAACTCAGGTTCATATTCCTAAGATTTTAAGTTATACACAAGCTATAAATAAGTCTACAAATGTTAATTGGCATGGAAAGACACTGTATAACATTAAGGGGAAAAAGCAATCAAAATTACACATACAACTTGCTGAAACTGGATAAAATGTAAAAAGTGGTTATCACTGGATTTGGATTATGAATGTTTACTATTTTCTTCTTGATAATTTTTTCAAATTCTAAAATTTCATACCATAGGCACGTATTATTTTTGTGCTCAGGAAAAACACTCAACTTGAAAAGACTCCGAAAAAATATCTTAAATTTGACTTACTGATCAGTGGGTACTAAGATTTACTCTAGTGAAAAGGAATGGCTCTTATTTTTTTCATTTGTGATAGCTGTCAATTGCTTCTATCTAGGTCTTTCTATTTCAAGTAGGCCTCTGGTTAAAAGATTTCTGAAGTAGCAAACATTTACACCAGTTTCAGAGAGGGGAAAAGCACGAGTCCCTACAATAAAGCTTTTCTTAGCACAAGACTGGATTAATGCTGCCTACTTTATTGAAGTGCCAAGAACAAATGAAGGTCCACTTGGAATGGAACCTGACTTCCATTACGTGAACTGCGCTGAGTCATTCAGATCCCTCAGGAAGCATAAGTGCCACTGTCCATGTTTAACCCTGCCAACTTACTCACTATGACTAACAATTTATGTCACAGGAAGAAAGTAGATTTTATAACCTCATATTGAAGAGGGGAAGGCATGTTTTGATTCTTATAAACTAAGCCTGCATGTCAGCTATCTTAATAAGTCACCTCCCTATCCTACACTATAACAGAAGGCCAGTCTCATTAATCCTTATGTTAACCTGACACCTAAGGTCAATGAGGAGAAATTCTTACACAAGGACCCCTGCTTCAGAAATCTGTCCTCCTTGTCAAACCCTAGCCAATTTCACTAACAAAATTGTAAGCCCATACAGTAATATTTCTGCCAGATTGGTCAATTTATGTCATTCTCATTCAGGACTGAATTCATTAAGGTAGTTAGTAAAAATAAGCTGCAGGAGGTTAAATTAGGTACCTTTGAATTGGGCGAATTAATTCGAACAACTGCCACATCCCCTTTGACTCCATAGTTAATGTAAGTTCTGGCTAGAAAGAGAAGGAAAACATATTTGTAAACACGTTTATTCTAAATAAATCTGAAATTCAGTGTAAGCATGTCAACAAGAAATTAAACTTACCCAGCAAAGCAGAGGACCTCGTAAAGTTGCGGCAAATATAACCTATAAGAAAAAGGTATTTCAAAATTAATTATTTTGCAAAACAAAATTTCTCTAGCACCTGTTACATGTAACAAAGCTGGAATTTACCAGGGGAAAAAATCAGAACAATGTATTCGAGGTCATTATTTTAACTATCATACCCTTTTCATTTCAAATTGGTTACATAATTATTTGGATACTAAATATCACAAGCCGAAGAATGCTCACCTTTCCTCCCTCCCCCCACCCCCCAGTGGTGCAGTGGTTAAGTGCTGGCTGCTAACGGAAAGGCTGGTGTTTCTAACCCACTAGCCATTCCTCAGGAGAAAGATGTCGCAGTCTGCTTCCGTAAAGACTTACAGCCTTGAAAATCCTATGGGGCAGTTCTACTCTGTCCTACAGGGTTGCTATGAGTTGAAATTGACTTGCAGCAATGGGTAAAGATGTCCATGTCCTAAATCCCCAGATTCTGTGACTATACATTACATGGCAAAGGGGAATTAAGCTTTTGATGAAACTAAGGTTGCTAAATCAGCTGACCTTTTTTAAAATCAGCTGACCTTAATATAGGGAGATTAGAATGGATTATCCAGGTGAGCCCAATGTAATCACAAAGGGGAAGAGGGTGGCAGAAGAGACTTAGAGAGATGGCACCGTGAGGGTTCGGTCCAATGTTACTGGCTTCATAGGAGGAGGAAGCGAGCAACGCGCCAAGCAATGCAGGGAGCCTCTAGATGCTGGAAAAGGAAAAGAATTCTCCCCTAGAGCATCCAGAAGGAATGCAGCCCTGCCAACCTTGATTTTAGCCCGGTGAGACTCATTTCAGATTTCTGATCTCCAGAAGTGTGAGATAATAAATTTATATTGTTTGAGACACTAAGTTTGCGGTAATTTGTTACAACAGCAGCAGGAAACTAACACATTAAGCAATGAGCAACCTACAAAGCAACGTCAGTTTCAAATGTGTTCCAAGTATATCCCGACTATGCGCCCCAGCCCCAGCCACATCCGCTTGCATTTTTCTGGGAAGATGGACTTTCCGGTGTTATCAAAAGTAAAATCAAGGAGCAAGAGTGGCTATTACAAATGAAACATTTCATATCATGCCTTGCTATTTTAAAATTAGGATTATGCACAACTATCCATCAACTATCAGGCTGGTCAAAGTGTAATTTATGTTAGTAACTCCCCCTCTAAACTTCTTATTTCCTGTTGATTTCTATGAAGCGGCAGAATCAACCAAATCAGAATGATGATCGTAGAGAAGTTAAGGTAATTTCAAGTTCACAGTTCTGATGATTAAAACCTGTAATACCCTTAAAACTGTATGGTGAGCCCTGGCCAGGTACAAACTATTGTACATCACGCCAGCTCCTCGATCCCCAGTGCCTCTACTTCACTCATGGTTTACTTCCCTTCTTTGGTTTCCATCATCTGAAATCTGTGTCATCTCTATTTACCACTCTTGCTTCTTTGTATCTGTATCACAACTCCAACCTTTCCCATAAAGCCTTAATTTCAGATTCCAATCTACAACGATCTTTCCCTTCCTAGCCAGCATTCCGACCTTTATTACCGTTTTGTTCTCTAATCGCTGCATCTATAGCAGGTGTTTCCCTACTAAACTGCAATCTCTTCCAACATCATCTCATAGTCACTCAACAAAAATACGTTGTCTACCATGTGCAATGCACAGTTGTAAGCACTTGGAGTGAACAAAAAGACTAAAATCCCTGTCTTCATAGAGCTTACATTTCAGGGCAACAGGGGATGACATCTGGGAAGAATTCTCTCTGCTTATTGGAGTTAAATGAACAGTGAAAAGAGACCTTGCATAAAAAAAAGTTTGCCTCCCTGTGGGACTGAATTACTGGGCTGATGGCTGGCGACCATGGTCTTGGGAAATACCTAACCCAATTGGTGTAACATAGTTTATAAAATGTTCTACATCCTACTTTGGTGACTATTGTCTGAGGTCTTAAAAGCTTGTGAGCAGCCATCTAAGATGCTCCACTGGTCTCACCCAATCTGGAGCAAGGAAGAATGAAGAAAACCAAAGACACAACGGAAAGATTAGTCTGAAGGACTGATGAACCACAAGTACCACAGCCTCCACCGGATTGAGTCCAGCACAACTAGACGGTATCCAGCTACCACCACTGCCTGCTCTGACAGGGATCACAACAGAGGGTCCAGTACAGAGCTGGACAAAAACGTAGAACAAAATGCTAACTCACACACACAAAAAAGAAAAAACCAGATTTACTGGAGAAAGCCTGAGAGTACGGCCCCCAGACACCCTTTACAGCTCAGTATTGAAGTCACTCCTGACGTTCATCCTTCAGCAAAAGCCTAGACAGGACCATAAAACGAGACTAAATGGGCACACTAACCCAAGGGCAAGGATGAGAAGGCAGAAGGGGACAGGAAAGCTAGTAATGGGGAACTCGAGGTCAAGAAGTAGAAAGTGTTAACATGTTGGGGCAGTGGCAACCAATGTCACAAAACAATGTGTACTATTTAATGAGAAACTAATTTGCTCTGTAAACCTTCATCTAAAGTACAGTAAAAAAATAAAAATAAAAAGAAGTTTGCCTGTAATATACAAGAAATTTCAGTGGGAGGAGAAGCAGGGGATAGGTAATTCTAATTAGAGCAGGACAACATGAATTACGGAGGGAATGGACTGGTTGGTAGTAATGGGGTGCAAAGACAGACAAAAACCAAGAAATACAATAACTATGTAAATAAGTATGTTAGAAGATAAATACCTAAACAAAAAAGAAAATATAGCAGATAAGAGGGCTTGAGCCTGGGTTACAATTTTAAAGATCAAATATTTGAAACAACAGGTTGGTGTTAATTAGCCTACAGTTTAAACCATTTCAGCTCTTACTAACCTAACCTACGTTGGCCGCACCCCCACACACGCACACACACAAAACCTCTAAATCAACAGCAAAAAAAAAAACAAAGAGAAAATCAGTAAATGTACATGGTGGATATTCTAAGTGCAATTTGAAACATTAACTCTATTAAAAAAACATTATACAAGATCCAGTAACAAGCCCCAGAGCTATGCCCAGTTTTCAGTCGAAAATGGCCTTTACCTGGCCAGGAAAAGAATTCCAAACTACAGTGAACTCAATCAAGGAAACCCTGGTGGCACAGTGGTTAAGTGCTATGGCTGCTAACCAAAGGGTCGGCAGTTTGAATCCACCAGGTGCTCCTTGGAAACTCTATGGGGCAGTCCTACTCTGTCCTATAGGGTTGCTATGAGTCGGAATTGACTTGAGGGCACTGGGTTGTGGTGGGTAAACTCTATCAAGTCGGAGTACAAGGTAGCTCTGCTGGTGGAATCTAGCCTTACCACTTACATCAGCAGTTTACTTTAGACCAGTTGGGTGAACTTTAGCCTACATCTACGGTGCCAGACCAAGAGAGAGACACCTTTGCCCTACTTTTTAATCATCTCTGTAATTTAACTCAAGAAAATATCCACAAGACCTCATAAAACTACAGTCAGTGAAGAAAGCTGGATTATGCCAACGCAAATTACAAACTTGAAAATGTTACTTCTGTTATAACAATCAATAGTTTTTCTCAAAATTCAGCCCTCGGGGAAGGAATGGGTTTAGGGAAGTGACACTCAAATTAAAATGTACCTAGTCTATTAAGGTATTTGTCTCAATTCACGTCCCATTGAATTATTTTGCCACTTACTAAATTAAGAATTTAGATGTATGACAGAAGTGGGAATTTGTAAGATATTTTGGTCAAGACATAATTATTTGACAGTCATACTCAGAATTATAGCACTGGTAGCGCAGGAATGGGTTAAAAATTCAAGATTTAAGTCAACTGCACAGGAACTTAATAACCCACTAAAGGTTTGGTAATGCTTTGGCACAAACTAAGTGTGAGAGGTCAATCTGTTGCGTCTAAATGGCAATCCAGATGTGCAGGTAACTTTAAATTCACATTCTAGACAAGTTTTCAAAATTTATAAATTGTTATTAAAACGGGCACTAACTATAATGAGCCATACTCATTGGTAAAAACAATGCAATATATATGTTTATACATATATACATATATATTTCTATATAAAAAACATAGAAAAACTAAGCTTGTAGCTTTTTATTCCATGCATGCAAAATGTAAAAACTACCTTTAAAAAAATTCTATATATATAGAACCATCGTTCTTCAGGGCTGGAAAGAGTTAAAAATAGCTAACAACTATTGGGCACTTAGTTCATGAAAACTTGCTTTGCATCTAAAATAACTTCTTTAGATTTCTCAACAATCCTATAAACCAGAGTAGAACTGCCCCATAGGGTTTCCCAGGAGCAGCTGGTGGATCTGAACTCCTGACCTTTTGATTAGCAGCTGAGCTCTTAACCATTGTGCCACCAGGGCTCCAAGAAACCTATAAACACACACACACACGCACAAAAACCCAAACCCATTTCAGTTGAGTCTATTCCCACTCATAGCGATCCTATACAATAAGGGGGCGTTATCCTGCATTTAACAGATAAAAAAAGACACACAAAATAATTGCCCAAGGTCACCAGAGAGTAAAAGGCAGAGCCTGATTCAAACCCCAGAGTCAGAGTTCAAATTTTTTGCTTGAAAAAAATTTTTTTTTGTCATGCTACTACTTCTCATGTTAAAGAAAATCCATAGTCTCAGTCATTTACACATGAGGAAAATAAAGCCTGGTTACATTAAGAAATTCGACCAAAGTCACACAGCTAATTAGTGAAAGGCTGGTGACTAGAAATCATATGACCAGTTCAGTGATACAAGGCATAAGAACCTCAAAACCAATGCAGGGACAAGTTCACAAGTATACACCTGATTTTAAAAAATGGTTGAACCATTAATGTGGAAAACAGAAAAAAAAACACAAAAACTAAGGAAACACATCAAGTGGTAACAGCAGGCATACGAGTAGTAAAAGAACTGGTGGTTGTTTTTCTTAACCTCTTTCCCAATCTTTAAATATTTCAGTTTCCATTGTTGTTGTTGTTAGGTGCCGTCGAGTCAGTTCCGACTCATTGACCCCATGCACAACAGATCGAAACACTGCCCGGACCTGCGCCGCCCTTACTACCGTTGTTATGCTTGAGCTCATTGTTGCAGCCACTGTTGTCAATCCACCTCATTGAGATCTTCCTCTTTTCCACTGACCCTGTACTCTGCCAAGCATTATGTCCTTCTCCAGGGACTCAACTCTCCTGACAACATGTCCAAAGTATGTAAAACGCGATCTCACCATCCTTGCCTCTAAGGAGCATTCTGGCCGCACTTCTTCTAAGACAGATTTGTTTGTTCTTTTGGCAGTCCATGGTATATTCAATATCCTTTGCCAACACCACAATTCAAAGGCGTCAACTCTTCTTCAGTCTTCCTTACTCATTGTCCAGCTTTCACTTGCATGTGATGTGATTGAAAATACCACGGCTTGGGTCAGGCGCACCTTAGTCTTCAGGGTGACATCTTCGCTCTTCAACACTTTGAAGAGGTCCTTTGCAGGAGATTTGCCCAATGCAATGCGTCTTTTGATTTTTGACTGCTGCTTCCGTGGCTGTTGATTGTGGATCCAAGTAAAATGAAATCCTTGACAACTTCAATCTTTTCTCCGTTTATCATGATATTGCTCATTGGTCCAGTTGTGAGAATTTTTGTTTTCTTTATCTTAAGGTGTAATTCCATACCGAAGGCCGTGGTCTTTCATCTTCAAGTCCTCTTCACTTTCAGCAAACAAAGTTGTGTCATCTGCATAACACAGGTTGTTAATGAGTCTTCCTCCAATCCTGATGCCCCATTCTTCTTCATATAGTCCAGCTTCTCAGATTATTTGTTCAGCGTACAGATTAAACAGGTATGGTGAAAGAATACAACCCTGATGCACACCTTTCCTGACTTTAAACCAATCAGTATCCCCTTGTTCTGTCCAATCAACTGCCTCTTGATCTATGTTCCTCATGATAACAATTAAGTGTTCTGGAATTCCTATTCTTCATAGTGTTATCCATAGTTTGTTAGGATCCACACAGTTGAATGCCTTTGCATAGTCAATAAAACACAGATAAACATCCTTCTGGTATTCTCTGCTTTCAGCCAGGATCCACCTGACATCAGCAATGATATCCCTGGTTCCACGTCCTCTTCTGAAACTGGCCTGAATTTCTGGCAGTTCCCTGTCGATATACTGCTGCAGCCATTTTTGAATGATCTTCAGCAAAATTTTACTTGCATGTGATATTAATTTCCCATAGTGCGGTATATATTACGATTGGTGCACACACAGAGAGAGAGGGAGAGGAGAGAGAACACAGTGAGAAAGTGCCTATGGAGACTAAAAACAGCGGTCAAAGGAGAAAGCAGAAAAAAATTTCCCTCATCCTAAATGAATCCCTTTAAGGCAGCATGCTACACCAGTGGTTCAGGGAGAGGAAGGAGAAGGAATTCATATTATAAATTAAAATTCTACTTAAGTAATTCGAAGTAAGTACAACATGCAATAATAAGTTAGTCACATTTCGCCTTACAGATTTAAGACGGGAGGGAAAAGTTTGGTATCTACAAAACACCCAGTTTAACCCTTTCGATGCCAGTTTAAAGAGAAAAAGATAATATAACTAATGCACGCTGACCGGAAATTGTCAGAAACAAGATTAGAAATAGTATTTAAAATGACCTAACACTTTTTTTTTTTAACACTTTATTTTTTAAGACACAAACACATGGATAGTACAATGTCTCTTCTAGCAAGTTCCAGAACCTCTCGTTGAAATTCAACATACTATTACGTTCACACTGGATTCTTGGAACTGCAACAGCGATAACAGCTACAAAAATGGTTTTGCCGGCAAAGAGCAAGGAATGACAGTAATCTGGAAGGCTGGCTAATTCCATCCAAGAAGCGTTTAAGACAGCGCTTGTTACCGGCAGGTGCGGTTAAGCCACAAATATGTGACAGTGGGTCTCAGTCTTCCTGGTATTCCCAATCTAAAGAAGACACAGTCCAACATTTCATTAAATAAACAAGGACGTGACACTGCAGAAGGCGTTAAAACACAGTGAAAGTGTCTAGGAAAAGTCAGAGGGCTCAGAGTCGTGGGAGACGTCACAGGCCCTGTACAAGGACCCACTCAGGGCACGGGGTCTCGGCGCAGGGGGTATTGCGGCAAGGGGTCTCGGGACACGGGGTCTCGGGGCACGGGGTCTCGCGGCAGGGGGTCTCGGGGCACGGGGTCTCGCGGCACGGGATCTCCGGGCACGGGTTCTCGGGGGCAGGGGGTCTCGGGGCACGGGGTATCGCGGCACGGGGTCTTGGGGCAGGGGGTCTCGGGGCATGGGGTATCGCGGCACGGGGTCTTGGGGCAGGGGGTCTCGGGGGCACGGGGTCTCGCGGCGCGGGGTCTCGGGGCAGGGGGTCTCGCGGCACGGGGTCTCGGGGCACGGGGTCTCGGGGCAGGGGTTCTCGCGGCAGGGGGTCTCGCGGCAGGGGGTCTCCGGTCAGGGGGTGGGGTCTCGGGGCACGAGGTCTCGCGGCAGGGGGTCTCGGGTCAGGGGGGCGGGTCTCGGGGCACGGGGTCTCGGGGCAGGGCGTCTCGGGGCAGGGGGTCTCGCGGCACGAGATCTCGGGGCACGGGGTATCGCGGCGCGGGGTCTCGGGACAGGGGGTCTCGCGGCACGGGGTCTCGGGGCAGGGGGTCTCGGGGCAGGGGGTTTCGGGGCAGGGGGGGTCGGGTCTCGGGGTCTCGGGGCACGGGGTCTCGGGGCAGGGGTTCTCGCGGCAGGAGGTCTCGCGGCAGGGCGTCTCGCGGCTGGGGGTCTCGGGTCAGGGGGTCGGGTCTCGGGGCACGGGGTCTCGGGGCAGGGCGTCGCGGGGCAGGGGGTCTCGCGGCACGAGGTCTCGGGGCAGGGGGTCTCGGGGCACGGGTTCTCGCGGCAGGGGGTCGGGGTCTCGGGGCAGGGGGTCTCGGGGCAGGGGGTCTCGGGGCAGGGGGTCTCGCGGCACGGGGTCTCGCGGCAGGGGGTCTCGGGGCGCGGGGTATCGCGGCGCGGGATCTCGGGGGCGCGGGGTCTCGGGGCAGGGCGTCTCACGGCAGGGGGTCTCGGGGCAGGGGGTCTCACGGCACGGGGTCTCGGGGCACGGGGTCTCGCGGCAGGGGGTCTCGGGGCACGGGGTCGGGTCTCGGGGCACGGGGTCTCGGGGCAGGGCGTCTCGGGGCAGGGGGTCTCGCGGCACGAGGTCTCGGGGCACGGGGTCTCGCTGCACGGGGTCTTGGGGCAGGGGGTCTCGGGGCACGGGGTCTCGCGGCAGGGGGTCGGGGTCTCGGGGCAGGGGGTCTCGGGGCAGGGGGTATCGCGGCACGGGGTCTGGGGGCACGGGGTCTCGCAGCAGGGGGTCTCGCGGCACGGGGTCTCGGGGCACGGGGTATCGCGGCAGGAGGTCTCGGGGCAGGGGGTCTCGCGGCACGGGGTCTCAGGACAACGTCTCCCCCCCCAGAGCTGCGTCCCCAGGGCGGGGGCGGGAAGAGGCAGCGAGGGGAAGACCCCGCTCCAGAGCTGCCCCAGTCCCCGCAGGGGCTCTGTCCCGGGCTCCGGGTCGCCCTCCGCTAGGCCTCACCTGGAGGGCGGAAGGTCCTGGAGGCAGCGAAGCGCCTGAGGCTACCGATCGCCCGAGAGGCCACCATCTTGAGAAGAGGACGAAAGTGGAAACGGCTTCAAGCGGGGTCAGCGGAGCAAAGGACTCCTTCCTCAGGCCGGCCAGGTGTCCAACGCACGGCCTGACTAACCCTCAGACACGGAGTCGGCGCCGGCCCTCCGCTCTGTCCTTCGCTTCCGGTGACCGAACCGAGAGGACACTGTCTTCACCGGTGAAAGGCGGCTCATCGAGCAGCGGGCGGAGAGCGGGGCCTTCCAGTCAGGCGCGCGGCGGGCAGCTGCGGAGCTCGGGGGCGGGGTTCTGGCGGAAAGGGGCCTTCTCAGCAGCGTCGCCGTCTGGTCCTGCGGTGCCTTGTTACTTGGTTCCGAAACTTGCCCGGAGTGGGAGCTGTAGTGGGCGCTGGCTGAGGTAGGTGGGTTCAGCGTTCCTCTTAACCTTCCCCCGGTGAGATCCGCACTTCCTCTCCAGCCGACTGCTCCGGAGCCCGCGGCCGCCGGCCGGGAAGTCCTGGGACCCGGGGAGCGGATGGAAGCTCCTCCGACGAGGTCTGCAGAACCTAGAGCAATCCGCCTTAGGCCTGTAACTCTGCTAGAGTAACGATTGTAGCTCTGAGCAGCAGTGTCACTTCTGTGTTTTCATTTATCGCGGCAACTTTACAAACAGTTGGCCTGTTTCTGTTGCATACAACATTGGGCTACTTTGGAGTGTTACTTTACCAGCAGCTATCGGGGCGCTATGAGACCAAATCGACTCGACAGCAGCGGAGTTTTTTTGTTTATAGGATCTCTACGAGTCTGGATCTACTTGAGAACAACGGGTTTGGGTTTTTTTTTTTTTTTTTTTTTTTTTATTGGTGGAATTTCATACGAGTCCCTGAGTGTTGCAAATAGTTAACTAGCTGGGCTGAAAGGTTGGAGGTTCTAGAGGCATCTGGGAGGAAGGGCCTGGCGATGTACTTAGGAAAAACCAGCCACTGAAAATCCTTTTGGCGCACAGTTCTGCCCTGAGGCACAAGGTCGCCATGACTGAGTTAACTCCAGCCCGAAAGGGTAGTCGTGGGTGGTTCTTACAGAGGTTGGGAAGGGAGCCACTGGTCTACCCCGTTTTCTGCTATAAAGTGTGGGCTAATCACGTGACCTTTTGGCCCCCTCTACGTTCTTCTATCCTGCTTGCATATACAGTGTGTGGGAGGATTTTCAAATGCAGAAGGGACCTGGAGATCACCTAGTCATTCATCTCCTTCACTTTATTGATGAGGAAACTGAAGCCCATAAATCAGACAGAATGATTATACCCAAGGTCACAGGTGATAGAAATAGGACGAGAACCTAGGTCGACTAACTTCTAGTCAAGAGCTCTACACTGCCAGACAGCTGCTTTTGTGCTCGAGTCCCCAAAAGAAGTAACCTGGAAGGCCTACTGTGTTCCAGACACTAACTTCATCTCATTTAATCTTCAAAATCCTAAAAGTTTGATAATTTGCATTTTCTAGATGAAGTATGGGAAGCTCAGAGATCAGGTAAGTTTTCTGGTAGGTGGCAGAACCAGGATTCAGACATAAACCTGAGTCTCACTGCTTGCTATATTGGCATCCTAGCAAAAATGAGCAGGAGGAAATGGCGGGGAAGTTGAGACTGAAATGGGGAGTATGGAAAGAAAGAAGACAGATTTCTGCTCACGTCAAATAGTGAATCCCTCATGGCTGTAAGATGCTCTGGTGGTGTAATGGTTAAGAACTTGGCTGCTAACCAGAAGGTCAGCAGTTCAGATCCACCAGTTGCTACTTGGAAACCCTATAGGGCAGTTCTCCTCTGTCCTATAGAGTTGCTGTGGGTTGGAATGGACTTGATGGGACAATGGTTTCATTGCTTTGAGCACTTGATGCAGAAACTGAATGACCAGTGATCACTTCTTAGCAAATTGTAAAAAGGGCTCTTGATGACTCCAAAGTCCCTCCAGCTCATGATTTTTACAGTTGAAGGCCTGCCTCCTGCCCACATAATGCCCTCTTCTGCACCTAATTACACACAGCACTTATTATTTAGATCAGGGATGGCAAACTTTTTCTGTAAAGAGCCAGATAGTAAATAGCCTGCATAGGTCTCTCATATATTTTCTTTGTTTTGTTTTACAACTCTTTAAAATTCTGCAAACTATTCTTAACTAGAAGCCCATGGACTATAATTTGCTAGCCACTGATGTAGCTCATCTTTCGGTTCTTCATATTTTGTGCCTGGCACTCTCAAGAAAATTGTAAGCTCCAGAAATGTTATAATGCTTGTTTGATCCTCAATACATTTTTTGGGGGGGCTTAGACAGAGTAGGAACTAAGTACATTTATGCAACCACCCACTAATACTAGTAAACACATGCGTGACCATTAGTGTGTATCAGACACTGTTCTAAGTGCAATGTATATATTTTAGTTAATTCTCATGACACCCCTATGAGATAGGTGCTGAAATTTTTGCCTTTTACAGATGAGGTGTCTAAGGCAAAAAAAAGATAACTTGGTTAGGCTCATGTGTGTGGGATGGAGCCAGGATTTAGATTCTAGCAGTTTGGCGTTAAGAGTGTGTGCCCTTAACCAGTACACTGTGCCATAATGAGGTTGTAATGCTGATCTTTTACTGGGATCCCATCTTCCTCTCATAACTTGCCTAACCCCTTCATCTTTTCCCTTGCTCCCAGGTGTGTATTTCCATAGTTGCACACCATCCTCAAATCTACTGTACCCCAAAGTGTCCGTGCTTCAAAACTCCTCAAGTCAAAATTCTATTCCTAGGCTTAAAGCAAATGACAGTAAAGGTCAACCCCTGCTTAGTCTCTCTTAATTTTGAAATCGATATCTATTTCTCTCTCTCTCTCGATTATCAATTATCAAGGGATTACATAGTCCATGTAATTTTTCCCCCCAGAAACGATGGAAAAGTCTAAAGAAAATACATCTGTAATTTCACCACGCGGAGATAGTATTTTGCTATGTATTTTTTCTGGACATTTTTACACATTTCTATGTTTTTATGTAACTGTACAAGGTATTGGAAGCCCTGGTGGCATAGTAGTTAAGAGCTATGGCTGCTAACCAAAAGGTTGAAAGTTCGATGACACCAGCTGTTCGTTGGAAATCCTGTGGGGCAATTCTACTCTGTCTTGTAGGGTCACTATGAATCAAAACCAACTCGGCAGCAACAGGTTTGTTTTTTTTTTTTAAATATAAGGTATTATATGTGTACATTCAAATACTGGAATTATACATAAGAAACAAAGCTCATTATTAAAAAAAATTAAAGAACACAGAAGAATATAAAAGTCCTTTTTTTATTCCTTTGGTATATAGACTCAGCATTGTGAACTTTCTTTTCTCTTATTTTCTACCACAGAATGGGGGTGTCTTAGTCATCTAGTGCTGCCATAACAGAAATACCACAGTGGATGGCTTTAACAAATTTATTCTGTCACAGTTTAGGAGGTTAGAAGTCCAAATTCAGGGTGCCAGGTCAAGGGGAAAGCCTTCTCTCTCTGTCAGTTCTGGGGGAAGGTCCTTGTCATCAATCTTCCCCTAGCCTAGGAGCTTCTCAGCTCAGGAACAATCCCCCCTCACCCCCCCACCCCCCACCCCCCCCCGCCCGCCAAAGGACACGCTCTGCTCCCATCTCTGCTTTCTTGGTGCCATGAGGTTCTCCTGTTTCTCTGCCAGCTTCTATTTCAAAAGAGATTTTACTCAAAATGCAATCTAATCCTGTAGATTGAGTCCTGCCACATTAACATAAAAAACCCCAAATTAACATAACTGCCTCTAATCCTGCTTCATTAATATCATAGAGGTAGGATTTACAACACATAGGAAAATCACATCAGATGACAAAATGGTGGACAGTCACACAACACTGGGAATCGTGGCCTAACCATGTTGACACACATTTCTAGGGGACACAGTTCAGTCCATAACATGGGGTCTTACTATACATATTGCTGTGCAACTTTTTTATTTTATATATTGCGGACATCTTTCCATGTTAGCATATAATGTTTCATTTTTTCTTCAAACTGCTGAACAGTATTCTACAGTATGTTTGTACTATAATTTGTTGAACCATTTCCTGTTGATGTACATGTAGACTAGTTCCCGGTTTTCCATAAATGCAAACAATGCTGCAGTGAACATCTTGAGTGTTCTATAACCCAGAGAGACCTGTAAGAGGCATTACTGGGCTCAGAGATTCACTCGTCAAATTTTGATGGAAAACTACAAAATAGCCTTCCAAAAAGGCTATAACAATTTATGCTTCTATCAGTTGCGTATGAAGAGCCAGTTACTTACTTAGATACATTCTTACCAGAATTGGATAGCAACCATATTTTTAATTTTTGCTAATCTGATAAGTAAAAGATGATAACTTATTTTGATTTCTTATAATTTGTGTTGTTACTGAGGGTGAGCACTTTTAATTTTGTTTATTGGCCATTTTTATTTCTTCCATGAACTTCTTGTTCACACATTTTTGTTACTAGTTGTGGAAGGAGACTTTCAGTTGCAAATAACAGAAAATTCAACTTAACTTGGCTTACTGAGGGGGATTTATCAGCATATTGAACTGAGAAGCACAATCATAGGATGGGTTTCAGATGTAATATGATCACAGCTCTAGTTTCTTTTTCTGAAATCCTCAGCTCTGTCTGCTTTTGGAGTTGGCTCTATCATTAGACTAACATTTTTCATGTTTGCAAGCTGCTATAGCAGTACGAAGCCGTAGAAGATGATTTGTGTCCCCGAATTCCAGGCAGAAGTCCTGAATGTCATATTGACTAGACCATCCCTAAATCGGTACAAACCTGCATAGGCAAAGGCATTTGACTGTATGAATCATAACAAATTATGGGTAACATTGCAAAGAATGGCAATTCAGAACACTTAATTGTAGTCATGAGAAACCTGTACTTAGACCAAGAGGCAATCGTTCAAACAGAACAAGAGTATATTGTGTGGATTAAAGTCAAGAAATGTGTGCATCAGGGTTGTATCCCTTCATCATGCTTATTCAGTCTATATGCTGAGCAAATAATCCGAGAAGCTGGAATATATGAAGAAGAACAAGGCATCAGGATTGGAGGAAGACTCATTAGCAACCTGGGATACGCCAATGACACAACCTTGCTTGCTGAAAGTAAAGAGGGCTGGAAGCACTGATGAAGATCAAAGGCCACAGCCTTCAGTATGGATTACACCACAACATAAAACAAAAATCCTCACAACTGGCCCAATAAGCAACAGTATGATAAACAGAGAAAAGATTGAAGTTGTAAAGGATTTAATTTTACTTGGATCCACAATCGACACCCATGAAGTAGCAGTCAAGAAATCAAATGACCTGTTTCATTGGGCAAATCTGCTGCAAAAGATCTCTTTCAAGTGTAAAAAACAAAGATATCACTTTAAGGACTAAGGTGCACCTGACTCAAGCCTTGGTGTTTTCAGTCTCCCCATATGCATGTGAAAGCTAGACAAGGAAAAAGGTGGAAGAAGAATTGATGCCTTTGAATTATGGTGTTGGCGAAGAATATTGACTATACCATGGAGTGCCAGAAGAAGTACAGCCAGAATGTTCCTTAGAAGCAAGGATGGCTAGACTTCGTCTCACATACTTCAGACATATTCTCAGGAGGGACCAGTCCCTGGAGAAGGACATCATGGTTGGTAAAGTAGGGAGTCACCAAAAAAAGAGGAGGACCCTCAACGAGATGGATTGACGCAGTGGCTGCAGCAGTGGGCTCAAACATAACGATTGTGAACATGGTGCAAGACCGGGCAGTGTTTTGTTCTATTGTACATAGGGTCACTATGAATGACTCAGTGGCACTTAACATCAACAAACCAATACAGGTGGTCAAGGGAATACCATGCA
Source organism: Elephas maximus indicus (assembly GCF_024166365.1). Classification (NCBI taxonomy): domain Eukaryota; kingdom Metazoa; phylum Chordata; class Mammalia; order Proboscidea; family Elephantidae; genus Elephas; species Elephas maximus. The sequence goes on from NC_064830.1 coordinate 44,349,914, forward strand.
CTGATTGGTTTTGGTGTTGGTTACCTGAGCTAGTGATCTTGGCAAGAAAGTGAGATTATTCTGATTGGTTTAACCCATAAGTTGGGCTGGGTTCAGTCCCATGTAAACTACATGGGAACTACACAATGGGGTGGAATGGATATTGCGGTGATAACCACAGATTCCATATGGTTTCTCATTTTCCTATAATTTGTAGAAGTTCTTTGTGGAATATGGGTATTAACTCTTTGTCTGTTTCACATATTGCAAATAGTTCCTCCCAATCTGTTGTTTGCTGTTTAACTTATAGTATCGTTTGCTCTGTAGATATTTTGAATGTTTATGTAATCAGTTCTATTAGCTATTCTTTTCCAGTGTGGCTTCTGGGCTTTGTGCCATATGTTGGGAGCTCATCCTTGTCTGAGATTATGAAAATATTCTCTGATATTTTCTTCTAATACTTTTATAGTTTTTTAAATTTTTATTGTGCTTTAAGTGAAAGCTTAAAAACCAAGCCAGTCTCTCATACAAAAACTTGTATACACCTGGCTATTATACTCCTAGTTGCTCTCCCTCTAATGAGACAGCAGCCACCTTCTGACCCACTCTGCCCTCTCACCTCTTCTCCAGACCGGAGCTGCCCACATAGTCGCATGTGTCTATGTGAGCCAATAAGCTCACTTTTCACTAATATCATTTTCTATCTCATAGTCCAGTCCAACCCCTGCCTGAAGAGTTGGCTTTGGGTATGGTTCCTGTCTTGGGCTAACAGAAGGTCTGGGGACCATGACCTTTGGGGTCCTTCTAGTCTCAGTCAGTGACAACTGACTCAGTCTCTCATACGTTAAGTCTGGCCTTTTTACAAGAATTTGGGGTCTGCATCCCGCTGCTCTCCTGCTCCCTGAGGGGTTCTCTGTTGTGTTCCCTGTCAGGGCAGTCATCTGTTATAGCTGGGCATCATCTGGTTCTTCTGGTCTCAGGCTGATGTAGTCTCTCATTTATGTGTCCCTTTCTGTCTCTTGGGCTCATAATGACTTTCTGTCTTTGGTGTTTAGTGCTTTTATAGTTTAAAAAATATATTTAAATGCTTAATTTATCGGGAACTTATATGTGCATATGGTGTGAGTATGGATCTAACTATTTTTTTTCCAAATGGTTTGCTATTTTCCCAACAAATTTATTGACTAATTCATCTTCCTTCTCCTTATTTGAAATGTTGTCTTTATTATATACTAAATTCTCATGTGTGTGGGTATGCTTCTGCACTTGTATCTTGTTCTGCTGATCAGCTTCACTTATTCCTGTGCCAGAACTACAGTTTTAATTACTGGTGCATTATAGAAAGTTTTAGTATCTATTATAGCAAGGTCTCCCTTTTTCTTTTTTGAAATTTTATTTACTCTTTTCATGCATTTTATTTCAAGGTGGACTTAAGGGAACTTGTATTCCAGACTCTGGTATCATTAGTAGCTTTTTGAAACGCTGGTGTGCATCTCATGGGGCACTCATTGTGTCTCCCTTCCCAGAGTCCCTTGAATGCTCCTAGGCTGGTGAGCCTAGAGCTTGGACTTCTTCATCTCTTTCCAGTCCAGGTGTTTAGAACATAATTTTCTTCTTTCAGGATGCCATAGGGCATTCTCCTTTTAGTCTATAAGACCCCAGAGAAATTAAACCTTAAGGCCTTTGTATTAGAAATTATTGCTGTGTAACAAATTACCTCAAAGCTTAGCTCAAAACAATAAATATTTATTATCTAATATAGTTTCTGAGGGTCAGAAATCTGGGAATAACATAGCTGGATTGTTCTGACTTAGAGTTTCTCATGAGGTTGCAGTCAGAATGTTGGCCAAGCCTGTAATCCTCTGAAACCTTGGCTGGGCTAGAGGATCTGCATCCAAGCTCACTTACATGACTGTTGGCAGGAGACTTTAGTTCCTCACCACGTTGACCTCTTCGTAGTGCTGGCTTCCCTCAACGAGTGATCTAAGAGAGAGACCAAGATGGAATCTGCAGTATCTAAGCCTAATCTTAGAAGTGACACACCATCATTTCTGATGAATTCTTTTGGTTTCACAGACCAACTGGGGTGCAGTGTGGCAGGAGATTACACAGGGTGTCAACACCAAGAGGTGGAGGTTATTGGGGACCATCTTGGAGACTGGCTACCACAGCCTCTTTAGGCAAATCTTGCAAGTTTGTTCTTTTCTAAGTTAAAACATGTTCAAAATTAAAAAATATATATATAAAAGACGTACAATGACCCAATCACAAAATGGGTGAAGGACTTAAATGGACATTTCACTGAAGAGGACATTCAGACACGTGAAAAGATGTTCAGTGTCATTAGCCATTAGAGAGATGCAAATCAAAACCACCATGAGATACCATTTCACTTCTACTAGGGTGGCTAAGATTAAGAAAAAAAAAAAAAAGGCCCAGAAAAGAACAAACGTTGATGAGGATGAGGGGAAACTGGAACCATTATCCATTGCTGGTGGGAATGCAAAATGATACAGCTGATGTGGAAAACAGTGCAGTGGTTCCTCGAAAAGCTAAAAATAGAATCACCATATGACTCAGCAATTCCAATCCTGGGTATATACCCAGAAGACTTGAAAACAGAGACTCAAAAAAAGAATTGTACACTAATGTGCCTAAATGGCCATCAACAGATGAATGGATAAAGTGTGGCACATGCATACAATGGAATACTACTCAGCCAGTAGGAGAAATGAAGTCTTGATACATGCAACAGTATGGAGGGAGCTTGAAGACATGCTGAGTGAAATATGCCAATCACAAAAGGACAAATATTGTAAGACCTCAATTATGTAAAAAGACAAGGTAAAGCAAATGTACAGAGAACAAAGCTTATTAGCAGTTACCAGGGATGGGAGGGAGGGGGAAGGGAGGAGTTAATAGTAATGGAAAAATTACATTGGTAAGGGTAGGGTTGCGCAGCTGATTATTGTAATTGCTGTCAGTAAGTTGTACACCTGTAAAAGTTGAACTGGTGAAAACTGTGTGATAGATATATTTACAACAATGACGACAAAAAAAAAAAAAAAAGGAAGCTGCTGAGACTGCTTATGTACAACCAAATACCTCATGGAATTTATTTACTTGGTTTGGAGGTTTAGGGTGGTGGTTTCATGGGACATCCCAGTTAATTGGCCTAATGACTTGTTTAGTACTTCTGTTCTACTTCCTAGTTGTTGAGTAACGCCTGCGGTCTTAAAAGCCTTGGGCCATCCAAGGCAGAACAATTTGTCTCTATTCACCTGAGGAAGGAGAATCAGAAATAGAAGGAGAATATGGAATGTGTGGCTAATTGCCTCCATCAACAACTGCCTCCTTTACCATGAGACTAGAAGAACTGGATGGTGCCTAACTGCCATTCCTGAACATTTTGATCCAAGATTCCATAGAAAAATCCTGATCAAAATGGGAAAAATGCAGAATTTCAAATTCTCATGGACTCCAGACTTCCTGGAGCCATGGAAGGTGTATGAACCCCTGAAACGTGCCCTAAGACAATCTTTAAACCTTCAACCAAAAACATTCCCTGAAGTCTTCTTAAAACCAAACGATAGTTTAGCTTAACTAGTAAGAAATGTCTGCCGTGAGTATTATGCCCTTTTAAGAGCTAACTACATGGGATCAAACTAACAACAGCAACTTGAAATTCAGAGAGCAGTGTATTTATGTTAATGAGGGAGTAACAACTCAGAAAAGGAGGGTGAGAATGGTTGCACAACTGGAGGAAAGTAATCACGGTCACTAAATTATACATGTAGAAACTTGAATTGGTGTGTGTTTTCTGTGTATATTCTCAACAGCAACAACAAAATAAAAAAAATTAATGGAAAGGATACAGCCTAGGATACCCTGTGATACAAATCTACTTTGTCACATGGGGTTGCCATGAGTCAAAATCAACTTCATGGCACTTAACAACATAGAGACAGTAAAAAATCAGTGGTCGCACAGGTTCAGGGGGAGGGGAGAGAGGTGAATAGGGAGGGCACAGGGCATATTTAGGGCAATGAAACTCTTCCGTATGATACTGTATTGGTGGACACATGGCATTACACGTTTTTGAAAACCCATAGAACTGTATATACAACGTGAAAAGTGAACCGTAGTGTGAGCTATGCACTCTAGTCAGTAACAGCATATCAGTATTGGTCCATCAGTTATAACAAACTTACCACAGGAATGCAAGATGTTACTAGGAGAAGCTATCTGTGCAATTTTTCTGTAAACTTAAAACTACTGTAAAAAATAAAGTATGTTTAATTAAAAAAAAAAAAGATGTACTATGAAAAGTTATCTACCGCCCCCTTCCTCTAGTTACTCTGTTCCCTTCCATCCAACTTTTACCTTTCATATGTATGCATCCAGGTATATTATACATATACAAGGAAACAGATACATAATTTTTTTGTTTTTAACACATGATAACGTGCTATACACACCATTTTGGACCTTGTTTTTTCTCTTAATAATGTAGATTAAAAGTGGTACCATCTTGGTACTTAATCATTTCCTTATCTTTTATTTCCTTGGGTGATCATAGCAGGACTTACTTAACCAGTTCTCTATTTGTTGGTTGTTCTCATCTTTTGCTGTTACATACAATGCTGACATAGATAAGCCCCTTATGTAGAAGTGAGAGCCATTTGTATTTCCATTTGTGAATGTCTGTTCATATCCTTTGCCCATTTATTTACTTATTTTTCTTACTGATTTGCAGGAACGTAGCCCTTTTTAAAAAGGAGAGTGGTTTTATATTTAAATATATTTCTCAATATATTGGTTTTTATATAGACTTTTAATTTTTTTAAATTATTTTGAAGCAATATCTAACTTATGAAAAAGTTACAGGTACGTTATGAAGAAATTTTTTTCCTGCACCAGTTGAGAGTAAGTTGCTGACATGATGTATCACCATCCTTGAATGCTCCAGTGTGTATTTCCCTCAAATATAAACATTCCATGGTTTAATCTACATAATCACAATGTTGTTAGTTGTCTTCAACTATTGGTGACCTTATGTATAACAAAGCAAAATACCACTCAGTCCTGTACCATGTTCATGATTATTGGGATATCTGAGTCCATTGTTGTGGCCATTGTGTAGTGCCTTCCAACCTAGGAGGCTCATCTTCCAGCACTATATGGCATGAGATTGTGTTGTAATGCATAAAGTTTTCAGTGGCTAATTTTTGGAAGTAGGTCACCAGGCCTTTCTTCCTAGCCTGTCTCAGTCTGGAAGCTTCACTAAAACCTGTCCATCGTGGGTGACCCTGCTGGTATTTGAAATACTAGTGGAATAGCTTCTAACATCATAGCAACTCACAAACTACCATAGTAAAGCAATCTGATGGACAAACCAAAACCAAACCAAACCCATAGTGACTCTATAGGACAGGGTAGAACTGCCCTATAGAGTTTCCGAGGAGCACCTGCTGGATTTGAACTGCTGACCTTTGGTTAGTAGATGTAGTTCTTAACCACTAGGCCACCAGGGTTTCCATTGACAGACAAGTGGTAACATAATCACAACAAAGTACATAAGCCAAACCTGTTGCTGTTGAGTTGATTCTGCCTTATAGCAGCACCATAGGTCAAAACAGAACTGCCCCATAGAGTTTCCAAGGCTGTAACCTTTAAGGAGAAGAGTGGTGTAGTGGTTAAAGCTCTCGACTGCTAACCAAAAAGTTGGCGGTTCGAACCCACCAGCTGTGCCACTAGACAAACATGTGGTAGTCTGTTTCTGTAAAGATTACAGTGTTTGAAACCTGGCAGTTCTCCGTCGTATAGGGTCACTCTGAGTCAGAATCAACTCCACAGCCATGGGTCTGGTTTGGTTTAATCTTTAAGGAAGGAGATTCCACATCTTTCTTCACAGCGCAACTGGTGGGTTCCAGCTGCTGACCTTCCAGTTAGCAGCCCAGTGCTTAACCACTGCCACCAGGGCTCTTTATAATCACAATAAAAAACCCATTGCCATCTAGTTGATTCCGACTCATACTGTCCCTATAGGACAGAGTAGAACTGTCCCATGGAGTTTCCCAGGAGTGGCTAGTAGGTTTGAGGTGTAGGAATTTTGGTTAGTAGCTGAGCTCTTAAACACTGCGCCGCAAGTGCTTCACAGTACACCCTTCTAAATCAGGGAATTAACATTGATGGTGTCATGCTCATGCCCAGCAGTGTCTCTGCTCCCTTGGCCCTAGAGGAGAAGGGCACATACCCTAAGCTAAACTGCTTGAGTTCAAATTGCAGCTCTGCCACTTACTAGATGTGGGTTTTCAGGCAAGCCATTCAACCCCCCTGTGGCTCACTTTCCTGACCTCTTACAAAGGATAGAATAATAATGCATACTTCATAGGTTGGTGTGAGGATTAGATGAGTTAATGCTTAGAATAGTGGTTGTCACATACTAGAAACCCTAACGTTGTCGTTGTTAGGTGCCGTCGGTTCCGACTCATAGCGACCCTATGCACAACAGAATGAAACACTGCCTGGTCCCGTGCCATCCTTACAATCGTTGTTATGTTTGAGCTCATTGTTGCAGCCACTGTGTCAGTCCACCTTGTTGAGGGTCTTCCTCTTTTCCGCTGACCCTGTACTCCGCCAATGATGATGTCCTTCTGCAGGGATTGATCCCTCCTGACAACATGTCCAAAGTATGTAAGACTCAGTCTCGCCATCCTTGCCTCTAAGGAGCATTCTGGCCGCACTTCTTCAAGACAGATTTGTTCGTCCTTTGGGCAGTCCATGGTATATTCAATATTCTTTGTCAACGCCACAATTCAAAGGCGTCAACTCTTCTTTGGTCTTCCTTGTTCATTGTCCAGCTTTCACGTGCATATGATGCGATTGAAAATACCATGGCTTGGGTCAGGCACACCTTAGTCTTTCAGGGTGACATCTTTGCTCTTCAACACTTTGAAGAGGTCCTTTGCCGCAGATTTGTCCAATGTGATGCGTCTTTTGATTTCTTTACTGCTGCTTCCATGGCTGTTGATTGTGGATCCAAGTAAAACGAAATCCTTGACAATTTCAATCTTTTCTCCGTTTATCATGATGTTGCTTATTGGTCCAGTTGTGAGGATTTTTGTTTTCTTTATGTTGAGGCATAATCCATACTGAAGGCTGTGGTCTTTGATCTTCATTAGTAACTGCTTCAAGTCTTCTTCACTTTCAGCAAGCAAGGTTGTGTCAACTGCATAACGCAGGCTGTTAATGAATCTTTCTCCAATTCTGATGCCCCGTTCTTCTTCATATAGTCCAGCTTCTCAGATTATTTGTTCAGTGTACAGATTAAACAGGTATGGTGAAAGAATACAACCCTGACTCACACCTTTCCTGACTTTAAACCAATCAGTATCCCCTTGTTCTGTCCGAACTACTCCCTCTTGATCTATGTAAAGGTTCCTCATGAGCACAATTAAGTGTTCTGGAATTCCCATTCTTCGCGATGTTATCCATAATATGTTATGATCCACACAGTCGAATGCCTTTGCATAGTCAATAAAACACAGGTAAACATCCTTCTGGTATTCTCTGCTTTCAGCCAGGATCCATCTGACATCAGCAATGATATCCCTGGTTCCACGTCCTCTTCTGAAACCAGCCTGCATTTCTGGCAGTTCCCTGTTGATATACTGCCGCAGCCATTTTTGAATGATCTTCAGCAAAATTTTGCTTGTGTGTGATATTAATGATATTGTTCTATAATTTCCACATTCGGTTGGATCCCCTTTCTTGGGACTAGGCATAAATATGGATCTCTTCCAATCAGTTGGCCAGGAAGCTGTCTTCCATATTTCTTGGCATAGACGAGTGAGCACCTCCAGTGCTGCATCTGTTTGTTGAGACATCTCAGTTGATATTCCATCAATTCCTGAAGCTTTGTTTTTCGCCAGTGCCTTCAGAGCAGCTTGGACTTCCTCCTTCAGTACCGTTGGTTCCTGATCATATGCCACCTCTTGAAATGGTAGAATATTGACTAATTCTTTTTGGTATAATGACTCTGTGTATTCCTTCCATCTTCTTTTGATGCTTCCTGCATCGTTTAATATTTTCCCCATGGAATCCTTCACTATTGGCAACTCGAGGCTTGAATTTTACACACCAATCACTAGGGCCCTAGGTGAAGAATTAGAAGATTTTTATCAGCTGCTGCAGTCTGAAATTGATCGAACATGCAATGAAGATGCATTGATTCTTACTGGCGATTGGAATGTGAAAGTTGGAAACGAAGAAGGATCAGTAGTTGGAAAATATGGCCTTGGTGATAGAGACAATGCTGGAGAGCGAATGATAGAATTTTGCAAGACCAACTACGTCATTGCAAATACCTTCTTTCACCAACATAAACAGCGACTATACACATGTACCTCGCCAGATGGAACACATAGAAATCAAGTTGACTACATCTGTGGAAAGAGACGATGGAAAAGCTCAATATCATCAGTCAGAACAAGGCCAGGGGGCCAATTGTGGAACAGACCATCAATTGCTCATATGCAAGTTCAAGCTGAAACTGGAGAAAATCAGAGCAAGTCCATGAGAGCCAAAATATGGCCTTGAGTATATCCCACCTGAATTTAGAGACCATCTCAAGAATAGATTTGATACATTGAACACTGGTGACCAAAGACCAGACGAGTTGTGGAATGACATCAAGAACATCATCCATGAAGAAAGCAAGAGGTCACTGAAAAGACAGGAAAGAAAGAAAAGACCAAGATGGATGTCAGAGGAGACTCTGAAACTTGCTCTTGAGCATCGAGCAGCTAAAGCAGAAGGAAGAGTTGATGAAGTAAAAGAACTGAACAGAAGATTTCAAAGGGCCTCTCGAGAAGACAAAGTATTATAATGACATGCGCAAAGAGCTGGAGATGGAAAACCAAAAGGGAAGAACACGCCCGGCGTTTCTCAAGCTGAAAGAACTGAAGAAGAAATTCAAGCCTTTAGTTGCAATAGTGAAGAAATCCTAATACATGGCATAAATAATATACAAACCATAATTAGCAATGCACAAACACCAGAAGAGAAACCAGATAACTGGAAGCTCCTAAAAATCAAATACTTATGCTCTGCAAAAGACTTCACCAAAAGAGTAAAAAGACATCCTACAGACTGGGAAAAAATTTTTGGCTACACGGTATCCATTAAGGGTCTAATCTCTAAAATCTACAAAATACTGTAACACCTCTACAACAAAAAGACAAATAATCCAGTTAAAAAATGGAAAAGGATATGACCAAAGAAGACATTCAGGCAGCCAACAGACACATGAGGAAATGCTCAGGATCAATAACCATTAGAGAAATGCAAATCAAAACCACCTTAGCTCAACAAGGCTGGCATTAATCCCCAAAACACAAAATAACAAATGTTGGAGAGTTGTGGAGATAGCGGAACTCTTATGCACTGCTGGTGGGAATGTGAAATGATATAACCACTTTGGAAAACAATTTGGTGCTTCCTTAAAGAGCTAGAAATAGAAATACCATACGATTTAGCAATCCCACTCCTAGGAATATATCCTAGAGAAATAAAAGCTGGCACATGAATAGACATACGCACACCCATGTTCATTGAAGCACTATTCCCAATGGCAAAAAGATGGAAACAACCTAAATGACCATGAACAGATGAATGGATAAACAAATTATGGTATACACACCCAATGGAATACTCTGCAATGATAAAGAACAATGATGAATCCTCAAAACATCTCACAACATGGATGAATCTGGAGGGCATTTTGCTGAGTGAAATTTGTCAGTCACAAAAGGAGAACTGTTGTATGAGACCACTGTTATAAGAGCTCAAGAAAAGGTTTACTCTCAGAAAAAATCATTCTTTGATGGTTATGAGGGTGGGGGATAGAGAGAGAGGGGGAAAATCACTAACTAGATAGTAGAAAAGGATCAACTTTGGTGAAGGAAAGGACAACACACAATACAGGAGAAGTCAGCACAGCTGGATGAAAGCAAAAGCTAAGAAGGTTCCTGGACACATCCAGACATTTTAAGGGACAGAGTAACTAGGGCTGGGGCCTGGGGACCATAGGTTCTGGGGACATCAAGGTCTATTGGCATAACAAAGTTTATTAAGAAAATATTCTACATCCCACTTTGGTGAGTGGCATCTGTGGTCTTACTGAGAGTGGCCATCTAAGGTAGACCAGTTGGTCGCACCCCACTTGGAGCAAAGGAGAATGAAGAAAACCAAACACACAAGGGAAATGTTAGCTCAAAGGACTGAGGGACCGCATGAACCAGAGACCCCGCCAGCCTGAGACCAGAAGAACTAGATGGTGCCCGGCTACCACCAGTGATCATCCTGACAGGAAAAACAACAGAGAGGCCCAGATAGAGCAGGAAAAAAATGTAGAACAGAACTCAAATTCATGTAAAAACACCAGCCTTAATGGTCTGACAGAGACTGGAGGAACCCCTGGTACTATGGCCCCTAGATGCATTGTTAACCTAGAAGTGAAGCCATTCCCGAAGCCAACTCTTCAGACAAAGATTAGACAGGACTATAAAACAAAAATAATACACATGAGGAATGTGCTTCATGGTTCAAACAGATAAAAGAGATGAAATGGGCAGCTCCTGTCCAAAAGCAGGATGAGAGGCAGCAAGGGACAGTAACTGGTCAAATGAACACAGGGAACCTGGGGTGAAAAGGGGGAGTGTGCTGTCACATTGTGAGGATTGCAGCTAATGTCACAAAGCAATATTGTATAAATTTTTATTATGAGAAATTAACTTGAGCTGTGAACTTTCACCTAAAGCACAATAAAAAAAAAAAGTTTGTCATAATGTAAAAGCTATTTTTTTTATGTCAATGTAACTATTATTATAGTTGGTGAAAGTAGTAGGTTACATTTTATAGTATTTTATAATAGCCACAGATGAGGTTATTGGAGATCATAGACTGTAATCACAAAAACCAAGATCCGTTGCTGTTGAGTTGATTGGAACTCATGATGACCCCACGTATTACCCGGTAGGTCAGCTCTGTAGGGTTTTCCTGGCTGTAATCTTTGTGTTGATTGGAACTCATGATGACTCCGTGTATTACCCCATAGGTCAGCTCTGTAGGGTTTTCCTGGCTGTAATCTTTGTGTTGATTGGAACTCATGATGACTCCGTGTATTACCCCATAGGTCAGCTCTGTAGGGTTTTCCTGGCTGTAATCTTTGTGTTGATTGGAACTCATGATGACCCCGTGTATTACCCGGTAGGTCAGCTCTGTAGGGTTTTCCTGGCTGTAATCTTTGTGTTGATTGGAACTCATGATGACCCCGTGTATTACCCGGTAGGTCAGCTCTGTAGGGTTTTCCTGGCTGTAATCTTTGTGTTGATTGGAACTCATGATGACCCCGTGTATTACCTGGTAGGTCAGCTCTGTAGGGTTTTCCTGGCTGTAATCTTTGTGTTGATTGGAACTCATGATGACCCCGTGTATTACCCGGTGGGTCAGCTCTGTAGGGTTTTCCTGGCTGTTATCTTTGTGTTGATTGGAACTCATGATGACCCCGTGTATTACCCAGTGGGTCAGCTCTGTGGGGTTTTCCTGGCTGTAATCTTTGGGGAAGCAGATTGCCAGGGCTTTCTTCCATGGCACCACTGGGCTGGTTCAAACCGCAGCCTTTAGGTCGGTGGCTTAGAGCACGCTGCTTGTGGCACCTAGGGGCTTTTGAACTACAATATAAGCTATAAAATGCTCAGGTAACCCAGAGTGTATTTTTGTTTTTTTTTTAGATTTCAGAATGACTTCCATTTTGATTTGCACTTTTAGAAATCTTCCCAGCACGTCAAAATGGGCCCTCAGATTTTGTAAGTTTAAACATTCCTTTCTTTTTAAAGATTAGATTTGAATTTATAAGCATCTTACATAAACTTATAATTTTTTTTTGTAAAACAGTTTATTTTCTTTTCCAGCTGTAAGACCTCTGAGCGGTTCCTCCCAGCTGCGAGCTGCCCCAGGTAATGTATAAAATAAACATTTCTGCTTTAAATATCAGCTTCCAGATTCTTGCATTACAAATAAAAAGCAAAATTAATTTACTCATTTTCCCTTTTTCTGAGCAGCATGAACATCACTATTGCCTTCAAATGAAAAAAGTATATAGGGCCAATCAGTAATGATATAACATGTTGTGGGATAGGGCTTGAGGATGTGGACAGGGGACTGCTCTCTGGGATGGAGGTTCCATGATCCTTGATGATCATAGTATTCGCTCCCTGGCTGGAGATTATTAGCTTTTAAATACTCTTGAGACCGTTTTTGAGCCAGAAGTTAACTTTTCGAATTTGCTGTTAGTGATTGGCTTCTCTATTGATGAGTATCTTCTTTTCCCATGTGCAGGAGGACCCATTCCTGAAATAGAGATGACTGAAGAACTCAGTTAATAAAAAGGTTCTTTAGTCAATATGAAATGGACAAGTAAGGAAATTAGTTGACTTTTAAAGGGTCATTTAGGTCCTCAGTGGAACCCATGGATTAGTCTTCTTTACTTTGTCGAGTACATACTTTTGCAGAACCTACTGTAAATACGCATCTTCAGTGGCCAGTGCTGAAAACACTGACAGAGTTGTAATGCAGATTCTCCTTGCCCACATTCTCTACTGCCCTATAATTTCTGATTTCTGTTTCACTGTATCTACTTGTATAAAAACTTAATGGAAAAGATACTTAACCCGGATTCAGAAGACCTGGGCTCTGTTTCAGTTCTACCTCTTTCTGGGTAATGTGGGCTTGACCTAGCCACTTTATTCTCTGTGCTTTAGTTTCCTCATCTAAGAAAGAAATAGGAATTATAGTCTTGTTAATCTCATGTAGTTATGAAGATAAATAGAAGCACTTGGAAAACCATAAACTTGATATAAATGCAAGATGATATTTTTCTGTTATTTGACATCCAGTACAGTAAAAGCTGCGAAACCCAGAACCTGCATAGGGTGGAAGCCTGTCAGAGAAGGAAAACCAATATTTTCCACTACATAGAGAGTGATGGAAAAGTAGTAACTGTACCCTGTCAGAGGTGAAAGACTTGGGAGACCCAGAACAAGAAGGCAGTCCCGTCGAGTCCCGGCCCTCACAGTTTCACTCCATGGTCTCAGAAGTCTGTTGCCTAAGCTTAACTACAGAAGTTTCATGTTGTCATGTAACAAATATATTTTTCTTGTGCCCTCTTAATTCTAACCAGAATATTGACTTCCATTAACCTCAGAAAGAATAATTTCTTTCTGTCTCATTTCACCTTTTCCCTAATTCCAGTGCTAACTCAGTCCTTTGCTGTGCAAAGTCACAAGTAGACCTGATCCTTGCCAATTGGGAGAAGGTCATACTGAATATCAGCAGAGGTAAAGCACTTATCTGGCGTTACCTGGCATAAATGCTGAATACCAGCATTTATCTGGCATTTAGAGTATCCTTCTTTATACTGCTCTTTAACTTTTTTTTGTATGTTTCTGCCTATCCAATTATATTGTAAGCACCTAAGAGACTTAAGCCTTTTTGTATCCCTAGTACCCTGCATGTAATTTGTTTTTACACCAACGGTGGTAGTGGTACAAGAAGGAACATGATAAGACAAAGAAGTGTGACCAACTGATGTGAGGGGCCCATCTGCCTGTGCTGAGCAGGTTTTAGGTTACAGTAATTTTGTAACTCATTCCTCCTGAAGCTCACATGACAGCCCTGCCTGACAGAGCTGTTAGGATGAAGGAATTGGAAGAGCAAATATAAAATCTCTTGTATTGGTCCCATCCCTTCCATTCACATTAATATTATATTTGTCCTGGGCTTTAGACTGCATGCTTGGGTTTGCCATGTATCCCCTCGCTGCCTTTGTCTCCTTTGCCAACACATCTCCATCAGCACCTCCAGGGTCATCTTTGTGCCCAATTTTATCATGACTCTTAGCTCTGACTACCATTCTCTTCAAGTTAGTTGTGGAGTATAGGTTATTGCAACAGTATAGGTGTTTATCATAAATACTTCTCTGTGATATTAGTGGGTGTTGGTTTTTGAAATTTTATTCTCAATGATTTAGGATTTTTCTCAATCCAACGATGAAGGAGTGATGTTAGTAAGTGGATTCCAACATTAACAATTGGTTGAGAAAAGAATGAGATAGACTTAGATATACTAATATGGAAAGACCTTGAAGCTACATGGTTAAGTGAAAACAGCAAGTCAGAAAAGTGTACTGGATACACAAATGAATGTACATGCGTTAAAAGGAAAAAAAGGTTTGAAAGTGTACATACGAAACCAGCCATGTTTACATCTGGGAAGGAAATAAAAAGAGGGGATGGAGGGCATAAAAAGGGAACTTTAGTTTTCACTCTCCGTATTTTGATGTTGTTTTTTCTCTCTTTTTTGAGCTACATACATACATTCATATGTTATTCTTTAATTTTAAAAATTAAAGGAATATTGCTCTTTTGAGGTTAAATAAATCAGCAAATAGAGTGAAACAGAATCAGGAGGCATTCTAAGTTTTTGCAGAATAGCAGTAGTTATCAACTAAGTAGCCTTTAATTCTACATATAAAAGCAAGACTATCAAGCTATGTGAAGAGTATTAGTCATTGCAGCTTCTAATATTAAGGGCAGATTTATGTGTAAAATTGATTGCTTTTAATGTGATAGGTTGTCAAACACCTGATAAAAATGAACAGCTTTGTTACTGGTGTAAATACTCTCATCGTTGGGTGTGATCTGTTTTCCTTGAACTTTATTTAGAAACTTGTAAATGCTTATCAGTTTCTCAGCTTTTCTTCTTAATGTTGAAGTGGTTTGCTAAATGGCAAATCAACGTGGCACTAAATGATGTAATTCTTAGAGTATCTTTAAAAATGTGACAAGACATTTGACTTCATATATTTTAATTAATAATTCTTTGAACTTTATCTTAAAGCCACCCAGACCAAGTCAAAGAAGACCTTAGCCAAGCCCAACATAAGGAATATTGTGGTGGTTGACGGGGTTCGCATTCCGTTTTTGCAGTCAGGCACTTCGTAAGTACAAATGGTTGGGTTATTAATCCCTTCTTTTTTTTTTTTAATTTTGATTTTAATTTAATAATTTTTATTGTTCTTTAAGTGAAAGTTTACAAATCAAGTCAGTCTCTCACACAAAAACCCATATACGCCTTGCTACACACTCCCAATTACTCTCCCCGCCTGCTCTCTCCCTCCACTCTCTCTCTTTGCGTCCTTTTCGCCAGCTTCTAACCCCCTCCACCCTCTCATCTCCCCTCCAGGCAGGAGATGCCAACATAGTCTCAAGTGTCCACCTGATCCAAGAAGCTCACTCCTTACCAGCATCACTCTCCCACCCATTGTCTGGTCCAATCCATGTCTGAAGAGTTGGCTTTGGGAATGGTTCCTGTCCTGGGCCAACAGAAGGTCTGGGGGCCATGACCACTGGGGTCCTTCTAGTCTTAGACCATTAAGTCTGGTCTTAAGAGAATTTGTATTTATCCCTTCTTTTAAGGCACTTCCAAAAGTGGTCTTTGTAAATATAACCCAGTAGGTAGTAATACTATTAGTGGACTAATTCATGCATAACATTTTCATGAAATTAGTACATAATAAGTAAAGCCAGCAGTGAAATAACATGGCAAAATTGGTTTTATGTTCTTTCTCATGAATGAACCTAGTGTACTTTTAGCTTGAACCAGCCCTGTTTTGAAAGTCTAGAGTTAGTCCAGATAGCTTGCTTCCAGCAGTTATTTACCTGGAGACAAGTCCATTGTTAGATGCAGCAGCGTATGTTAACAAGTACTCTTTGGGTATTTCAAGTGGAATGAAAAAAGATTTTATGAAAGCGCTCGGGTTTTTGTTGACATTATTTGTTTTCTTTCCACAGATACAAAGACCTGATGCCACATGATTTGGCTAGAGCGGCCCTAACGTAAGTGGATGCAATTTTACTTTAGTGCTTCTTTTATTAAAGGCACTTTTCTGCAATTTTTACACTTAAAATAACATTTAATAGAATGATCACATCCAGGATTTATTAGCTTTTATGTGGTTAGAAGAAACTCTGATTAACTTTTATAAGATTAGCTAGTGAACGTCAGTGATCTTTATCTTGTTGCCTTAACAAACAATCTCTTGGCCTGACAATATTTAATGAGTAGGCTAGCTAGCCCTAAGTTATTTAAATAAACAATGCAGGACTGGATTGATCAGCCTAAACACAATTTATATACTTGACTATTTTTTTTAAACAGGAACTTAATGACTGTACAAGGGTAGCTGAACAGCCTATGCAGATATTAATGTAGAAAGAAGTCTAGAAAGACACCTGGAGATTCACGTGCAAACCGAGTAAAAATGTAAAATTAGGTATGGTAAATGAGGTTGAGATAAATGAATAATTTGGTGAGAGTCATAAAATGTGTGCCTGTTTCTGTGGTGCAAATGAAAATAAGGCATTCTCTCATTCCTTTTCCATAGACACCTTGCCTTTGTGTCTTCAACCAGCCATAGGTCTTTTCTAGCTTGAAAAATTCTTTGGTGACTTTTTATTTGTCTTTCTTATTGTGGTTTAGGTGAAGGTTTACAGAGCAAGTTAGTTTCTTATTAATTAATAGATACACTGTTCTGTGACATTGGTTGCCAATCCTGCTATGTGTCAACACTCTCCCCTTCTTAACCTTGCGTTCCCCATTTCCATTTGTCCAGCTTTCCTGTTCCCTCCTGCCTTCTCCTCCTTGCCCCTGGGCTGGTGTGCCCATTTAGTTTCATATACATGGCTGAGCTACGTGTATTATTGTTTTAGGGCCTGTCTAATCTTTGGCTTCAGTCAACCTCAGGTGTGACTTCAGTACTGAGTTAAAAGGGTGTCCGGGGGCCATACTCTCAGGGTTTCTCCACTCTCCATCAGACCAGTAAGTCTGATCTTTTTTGTGAGTTAGACTTTTGTTCTACATTTTTCTCCAGTTCTGTCCAGGACCCTCTATCGTAATCCCTGTCAGAGTAGTCAGTGGTGGTAGTCAGGCACCATCTAGTTGTGCTGGACTCAGTCTGGAAGATGCTGTGGTAGGTGTGTTCCACTAGTCCTTTGGAATAATCTTTCCCTTGTGTACTTGGTTTTCATTCTCCTTTGCTTCAGATGGGGTGGGACCTGAGGTGACCTTTCTGTCTATTCTAACTCTGGTTCTATTTTTTCTCTTCCTGCTAGACTTCAAGAATAAGTGATCTACAACAGTTACTTCTCTTTCTTTACTGTCCATTTACTCTTCTTAATCTCATAATAATCTGATTTCTGTTCTCATTGCTCTGTAATAACCACAGTTTAGAAGCTTCTCTTAATAATAACTTTGTAATCACTTAATGCGTAATACTTTTCTCAGGCTTAGGTCTCTTTATACTCTAGCATTTGATGCTGTCAGCCTACTTGAAACAGCCTTACTTTGACTTCTTAATATGTTATGATTTTCTTCCCGTCTCCCTGATACTTCTCTATTTTTCATTAAACTGAATCTTTTCCTCTTTCTCCTTTTAAAAGTTATTCTGCAAGTTTTAGTCCTTAGAGCTTTGCTTTTCTCTGTATGCAAACTTTCCCTTAAAAAAAAATCTCATTGATTTTGTTATGTAGAAAACACTCACATCTCTAAATTTGACCTATTTTCTTGAACACCTCATGCTTAGCATGTCAAAAATCAAAATTATTTTTTACCCCAAGCCAGCTTATTTTCCTATTTCTGGTAACGGCACTGTAAAGGCTATAACAATTTAGATTTCTGTCAATTGCATGCAGAAGAACAGAATTGGTTATCAGCCATATTTTTAATTTTTGCCAGTTTGATAAGTCAGAATGATACCTTGTTTAAATTTTTAAAGAGTTTTATTGTTCTTGAAGTTGAGCATTTTTTGTTTATTGGTCATTTTTATTCTGTGAATTGCTTCTTTGCTCATTTTTCCTTTTGGTCATGTGTCAGGAAGGAGACTTTTAGTTGCAAATATTAGAAAATTCAACTCAAGTTGGCTTACTAAGGGGGATTTATTGGCGCATAGGCTAGAAGTTTGCAAGTTTTTCCGCAACTTTTTATGTAAAAAAAAAAAAATGTCATAGACAATAAAATTGAAAGAATGATACGGTGAATACCTGAATACCCTTCACCCAGATTCACAACTGTAACCATTTTGCCACCTTTGCTATAGCTGTGTGGTCTGGACCATTCGACAGTAAGTGCTGACAGCTTAGCCCTAAATCCTTCCCTAGGAGTAAGGACCATTCCTGCTAAACACAATACCGTTATCGCAGCTAAGAATAATAGTGATTCCATGATGACTTCTAATACCTAGTTCATATTCAGATTCCACTCAGTTGTTCCAAGGATGTCTTTTTTAATAGTTGATTTTTTTTTTTAAAACCAATATCGAGGCAAGGTTCCTGTTACAGATGCATATGTCTCCTTCCCAAAACCACCAAACCCATTGGCGACGAGTCGATTCCAACTCATAGCGACCCTATAGGGCAGAGTAGAACTGCCCCGTCGGGTTTCCAAGGAGTGCCTGGTGGATTTGAACTGCTGACTTTCGGTTAGCTGCCGAACTCTTAACCGCTATGCCACCAGGGTTTCCATGTCTCTTTAGTCTCTTTTACTTTAGAACATTTTTCCCTCTGTGACATTGACTTTTTGAAAAGTCCAGGCCAGTTGTCCTATACCTAACCTAAACCTTTCCTATAAAAATAGAATGTCCTATATTCTGAATTTTTCTTTGTGATGTTATTTAACTTTTCTCTCCTCTGAGTTTTCTATAAACTGGCCTTTGGGTCTAGAGGCTTGATTAGATTCACGTTAAACATATTTTGGTAAAAATGCTTCATGTGTGAGTATAGTTCACATTGTACCATATGAAGAGGCAGACAATGTGTGATGCTAAACCTGACCACTCCATGCAGGTCAGATCTTTTGATTGTAAAGATACATTCTTCCTTTTGTGATTTGTAATCTGTAAAGTGATACCTTAGCACCACTGAATATCTTGTTCCCCAACAACCTTTCACCAAATGGTTTTAGCATCCATTGATACTTTTTGCCTGAATCAGTTATTATATTAGAGTTTGCAGATTTTTTATTTTTCTGATTCTGTTATTCTTCCTACATTTATTGGCTGGTAACTGACTCAATGCCAGCTAACAAACAAGAACATTTTCCTGTAAAGAACAGCTTTCCTTTTTTTTTTTTTGAAATTATAGGACATAAGGATTTTTATTTATTCATTGTATGAAAACCCAATTTAATCATTATCCCACATTTTATTGGTGGAAGCTCCTTCAAGCTGGCTCTTGTATCCCTTTTGTTTTTTAATATGATATTTTTTAGATATAATTTACTTACAATAAAATGCATCACTTTTAAGTGTACAGTTTTGTGAGTTTTGGCAAACGTGTACACCTACATTCCTGTTTTTGAGGTGGCCCCACTAGTCTTTGAGTGCTTCCTTTACTTTCTGGCCCAAAAAGATGAATGAGGTTCACTTTGTACTTTCGCTGCCTCAGACCTGAGGTGAGTCCTTTTTTAAAGAAGCTTTGGTTCCTTTAATGAGGAATAACATTTAGAAACCAAGTGTGGGCATAGGGTGTCCTCATTGCCACTGGAATGTCATTACTTCTAGATTCTGTCAGTGAGCAGAACTAGAAAAATATATTTATTGTTTAAATCATGTTTTTATATTGATATTTTAAATTTAAATTTAATATATCTGGGCTTTTACTTCATTTCTTTGATTTTTATATTTGCCTGCTTTGCTCTTCTTCCTGAAAACTTTGGTTCCTACTCACATTAATATGTTTGTTTTATCCTAGTCCAAGTTATTTTTGATTCTACTCTCTAACTTTTCCTTGCCAAATGAGCATCAAGTATTGACCTTCGTAAACTCTCTTTCATTCATTTCTTCTTTCATAAGGTGCCAAACACTTGTGGAATTAACAAAAAGATACAGTCTCGTCCTTTTTAAATTCAAGACTAACCTTTTTAAAGAAGTGTTATATTTTATGTGATGATTTGTAATATTACCTTGATGTCTGAAATGTTTCTTTGCTTGGGATTTCTGCTCTCAGGGGTTTGTTGCATCGGACCAGTGTCCCAAAGGAAGTTGTTGATCATCTTGTCTTTGGCACAGTTATTCAGGAAGTGAAAACAAGCAATATTGCAAAAGAGGTGAGTGAGACAATTTTTATAGTTTTAAAAAGACCGACAGGAAAGTCATTTTGGATTTCAGTTAATAGAATTTACTTTTTAAAATCCATTAAATAAGTTACATTTGACTGAAAGCATGATTTTACAATTTGGATGATATTTAAGAGTCTGGCACAGTCTCCGCAGCCTAGTGTAGGGTAATGCAGTGAAGTACAGCTTCATCATTAGCACGAGAACCATAAGGGAAGGAAGAAAGCTTCTTTTATGCTTTCTTATTGACTTTGACCATCCCAGTTCAAATCAAACTTAGGTTTTTTAGCCTCTGAATACACAAATTGAATAATGAATGTTATTTAGTATTTAAAAGAATTATATTATAAATCAAATGACATCCTATTATTGGAGCTGGTTTTGGAAATGCTAATTTGTCTGCCACCCAGGAAAACAGAGATGCTGAGAAAACTGGCTGATGTTGTTCTTAGTAGGGTTAGGTATCATGGCTTCTTTAATTTACTTAAATTTTCAACATTTTGCAAAGGACTCGTTTCATAACTTGGTTTTTGTTAGTTGGAAGTAACCTTGCTTACTCATTTGTTCCACTGAGTAGAAGGGCATGTAAAGCAATTTTTTAAAAAAAATGATTTCACAGAGGTTTACTTTTACCCTAGTTGGCACAGTTCCATGGAATGTTTATTGAGCAATCTAAATAATGACAGGCCTTGTACTTTCTGTGACGTGTCTTAGAGGCATTTCACAATAAATAGTACAAACACTTCTTCTGGATTTTGTTTCAGTTGAAAGTGTTTATTTGGATAAAGTTGGCTCATTTCAGCATGCTAAACATTTTCCTTGTTTCTAGTCCATGCTTGTCATGTTGTTTGGCAACATGTTTGGCAGTGTAGTTGTAATGGTGCTAACTTCCATCTCTGTCAGTCTAGAGAGAAGGGGAAATGAGCAGGACTGAAAAACTTATTCTCCCCCACCTTTGTACCTGTCAGTAAAAGTTAAAACTGCAGAAGGGCTGGCATTACTGAAGCCCACAAAAAATCAACTATGTGTGGTTGTGGGGGAGGAAAGAATTAAGAACAGGAAGGTATTTATTTCCCCCTGAGATTTTTGTTTGTTTTTCCCTGGACCTCCACATTTCTAAATGTACTGATCATGACAATTTTATGAACACATCAGGGTATTCACAATATATTTTCACTTTCATATCCTGAAAGTAACAGACTGACTCCTATAAGAGTATTTACAAAGTAAGTACTAATTCGGTTTCAAATTTCTCCATATTTTTATTCTTCTGTCCTAAAACTAAAGCCGTAATGTTTTTCCCTAAATTTTCTTCTCGAAGTTTTGCCCCAATATATTGTATGTAAATTATAGCTAAAAAATATTGTATTAGACTTCCAGCCAACATGGCGCCATAGACAGAAGCACCATGCCGTCCCAAAGCAAAACACAGACAGACGTTGTTGCTGGAACCTGAAGTGCGAAATGAAGAGAGAGAGAACTCAGCTGAGCACTGAATGGAATAAGAAGCTGACAGAGGATGGAGAACGAGGAGAGCTACGTGCAGAGGGCCCCATCAACTAACGCAGCACGGATCCACCATCTTGGACCCCGGTCAGGGATCGGCAGACAGGGAACACGGGAAAGCAGCTTCATGGACCTCCTAGCAGGAGACAGAGCACCCAGTACCAGTGATACATGCTTTCGCACCCACCATTCTGTCCCTGCTGCTCTACCTCTGAGCTTCCTGGCTGGCTGCGGTGGCTCAGACGGCCGGGAAGTGCAGCATCCCATGCTGCTTGGATTTGTCCCACCCACGTTGGAGATCAGCGGACAGGGAGTACAGGAAAGCAGCTTCTCAAAGTTCCCAGCAGAAGACAGAGCACCCAAGCGATATATGCTTTTCTAGCCCCTTCTTCTTCCCCCCAACTTCAACCTCCTCTGCTTCCTGTCAGCCTCAGTCTCTTGGCCGGGAGGCAACTGCTTTGGCCTTAGGCTGCTTAGATTTGCCCTGCCCACAATGGCCGGGCCCCTGAGCTGGTATCGTTTCTTTCCGTCCTTTTGGTTTTTTCTGTGCCTCCTACCACCTCCCCCTCCTTTCTCTGGAACACCTGGCTCTGTGTGCCATCTTTGCTTCTTCTTGAAAGGCTGTGAAGCCTTGTGCGACTAGGGAACCACTCCCCCAGCCGATGACGCCACACTGTTGGGATCTCTAGGGCTTTTTTAAAAAACTTGTTTTGCTTTGTTCTGTTTTGTTTGTTTGTTTTCTTTTCCTTTTTGCAGATTGGGAGCCCCTTCTAGCTGGGCTGCACTGCACGGCTTAGGAGCCACTTCTCCAATCTATGCAGCTGTGTAGGTGGGATCCCTGGGGGCATTTCTCCTTTTTTTTTTCTTCTTTTCTTTCTCTTTTTCCCTTTCTGTCTTCATTTCTCAGTTCTCGTCTTGCTACACTTATCTTCTTTTCCTGTCTCCTGAATACCTGGTGCTGTGTGATATCTATGTTTCCTCT
Organism: Elephas maximus indicus; assembly: GCF_024166365.1. NCBI lineage: Eukaryota > Metazoa > Chordata > Mammalia > Proboscidea > Elephantidae > Elephas > Elephas maximus. Next base: position 44,372,613 of record NC_064830.1, read on the forward strand.
AGCCAGGCTATATTGCATAGCCTGGGAGCCACTTACCTGGCCTTAGCAGCCTCACTGGTGAGACTCCAGGTCTCCTGGGGGCCTTTCTTTGCTTTTTTTCTTCTCCAAATTTTTACCCATTTTTTTATTTTTCCCTTTTTCTTTCCTTTTTGCTGTTCTCCATTTTTCAGTTTCTCATCGCTCCTCTCCAACAGCAAGCTCCCTTAGCACTCTTTTTTTTTCTCTTTCTTTGCTCGTTTGTTTTTGGCTTCTGTTTTCCTCTCCTCTCTCTCCTCTTTCCCATACTCCTATTAGCTCCATGCATCACAACCACCCCCTCTTTCCTGCCTACCTGCACTGTGCACTAAACATCATACCTACAAATAGCTCAGGCACGGCCTACTGCAACTTGCCCAGCACTGATTACTGGCCTGCCCTGTCAGCCCTAGTACATGCCACAAACAACCCATCCCAGCCCCTCACCTGTAGCTGGACCTGCCCTGTTGCACCATAGCTGAATGACTGGCCCTGCCCGTTGGACAAGGAGGTGGAAAGTATCATGACTTAAGACGAGCAAATGACCACGCACAGCCCGCCAGCTCAGATATAACCAAATAAAAAAGCAGGACAAAACAAACAAATCTGAAATGAAGAAACGAAGAAAATAACTGCTGAATGTCCTGAAGGCAGCAGACAGTATCAAAACATATAAAAAAAACAGGACAGGATGGGTCCAGTGGGTGTCCAAAATAAAACACCAGGTGACTTCCCAGTAGAAGAAAAGGCACTAGAACTGCCTGACAGGGAATTCAAATCTCTAATATTCAGAGCAATCCAGGAGTTGAACCAAAAAGCAGACAAAAAGGAGGAAAAAAGAGACAAATTTTTTGAAAAGGCAGACAAATTCATGGAAAATACAGACAAAAAAACAGAGCAATTCAGAAAGTAATACAGGAACAAAATGCCAAAATAAATTCACAACTAGAAATCATACAAAAACAACAATTAGAAATCCAAAAGATAAACAACAAGATTTCAGAAATGGACAATGTCGTAGAAGGGCTAAGGAGCAGGTTTGAAATGATGGAAGAAAGAATCAGTGAAATTGAAGACAAACACTTGGATAACAGCTCTGAGGAAAAATCAGAAAAAAGAATGAAGAAACCCTGAGAATTATGTGGGATACAATCAAAAGCAAAAATTTGCAAGTGATTGGAGCCCCAGAACATGAAGAGAAAACAGAAAACGCAGAAAGAATCATTGAAGAATTGCTGACAGAAAACTTCCCTAATATCATGAATGATGAAAAGCTGACCATCCAAGAAGCTCAAAGAACCCCATACAGAATAGACCCCAAAAGAAAAACACCAAGGCGTATCATAATCACATTGCTAAAACCAAAGACAAAGAAAAAATCCCACGAGCAGCTGAAGAAAAACAAAAAGTCACATACAGAGGAGAAACAGCAAGACTAAGCTCTGATTATTTGGCAGAAACCATGTAAGCAAGAAGGCAATGGGTGACATATATAAAACCTTCAAAGAAAAAAAATGCCAACGAAGAATAATGTATCCCACAAAACTTTTGTTCAAATATGATGATGAAATTAGAACATTTCCGGATAAGCAGAAATTAGGGCGAATGTAAAAACCAAACCAAACTTACAAGAGTTATTAAAGGAGTCCTTCAGTCTGAGAACAAACAACATCAGACCACAGCCTGAATCTAGGACACAAGTTTATACCAGCCAGATAGCAACATAGGAAATGAACTCTCAAGGACTATCCAAAACCAAAAGAATTGCGGCAGGGAACCAGAGAGGTTAATCTGTAAATGACAACAATGTCGGAAAAATAAAAGAGAGAATAAATGGTATAGGTATAGAACTTTCTAATGGAGAGGAATGCAAGGCGATACCAAGTAATAATAGACTGGTTCAAACGTAGGAAGATAAGGGTAAATTTCAAGGTAACCACAAGAAAGTTAATAAACCTACTCATCAAAATAAAGAAGAACAATGTCTCAATAAAAACAAAATCTATAAAAACAAAAGAAAAAGGAATCCACAAACAAAAGGAACTCAGCACAGGAGAATAAGAAGAAGAAGAACAACAAAAAAAGTTAGCACCACAAAAAAGAAAAGCACTACAAAATACAGCAATAAACTCAATGTTAAAAACAACAGTGAATCTGTGAAGCATTTCATAGCATGGTTGCATCTGGAGGACATTATGCCGAGTGTAGTGGGTCAATCACAGAAGGACAAATGTTGCATGAGACCACTACTGTGGAAATTCATGGAGGGGTTTACATACAAAAAGAAACAATATTTGATGGTTTCAAGGGAGGGGGAGGGGGAGGGATGGAAAAACACTTAATAGACAAAAGATGGGCAGTAACTTTGGTGAAGAGCAAGACAGTACACAATACTGGGGAAGGCAGCACAACCTGTATAAGGCAAGGGCATGGTAGCTCCATAAAAAAAAACACATCCAAACTCCCTGAGGGACCGAATTGCTGGGCTCAGGGCTGTGGGGACCATGGCCTCGGGGAACATCTAGCTCAATTGGCATAACAGAGTGTATAAAGAAAATGTTCCACATTCTACTTTGGTGAGTAGTGTCTGGGGTCTTAAAAGCCTGTGAACTGCCATCTAGGATACCCTACTGGTCTCACCTCTTTGGGAGCAATGAAGAATGAAGAAAACTAAAGACACATGGGAAAGATTAGTCCAGAGATCTAATGGACCACATCTACCACAGCCCCTACCAGATTGAGTCCAGTACAACTAGATGGTGCCCAGCTACCACCAGCGACTGCTGTGACAGGGATCACAATACAGGGTCCCAGACAGAGCTGGAGAAAAATGTAGAACAAAATTCTAACTAAAAAAGAAAGACCAGACTTGCTGGCCTGACAAAGACTGGAGAAACCCTGAGAGTATGGCCCCCGGTCACCCTTTCAGCTCAGTAATGAGGCCATTCTTGAGGTTCACCCTTCAGCCAAAGATTGAACAGGCCCATGGAACAAAGCAAGACTGGAGGGGTATACCAGTCCTGGAGCAGGGACTGGAGAGCAGGAGGGAACAGGAAAGCTGGTAATAGGTAACCCAGGGTTGAGAAGGGGGAGTGTTGACATGTCGTGGGGTTGGTTGTTAACCGATGTCATACAACAATGGGTGTATTGACTGATGAGAAACTAGTTTGTTCTGTAAACCCTCATCTAAAATTCAATTTAAAAAAATATATTAGAAAACAAAAAGAGACACAGAAGCTAGCTTGAAAGAGCTCACAGGGATAGATTTCTGGAAAATACTCTGGAATTTTTTCCTCTACCTGCCCTATACCAGGAGACCCTAGGTGGTACAGACAGTTAAGCACTCAACTACTAGCTGAAAGGTTGGCAGTTCAGACCCACCCCGAGGCACTTTGAAGGACAAGCCTGGCAATGTTCTTCCAAAAGGTCACAGTCTTGAAAACCCTAAGGAGCTGTTCTACTCTACACACATGGGGTTGTTGTGAGTTGAGATCAGCTCAGTGGCAGCTAACAACAACAGCCCCATACTAATGCCGGTCGTGTTGAGCTGTAGGTAATTTTTGCAGGGGCTGCAGGGAAAAGTTGGGTTGCGGAAATGCATTATGAGAGCGTAACTCAAAAGTTGCATTTTGCCTAAAAGCTAATACTTTTTGCCAACAAGAATTTCTTTCGCACCTGTTGTCTGTATTAATTACATTAATACGAGATCCTAAAAGGCTTCTGGTGCTGAGTTTCCATGAACCTGACTTTAGGCCTCAGCATGTTTCCCTGCTCTCTAGTTTAATAAAGAGGCATCTTTCTCCTTCCAGGAAGAATACTATCTAGGGCCTAAGCTTGCCTTGGGAGCTGTTCAAACTTTAAATAGAAGCATATGGACAAGGATTACCAGCAACCACTTCTATTGAAAGCCCTTTCGGTCCTGAGAGTCATCTGGGCCAAAGGTAACACATGCTGGAAAGGACCTTGTGACGGTCAGGCCACTGTGACCTCAGAGTGCCCTTGCACTTGCCCAATGCAGAGCTCTGCTCTCGCTCTCTGAAGGCTTGCTTCTCACTTCCTTTTGAATTAGTCTAAGTGAAAGGCTGACATAAGTTGCCAGGGGATAGTTTTCAGCAAATTGTTTCTATGTAAGACTTAGATTGGGCACTTAATATCAGACCTACCCGAGAAGACCAGAATACAGTTATGTTGCATGACACTACTGTAGCACATTTATATTTCTTTAGATTACAATAAATAGTACAAAGGTAGTGTAAGGGTAAAGTGGGTGGTAAATAGTGTGACATATATGGTGGATAGTGAAGAGGTAGTGTAAGGGTAAAGGTGAAAATCAGTTAAGAAGCGTTGAACCTCATTAATTCAGACTTTGAAAACATGTTAATTTTACCAAATTATAGGAGAACCTTGCTATCTGAGGATAATAGTTTCAGAGTTCCCTTTACCAGGAACCAGAATTTCATAGTGAATAGTCCAGAGATTGTTGGTGAAGAATATTGAATATACCATGGACTGCCAAAAGAACGAACAAATCTGTCTTGGAAGAAGTGTGGCCAGAATGCTCCTTAGAGGCAAGGATGGCGAGACTGAGTCTTACAGACTTTGGACATGTTGTCAGGAGGGATCAGTCCCTGGAGAAGGACATCATGCTTGGCAGAGTACAGGGTCAGTGGAAAAGAGGAAGACCCTCAACGAGGTGGATTGACACAGGGGCTGTAAGAATGAGCTCAAGCATAACAAGGATTGTAAGGATGACTCAGGACGGGGCAGTGTTTCGTTCTGTTGTGCATAGGGTCACTATGAGTCGGAACCGACTCGACGGCACCTAACAACAACAACAATCTGGAGACGGGAGCTTTATTTTTAAAGTAAAACCTTAATATTATAAAAAATAAGTATTTTATAATTACACCTGTGCATTAATTCTTTACAGAAAAAAAATGGAATCAGCCATTGTTTTTGGCACTGTAATTTCCCAATAAATAATTTAACAAAATAATAGATATTGTTATTTCATGCTTGACTTTTACTGTGCCAGCATACTAGAGACCACTTTGTAAAGTTAACTGGGGGAGGTGGATGTCACTGCTTTCTCAAGGCCTCTGTGATTGCTCTCTTTTGAAGCACCTGTTGTGGTATCATCCTGGCCAGTTTCCTCTTTTCCAGTTGTTAACTGGTCTAACCCTTATTTTCTGTGGCTCATTTGTGGCTCAGTTTTCCGAAGTGAAGTCCCTTTTATCGACTGAAGATCCTGCACATTTGGCAAGCTTTTCAGTTCTACTTTGCAGTGAGCTACATTGTGTCATCTGAAATATCCGACAGTTGGTGAGCAAAACTAGCTGGCAGCGAGCATAGACCTTAGTGTGCAGCAGGGTGGTGCCTGTGTGGGAGCTCTGTTTTTCGATGGTTGATTCTTCACAAGTTATTTTCATGTTTGACAACTTTTGCTTGACTGCTAGCCCCAGGCAGGGACACAGATGGGGAGGACCCCACCCCATAATGTATTTTATTATTCCAAGAACTGTATTTAACAGATTTACTTTAAGTTTATTTGAAAATGTAAACAAGTTAAAATCAAATTATATATTGATGTGCTTGAAGGCTCCGAGCGAAGCATTGCTAAGAAAGTAGGTGAGATAGAAACACTGAAGCCTGGTATGCCACACTAGAAACAGGCGTCCAGGAATTTTGCAGAGTGCCTGTCAATTAATGGCTAGATGAAAAATTAGTAACCCATTTCTGTGACAGGCTTAATTTTATTTTCAATACAGTGTTGCTCTGTAGAGTATTAAACTAAAACCCTTTCCTGATTCACCACACAGAGAAATAGTGCTGAAAGCATCATTCACATGTCGTACTTCCTTTGTAAGTAATGTCTTACTGTTATTTCTTGAAGGCCGCCCTGGGAGCTGGCTTCTCTGAGAAGACTCCTGCTCACACAGTCTCAATGGCTTGCATCTCTTCCAACCAAGCCATGACCACAGGTATGGTTACTTCAAAGCAGAAGGTACATATTAGTTGTCCTCCTTTGACCTTGATATGGTCATCAAAAAGTACCATCTTGGAAATGAAGTTCTCATGCACGCCGCAATATGGATGAACTTGAAAACATACTGAGTGAGATAAGTCAGCCACAAAAGGATAAATATTGTATGATTCCACTTAACGTGAAATACCTAGGATTGGCAGATACATAGAGACCCAAGTTTATTAGTAGTTACCGGGGCGGGTGGGAGGGGAAAAGGGAGGTATTCCTTAAGGGGCGCTGAGTTTCTGTTGGGGGATAGAAAAATCTGGAAATGGATGATGGTGATGATCGTACAACATGATGAGCGTAATTAGTATCACTGAATTGTACGTGTAAAAAATGTTGAAATGGCAAATGTTCTATTATATGTAGTTTTTACCACAATAAAAGAAGGTTAAAAAAAGAAGTAAATGATTAGCAGAAATCTCTGAATTTGTAACATTTTAAAAATTTAGCTTTTGTTGGTAGTTCTCAACCTTTTTCTCGCTCTCCGTACTTGAGCACACCCACATATACGTGGTTTCTCCGTCAGTAACGTGGCTGGCTATGTCAGCGATTCTCAGCTGGGGGACTGCGTCTCTAGGAGGGTGCTCCCTATGCGATTCTGACCTAGCCTCCCCCAGGAAATGTGGCACTCCTGTCTCCACCATTCCCATGGTTACGAATGACTGCTTTAGATGGTACTGCTCTTTCCTTCACTTTTTCCTCATGTCCTTGGCATTTTCATAATTAGTTGCAAATTCTCTTAAAAAACTTTAGCAAAATCGTGGGACATTTTCTACCATCCACCCTTAGTGTGAAAAGACAGAAAGCCTGAAGAATTAGTAACTATGTGCTGTCTTAGTAACATCAAGGCCGGTTTCGACAGCCTACCTCATGAGTGTTGGGAAATCATGCCAAAGACAGTGATTCGGGGCCTTCTCCACACTATACAGCATGTGACCAATGCTTGGTTAGAGCAACAGAAGACTTGCTAGTGGCCATTAAAAGGGAGGGGGCTGCCTTACTTCTCAAAAGCTAGAATTACTCAGAGATATAAGTATAAGTAAGTAGAAATTAAAATTCCCTTTAAAGGAAAAAACCTATCTTTCCAAAAACTAAAGCTGGGGGCATATAAAATATGGAAAATGTTCTCGTTTAGAATGTGATTTGTTGGAGAGTTGGTCCAGTGGATATTTCCAGAAGTCGATGTCTATATATGGCTTGAATGAAACATGTTTTTCTCTAATGCGTTGAACATATTTTTAGTCATTTAAAAAAATTATATCTTTGTTTCTCTGAAAAGATAAAAATCTTAGTTATGTTGTCCAATGCCAGTAACTTAAATCTTAAATTATCAGTGGTACGTTATTTTCTGCAAAAGATGTTAATGTATGTATAACGTGTGCACTATAGGTGTTGGCTTGATTGCTTCTGGCCAGTGTGATGTGGTCGTGGCAGGTGGTGTAGAGTTAATGTCTGACATCCCTATCCGTCATTCGAGGAAAATGAGGAAAATGATGCTTGATTTAAATAAGGCCAAGACTATGGGTCAGCGACTGGCATTGATCTCTAAATTCAGATTGAATTTTCTAGCACCTGAGGTAAGACTTGTGAACTGTTACAAAAACACTTGCGTTTCCAAAGCATCTCCCTGCAGAGATTTAGAGTTAAGTATGACAGTGTGGGCTTGGGTATGTTCTAATAGTTGTAGATTCTCTTAGGTATGAGGAAGGGTTGATTATTTAGTCAAGATGAAGGAAAAAAAAGATAGTGGTCAGAAAATTTGAACTTGTAAGCCCTCCTTACGGAAGCCCTACACACAAAGAGCTTTCCCAGCCTTGGCTGAGAACTAGTAAAGAAGTAGTAGATTTTAATTTTTCCGCATAAAACAGAACAACTCCAGATGTCGTGAAACACCTGTTTACAGTGTTCCTGGTCCCTGTGTGTCTCCTTCCCCAGCTCCTTGCAGTGGCTGAGTTCTCCACCGGTGAGACCATGGGCCACTCTGCAGACCGACTGGCCGCTGCTTTTGCTGTTTCTCGACTGGAACAGGATGAGTACGCGCTACGGTCTCACAGTCTGGCCAAGAAGGCACAGGATGAAGGACTCCTTTCTGACGTAGTACCCTTCAAAGTACCAGGTAAAATGGTTTGTACGATTTTGTAAAGGGGAATGCTTCGTGGTACTTGTCGGGGGGTTCCGAATTGCTCTTAAAGCACAAAAAACCTCAGATACCTTTTTCAATAAGTGTGTTGTTTCTGTCCCAGAATACTTAGCCTTCATTCTTAAACATGGACTCAAGTTTCGATTTATGTTATAAGAATTGGTAAGCATTCTAAAGAGAGAAGTTTTTATGACAGTCTCGTTGTGGATTGTCTTCTTATGTTTTAGTTTGTATGCACATGCCTCTTTGTAAAATTCCTGATTCATGTGACTTCTGTGTAGGATAACCAAATGTGAATGAATATCTTTAGAAAACAGGGTATACTTTTTCTGTTAAATCATTTTGATTATTTCTCAAATCTCTTAAATGTTTTGTTTAAAATGTGATAGTGTCTTGGTAGCTATAAAAGACTTCTAGTGAATAGGTATAGTTTACATTTCATTTGTTCATTATCTGCAGATGATATCTAATGCTAATAGTTCCTTAGAGCTAAAAAGGCCCTGTTTTTGTAGGAAAAGATACAGTTACCAAAGATAATGGCGTCCGTCCTTCTTCACTGGAGCAGATGGCCAAGCTGAAACCTGCTTTCATCAAGCCCTATGGCACAGTGACAGCTGCAAATTCTTCTTTCCTGGTAACTATCAATGCTGTTTGTGTTTAGAAGTGACGTATACATTTGTGTGCTTTCATTAGAAAAGCTGAAGATTAATTTATTTGTGTGTTTTGAATAGAGGGTTAAAGAATATAGTTATTTATAATAAAGACAGTATTAAAATCGTAATGAAAACATAGAATCACCCTTAGGAGTTACCTAATCCCACCACCATTCTGATGGAGAAAACTGTTCTCTTCAAGTACTTAAACTCAATTAAAAAACATATGCTGCCTGTGGTGGGCCCTAAAGACAAAAACGGCAGACGACTATAAGATAACGAGGAAGTGCTAGGGTAGGCAGGGATCTTCTCAGAGGAGGTAACACTTGAGCAGTGAGTCTTGAAGAAAGAGTAAAAGCCAATTCAAGAAGTATAAAAGAGACACTGAAGGCAAATACAGAATCAGGGAGGTGTGGGGGCAAGGCCACTTTGGGGAATAACTTGGAGCATAGAATATGAACTGGGAAGTGGTATAAGATGTGGAAAAGAGTAGGCAGGAAAAAAATGAGCTGCCTCTTCTAGCGCTGATAGTTAGGAAATGAGGCATTATAATGACCCCAAAATTACTTTCTTGTAAGCACCATGGAATAAATTTACCCCCCACTTCTTTTTTACTTATTTGCATGTAACTCTCATATCCTTCTTTGATTTTTTTGGCCCCTTCTCAGTAAATATTTCTATTGATACACAGCTGTTGCTCGTAAGATGTGGTTTCTCTTACCACCTTGGATGTGATCTTCTGGATAAAGTCCAGGTGGTCAATGTTTCTTTTACAATATAACTCCCCCAACCAATCTCAATACCCTAGATACTCTCTGATTAGCCCCAGGGAAACAGTTTCCTTCCTTGAGTGGAAGGTAAAGCTCACCAGAACAGGATTGGACCAGCTTTGTGTGTGGTCCTTCCCTCCTGCTGATTCTCACCCTTTAAGGTTCTGGGGTTCATCTGTCGATTTTGAGGAGATTTTACTCCTTTACATTTTTACAAAAAAATTTTTAATATTTAACTTCAGTTTTTATGCTCTTTTTTTCCTTGTTTTAAATTAAAAATATAGGTACTAATCAGACTTAGATACTTCGGGGATATCAGATGACAAAACATTTATTCTTTTCAGAGAGAGAGTAAGGTAGAGACTGTCTCGTTTATTTATTTACCATGCTCTTAGACTGGAGTTCTTCTGAGCGCTTAGTATATGAGAGAAAGGAAAAAAAGTATTTAAACAATGTTAGCAAAGTGAGACTGCTTCCACAACCCAGAAAATAAAGGGAACATGAATCTGTTGTAAATTTACTGATTGAGGAATGGAAAATGGAATTTCACTGACCATGCCTGGGTATTCACTTCTACCCAAGCAAATATGTACTAGTGCCATATTCAACTTTTTTTTTTTTTTACTAGGAGCAGCCTCTGGGGCTCTAGGCCTCAACTGATGCTTTCTCTGCTCTTTAGGTAAGGAACTGAAGGACCCTACCTGAGCTCTTGGGTCAAGAAGTTCACGTAAGGAAAATTAGTAGAAGTGAGTAGATAACAGGGAAATCAGTAGTAGCAGCCAGGGCGGGCCTGAAAATATGTGATTCAGTTAGTTGACCTCTCTTTTCCCTTTACAGTGATTGCCCTAAGGGCAACCTCATGTATTGCTGTTACAAGCTAGAAAGCTAGTCTTATCTCAAATCCAAGTGATTATCCCTTTGCCTTTCCACTTCATATCCTTTTGCCTATCTTTTTTTTTTTACAGTTACTCCTCTTTTTGTCAATTTGTAGGGTAGGTTAGTTATTACGAATTAGCCCTTAGGGATTATAAAAATGGCGTGGGAGCTGCATCTTACCTCTTAGAACTTCACAAAGGGATAAGGTGAATCAAGATCACCAGCCCAAGGCTGATTCTTATGAGGCGGAGGTCAGACATACCTCCCTTCTCTGCCTTCTTTACCAATCCTGACACCAACTATCCCTCAAACAGCAGTCTCCACTTCTCTGCTGGGTTCGATAATTCATTTGTAAATATCTTACAAAAAGATGGGCAAATCCTAGCCAGTACCTATTTGAATTCTGTGTCAGCACAATAAAAATCTAATTCTATTTTAAAAAATTGTAGAGTTAGTTGAAATAGGATTCAATTTCTGTTTTTTCTTTTCTGTTTGTAAGGTGGCCATAAAGTGTGGAAACATAAAGATGTTTGACATATTTGACCACTGTAAGTGAGCAATTACTGTCTGCTCTTGATGGGCTGGGAAAGGGCACCCCAAGTGGTTCAAACAGGATGGTGCACCACTGCGTATGCCAGAGTGACAAAGGCCTGATTGGATGATGATTTCCAAAACTGAATTGGATGATATAGTCACATGTCATGTGCTACATTTTCACTAGATCTGAACTCCCTTGATTACTTCTGGGGTGTGCTAAAGGTGCAGGTTTATTCCGTGAAACTTGGAGACATAAATCATCTGAGGCAACATACCACAAGATACATGGATTTTCAGAAATGTGTTAATGCACCACATTCATTGCAATTTTGCACAGTGGTACATTGAACATACTGTAACGTAGTGTCCATAAATCATTTGTTATGTATGTTTCCAGACTTTGTGGCCTGTAAAAACCAAAAAACCCATTGCCGTCAAGTTGATTCTGACTCATAGCGACCATAGGACAGAGTAGAACTGCCCCAAGGCTGTAATCTTTTTTTTTTTTTAGTAATTTTTATTGTGCTTTAAGTGCAAGTTTACAAATCAAGTCAGTCTCTCACACAAAAACCCATATACACCTTGCTACATACTCCCAATTACTCCCCCCTAATGAGGCAGCCTGCTCTCTCCCTCCACTCTCTCTTTTTGTGTCCTTTTCGCCAGCTTCTAACCCCCTCCACCCTCTCATCTCCCCTCCAGGCAGGAGATGCCATCATAGTCTCAAGTGTCCACCTGATCCAAGAAGCTCACTCCTCACCAGCATCCCTCTCCAACCCATTGTCCAGTCCAATCCATGTCTGAAGAGTTGGCTTTGGGAATGGTTCCTGTCCTGGGCCAACAGAAGGTCTGGGGGCCATGACCACCAGGGTCCTTCCAGTCTCAGTCAGACCATTAAATCTGCTTTTGTGAGAATTTGGGGTCTGCATCCCACTGCTCTCCTGCTCCCTCAGGGGTTCTCTCTTGTGTTCCCTGTCAGGGCAGTCATCGGTTGTAGCTGGGCACCATCTAGCTCTTCTGGTCTCAGGATGATGTAGTCGCTGGTTCTTGTGGCCCTTTCTGTCTCTTGGGCTCGTAATCACCTTGTGTCCTTGGTGTTCTTCATTCTCCTTTGATCCAGGTGGGTTGAGACCAATTGATGCATCTTAGATGGCTGCTTGCTAGCATTTAAGACCCCAGGCCCCAAGGCTCTAATCTTTATGGAAGCAGACTGCCACATCTTTCTCCCACAGAGAGGCTGGTGGATTTGGACTGCCGACCTTTCGGTTAGCAGCAGAGCATTTAACCACTGTGCCACCCATGATTCCTCATAGGGACTATACACAAAAAACAAACCTGTTGCTGTCAAGTTGATTCCGATTCATAGCGATTCTATAGGACAGAGTAGAACTGCCCCTTAGGGTTTCCAAGGACAGAGTAGAACTGCCCCTTAGGGTTTCCAAGGAGTAGCTGGTGGCTTCAAACCGCCAACCTTTTGGTTAGCAGCTGTAGCTCTTAACCGCTGCATCAACAGGGCTCCTACAGGGACTATAGGTGACCTATAATCTCTTCAGGGTCACTGAGTTATAAAAATATGGTAGAAAGTGATAGAAATTGTTTTGATTTTGCAAACTATACAGAATAGGTTCCATTTCTTTGAAATTTTGCGTTTTAGGGAGTTCTTACTTTTGAAGTAATGGTAAAGGGCTTTTTTTGATAGTATCTCTTTGTACCCTAACTTCCCGATTGTCATCTGGGAGAAAGTGAATGGGGTCAGAAGAGGGAAGTTAGGGTACATGCTCTCAGCTACCTATCTGTTTATTCTTCTCCCATTGGTTTGCTGTTTATAGAGTCTAAAAACAAGAAAATTACCTAGAAGCCATGGGCAGGAAGCAGCTGAGAAAGAGTCTAGAAAAATAGGTAGCTAGTTAGATAAGATAGCTAGCTTGATAGATAGATGGATGGATGGATGGATGGAGATTGTTTTAATTCATAAATTTCCTCATATTTTATAAACGAAAAGCAAAAAGCTTTTGGTTTGTTTTTATGAGTACATATTTCTTAATTATTCTCTTTATCCATTTTTATAATTATAGTACTTTTTTAACAGGCCCTTCTACCCTCTTCCTCTAAAAATGGGTCAGTGTACACATGTACCTCGTTTTATTGTGCTTCACACATAATTGCGTTTTTTGTTTTTTTTTTTTTAATTGAAGACTTAAGGCAACCCTGCATTGAGCAAGGCTATCAGTGCCATTTTTCCAGCAGCATATGTTCATTTCATGTCTCTGTGTCACATTTTTGTAATTCTCACAATAATTCAAACTTTTTCATTATTGTATATGTTATGGTGATCTGTGATCAGTGATCTTTGATATTACTGTTGTAATTTGTTTTGAGGCACCATAAGATGGTAAACTTAATGAGTGTTGTGTGCGTTCTGACTACTCCACTGACCGGCTATTGCCCTGTCTCTCTCCCTCTCCTTGGGCCTCCCTATTCCCTGAGATACAACAATAATGAAATTAGGCCAATTAATAACCCTGCAGTGGCCTCTAAATGTTCAAGTGAAAAGAAGAGTCACACGTTTCTCACTTTAAGCCAAAAGCTAGAAATGATTAAACTTAGTGAGGAAGGCATGTCAAAAGCCAAGATAGGCCGAAAGCTAGGCCTCTTGTGCCAAACAGCCAAGTTGTGAATACAAAGGAAAAGTTCTTGAAGGAAATTAAAAGTGCTACTCCAGTGAACACACGAATGATAAGAAAGTGAAATAGCCTTATTGCTGGTCTGGGGAAAGTTTTAGTGGTCTGGATAGAAAATCAAACCAGCCACAACATTCCCTTAAGCCAAAGCCTAATCCAGAGCGAGACACTAACTCTCTTCAATTCTGTGAAGGCTGAGAGAGATGAGGAGGCTGCAGAAGAAGAGTTTGAAGCCAGCAGAGGTTGGTTCATGAGATTTAAGGAAGGAAGTCGCGTCTGTAACATAAAAGTGCCAAGTGAAGCAGCTAAGTCCTGATGTAGGAGCTGCAGCAAGTTATCCAGAAGATCTAGCTAAGATAATTGATGAAGGTGGCTACCCTAAACAACAGATTTTCAGTGTAGATGCAACAGCCTTATATTGGAAGAAGATGCCATTTAGGACATTCATAGCTAGAGAGGAGAAGTCAGTGCCTGGTTTCAAAGCTTCAAAGGATAGGCTGACTCTCTTGTTAGGGGCTAATGCAGCTGGTGACTTTAAGTTGAAGCCAATGCTCATTTACCATTCCAAAAATCCTAGGGCTCTTAAGAATTATGCTAAATCTACTCTACCTGTACTCTGTAAATGGAACAACAAACCCTGAATGATGCCACTTACGTTTACGACATGGTTTACTGAACATTTTAAGCCCATTGTTGAGACCTACTGCTCAGAATAGGATTCCTTTCAAAATATAACTGCTCACTGACGGTGCACCTGGTCATCCAAGAGCTCTGATGGAGATGTACAAGGGCATTAATGTTATTTTCATGCCTACTAACACAACATCCATCCTGAAGCCCATTGGTCAAGGAGTAATTTTGACTTTCAAGTCTTATTATTTAAGAACTACGTTTTGTAAGCCTATAGCTGCCATAGGTAGTGATTCTTCTGATAGATCTGGGCAAAGTGAATTGAAAACCTGGTGGAAAGGAGTCACCATTCTAGAGGCCATTAAGAACATTCATGATTCATGGCAGGAGGTCAAAATATCTCCATAAACAGGAGTTTGGAAAAAGTTGATTCCAGCCCTCATGGATGACTTTGAGGGATTCAATATTTCAGTGGAGGAAGTGATTGCAGATGTGGTGGAAATGGCAAGAGAACTCGAATTAGAAGAGGAGCCCGAAGATGTGACTGAATTGCTGCAATCTAATGATAAACTTCAATGGATGAGGAGTTACCTCCTGTGGATGAGCAAAGGAAGTGGTTTCTTGAGATGGAATCTACTCCTGGCGAAGATGCTGTGAGCATTGTTGAATGACAACAAAGGATTTAGAATACTACATAAACGTAGTTGATGAAGTAATGGCAGGGTTTGAGAGGAATGACTCCAATTTTGAAAGAAGCTCTACTGTGGGTAAAAAGCAATCAAACAGCGTTGCATGTTACAGAGAAATCTTTTGTGAAAGGAAGAGTCAATCGATGTAGTAAACTTCACTGCTGTCTTATTTTAAGAAATTGTCACAGCCACCCCAGCCTTCAGCAACCAGCACCCTGATCAGTCAGCAGCCGTCAACATGGAGGCAGGACCCTCTACCAGCAAAAAGATTACAACTCACTGAAGGTTCAGATGATGGTTAGCATTTTTTAGCGTTAAAGTATTTTTTAATTAAGGTATATACATTGTGTTTTTTAGACTCAATGCTGTTGCACACCTAATAGACTACAGCATAGCATAAACAAAGCTTTTATATTCACTGGGAAACTAAAAAATTCGTATGATTCACTTTGTTGAAGTAGTCACTTTATTGCGGTGGTCTGGAGCCAAACTGGCAAAACCTCCAAGGTATGCCTGTATGTGTTTACATCATGATTTAATGATGGATAAAATGAAATAAGTTTTGTTATATAGAGTTGCTGTGTAAATATAATTATTTGGCAGGTTCAGGAACGGGACACAGAAGATGATTGTAGAAGGACCTCCAGACAGGTTAAAGAATTTAACATTATTGTTCTGGCTACTATTTCAGACTGATGGTGCATCTGCAGTGCTGATTATGGCAGAGGAAAAAGCTCTGGCCATGGGCTATAAACCAAAGGCATATATGAGGTAAAGTAAAATCTTCACTTGAATTGACTCTGATTTTGGTATTTTATTAATGGAATTAACGCCTCTATTTTTTTAACCTAGGGATTTTCTGTATGTGTCTCAGGACCCAAAAGACCAACTTTTACTTGGGTAAGTAGCAGTATATATATTCTTAGACTATAATCAGGAAAATTAATGCTGCTTAGATTACCCACCTTTTTGACACAAATTTTAAAGTAACTTTAAAATTTTTATAATTGGGTTGTGTGGGTTTTTTTTTTTTTTTTTAATAATAATAATAATTCTTTATGTTGGTGTATCATTTTACAGTTCTGGATTTTTCTCCATTTTTTTCTATGTATTTTTTACTTAAAGATACAACTTTGTGTTCTGTTTTGTTTATGAAGAGTCTATAAGCATTTTTTCCATGTTGCTACATAATCTGCTACATAGTCTTCATAACAGCTTTTTATAAAAACCTCATAATATTTAGATCATCGTCCCCCTCACATGAGGCTCTAGCTTCACTGGTCTCCCTGTGTCCTTCAGACTACCCAAGCCCTTTCCCATGCCTTACCCTTTGAACTCTGTGTTCATCTAGCTCTTCACATCATTGGCTTGTCCTTACCCTTCAGGCATCAGATCAACTGTCATCTCAAAGAAGACTTCCCTGGCAACCCTATCAAGAGAGACCTCCCTTAGTTACTCTCTATCTTATCTATTTACTTTCCTCATGACATTGACTAACACAATCTGTATTTATAATTCGCTCACTTGTTAGTTATGTTTCCCTGACTATAGAATATAAACTTCCTAAGGGCAGGGGCCATGTCTATTCACTTTACTATCGTGTACAGTGGAATCAGTGAATGAAGGACCTTAGAATATCTAAAATAAAACTCAGTTTGGGGTGTATTAAGGATCATTTAGGTCAAAAAATTAAAGTGTTAAGGCATTTCTTATTTTTTCTTTTCAGACCAGCATATGCAACTCCGAAAGTTCTGGAAAAGGCAGGGTTAACAATGAATGATATTGATGCTTTTGAATTTCACGAAGCTTTTGCTGTAAGTCATTTTAAAGATGCATATCAAAGGACTATAATCAGAGTAAACTTAGTCCCTGTGTGGGAGAGCAAGGCACAGTTTGTAACACGAATAAACAGAGGCAGTGCCTCTGCCTTTTAAGTCTAACTGACCTGCATTGCTAGGGGAGCTGCAGGGGAGGGAATCAAGTGTCCCATGTGCAGCACTGGAAACTTACCTTTTGAAATTAACTCTTAGAGATCTACAAAAGAACCAAATTGTCTCTTTAGGAAATTTTCTCTGAAAGCTGATTTAAAGATTTGCTGAGCTTTAGAGTTAGATGATCCTATGCCTAAAAGAAAGCCTAGAGGGACATTAATAACCAGATCTTTATTGAATTATTTTCCCTTCTAGAGCCAGATTTTGTCTAATTTCAAAGCCATGGATTCTGATTGGTTTGCACAAAACTACATGGGTAGAAAAACCAAGGTGAGTTTCTGATTAAAAATGTACTTGAATTTCCAAAGCACATTAATATTCTGCTAATAAGAATATGAAGGGAAAAACTTCTTCTTATAAAGGATTTTATGTTTGATTAAGTATATTTATTTCTTAGTTAAAAATTATCACTGGAAATTCTTTAGCAAAAATAAAAGCAAAATTCTATGTTGTCTTTTGTTCTTCACATTCTGATGTTAGATGAAACGTAGACTCTCGGCTTTCAGAATTGACCTAGAGTCTTTCTCTTTTGCAGTAAAATTATTTGTGATGTTTCTAAAGTTGGTTATTTCCCACCATCTCTGTTGCTTCCTACCACAAAAGCCTGACCTGATTCTTAAGTAAACTCATCTTTACAGTTGTGTCTTTATTTTTGTGGGAGCCAGGTTGGATTACCTCCTTTGGAGAAGTTTAATACGTGGGGTGGATCATTGTCCCTGGGACACCCGTTTGGAGCCACTGGCTGCCGACTGGTCATGACAGCTGCCAACAGATTACAGAGGAATGGAGGCCAGTACGGTTTGGTGGCTGCCTGTGCAGCTGGAGGGCAGGTATGTCACAGTTGCTTCATAGGACATTCCAGAAACTCATTTTCTTGGGGAAAAACAAGCTCATTCTAGGAATTTTGGTTTCGTTTAGTTTAAAACATTCTTAAAGCAATATTTCTGATGACAGGCAGCTAGAAAAAGGCAGCTTTTGGAGGGGGAGCAAGATGAAAGGAGGTGTACAACTTTAATTCTGTAATACTTTGGAAGGAAAGTGCTATTTAAATCCAAGTTTTTTTTTTTTTTAATCTAGTCACTCTGAGACCTTACCTATAAAATCCCTCCAAGAGGTAAACTATCTTTCTAGAGAACTGATCTCTACCTTAATTGGAGAATTAATTTGCCTCTGGATAACTTACAGCTGTTTTGCTCAGGGAAATTATGTTATTCAGACAGATTTTTCCTGCCTGCCTCACTTGGATTACACATACAGCCTCCTACCTGGAAATAAAATCAAAAAGAAGTCTGGCTGAGGTCTTTTTTTTTTTTTTTTTTTTCCTTTCCTAATGGAAACAAATTTTTTTTTCCTCCAGAAAAAAAAAGTTTTTACAGAAACTTTCAGTTGCTGGTCAGGATGAATAAATAAGATGTATACAAATATCTTACTTTTAAAAGCCTTTGTTTATAGTTTTTCCTCAGAGACTTTGAAAAAACAAAGAATCAGTTACTTATAGGTTAAACATTTTAGACTTTGTCATCAAAACATTTTTTGATCTGTATGGCTTCATCTACATAAAATTAGAGTCAATTAGGACTATTAAAAAAAAAAAAAAACCAAACCCAATACCATTGCCGTCAAGTTGATTCTGACTCATAGTGACCCTATAGGATGGAGTAGAACTGCCCCATAGAGTTTCCAAGGAGTGCCTGGTGGATTTGAACTGCCAACCTTTGGGTTAGCAGATGTAGCTCTTAGCTACTACACCATCAGGGTTTCCGCCCTTTTATCTTTCTATGCCACATTAAAACTAAGGAGAGAACTAGTACAAGTCACTGTATATAATACATAAGCCACACAGGTTAATGTCCTTTGATTTTAAGTATTTGTTCCTTAATTTTTTTATCAAGCGCAGAGTATGTATAACACAGCACAAGGCCCTTTTGTGGGTGAACAAAGAATAAAACCCAGTACCTTTCTTCTAGAAGCCCGCAGGATAGTGAGGAGAGAGGACATGCTGTATCTGAGAAGCTATGTTAAAGCTGGCATCGTTTCATCAAAAGCCAAATGAGTGGTACAAACATTATTAGGAGACCAGAGAAGGAATCGGTCATTGTGGATCTTGAGCATGGTTTTTCAACCTTGGCATTATTAACATTTGGGCCACATAATTCTTTATTGTGAGGGACTGCCTTGTGCTGTATAGGATGTTTAGCTACATCCCTAGCCTCTACCCTCTAGACACCAGAAGCAGTACCCCACATTCCCCCTCCCAGTTGGGACAGCCAATGCCCAAATGTCTCTAGACAATGTCAGGTGTCTCTGGCAGACAAAATTGCTCCCAGTTGAGAACCACTGATGTAGAGCAAGAGAAGATGTTGGAACATGAAAACAGTGCTTTTAGATAAAGCTGAGAAGAGGTATTCTATCTTCTTATGCGTCCTTCCAGGACAACCCCAAGCAGCCAAACATACCCATCCCTGTTCTTTTTTGTTTGTTTGCTTACTTGCTTGTGCCTTTATCAAAGTACTTAACCATTTCAAACTACAGTGTATACTAGATTTAAGACAGGGACTATGTTCCAAATACTTAACACCCATACAGTGTTCACCTGGGTGCCTTATAAATGTTTGTGGGGATTTGAATTGAACCTAGAAGCAGGGAGATTAGGCTTTTAACTAGTTTGATGGCAATCCAAAAGATAAAATATATGTGATATCAGATAGGATTTATACTCATGGGATCATAAATTGGCATACCTTTATGGTCCCTCAGATCATCTTCTTAACCTGTGTAGAATAATGAAGAAGGAAAGGGCCCAGGCTTTGGAATCATCTAGACCTGGTTTCAAATTCTGGTCCTGTTGTTTGATGGTCTTGTGATTTGAGCGAGTTACCTAACCTTTCAAAAACTCTGTTTCTTGTCTAGAAATGTATCTTTGTTAGCATTTGCTGTTAGTGTTTATTTTTGTATGGCTAAAAAAGTCCAAGTGAGTTCTCATCTTACTTGAAACCATTTGTAGAGCATCCACTAGGAATCAGACTCCATGAGGACTTTATATATATAGGCCGTCCCCAGGCTCCGAACAAGATTCCTTCCTAAGTGTGTCTTTAAGTTGAATTTGTAGGTAAGCCAGAAAAGTGCATACTGTTCTTACTTAGCCTTCCTTTAGTGCAGGAAAAGGCTCAAAGCCTTTCAATGATTTAAAAGCTGCACGTGTAGCAAGTGAGGGGATTGTGGTGAAGAATTTGTTGTGAGTAGGATTTGGTTCAGCAGTTTTAAAGTGAGGGCAAATTTACGTAGCATTAAAGGGCAAGTGTGAGTTTTCCGTAAGTGGGCATTCGTAACCTGGGGACTTACTGTAGTGTGTTATCATATTTAATGCTCACAAAACCACTGTGACTAGGCACCATGAGCCCCATTTTATAGATGAGGAAATTGAGGTTCAGAATAACTTTCCCAAGATCACACAGCAATTGAATGGCAGAGCCAGGATCAAAATTCATAGTCTGTGTACTTCCCATTCATTGTTCTCTTTTGCCTCCTTAATGTTATGCTTACTGACAGTATTTACAGCTCTAATTGGATTTTTTTTCCTTTACAGGGCCATGCTATGATAGTTGAAGCTTATCCAAAATAATAGATGAAGAAGAGGTGACCTGAAGTTTCTGTGAAATACTCATACTAGGCAATGCCATTTCAATGCATTAATGAATGACATCTGTAGTCCTAGCTCCTCTTAGGAAAGCAAAATCTGTGGCCTTCTGTTAAATATTTCCCACTTCAGCCTTGTCAGTGTTCTGAGCTTTTCAATAATCATGGCTTACTGTTCCTTCGGGGATTTCTTAGTCACCAGGATCTCACACAGTGATACTTTTAAGCAATTGTTTTTGATCTCTATTTTTATTAAACACTTAGTGGTTGCAGTTTCAGAAAGCAGTTAGCTGAAATTTGCAAATTATATTCATTCTTATTTGTGTCCTAAAGTTGTGTTTTCTGTAAAATACAAACCAATGTGCCTAAATTATGAAACTAAACCACACTGAAAAATAACAGTAAATGTTTAGATACGAAAATATCATCTTGGCCAACCTTAATAAAGTGTACAGGTATTAGAGAACTATTTGCTTTATTTTTTATTAGAAGGACAGAGCTGATTCTCTTGGCTTAGGGGCAGAGTTTGTCTTTAATTCATTGTTCATAACTTATAACCGTTTTAATCAACAGTGAGGCTGCTAGGAACACAAAGATTGTCTTGATTTAGAATGACTCCCCTCTCCCTCCCCCCGCCCCCTGCATTGCTTGATTGTAGTAAATTTACTTCACCTTTTGGAGATGAATCTGTTCACCAGGATTTAATTGAATTGTAAAGAAAGTTTTTTATTTTGACTGACATGCTATAAATCCTCTCATTTTTTGACTACCATACTGTACTAAATATGTATGCTAGTGCTTTGAAGTAGCAGAAGGCTCAATTGTGGCCACTTGTGTGAATGTTGTGTTGTTGTTAGGTGCCGTCGAGTTGGTTCCAACTCATAGTGACCCTGTGTACAACAGAATGAAACACTGCCTGGTCCTGCGCCATCCTCACAATCATTGGTATGTTTGAGCCCATTGTTTCAATCGCTGTGTCAGTCCATCTCATTGAGGGTCGTCTTTTTTGCTGATCCTCCACTTTGCCAAGCCCGATGTCCTTCTCCAGGGACTGGTGCCTCTTGATACACGAATACACGAGATAAAGTGTGGCCATTTTTGCTTCTAAAGAATATTCTGGTTGTACTTCTTCCAAGACAGATTTGTTTGTTCTTCTGGCAGTCCATGGTCTATTCAGTATTCTTCGCCAACACCATAATTCAGAGCCATCAGTTCCTCCTCAGTCTTCCTTATTCATTGTCCAGCTTTCACATGCATATAAGGTGATTGAAAATATCATGACTTAGGTCAGTGCACTTAGTACTCAAAGTGACATCTTTGCTTCCCAGTGCAATGCATTTGATTTCTTGACTGCTGCTTCCATGGGCATTGATTGTGGATCCAAGTAAAATGAAACCCTTGACAACTTGTTGTGTTGTTAGGTCTACAAAAGTTACTGGCAGTCAGAATCACCCTCTAGGTCAGGGACAGATTGGATAAGGGACCTAATGGGATCCTCTTGGAGAGGATCTCCTGTTTGAGAGTCCCAGCATCATTTTCCCCATGTTTCCATTGGTAATTTCAACATAATGAGTTTGTAATACTGAGAGACACTATATATACATATGTATCACAAAAATCAAATCTAGACGAACTAAGTTAAATATAAAAAGGAAAAAACTTTTAAAAATTTTAGAAAAAATTGCCACTATCACTTTAGGGTTTAGGGAGATTTCTTAGAAGGACATTTAAAGTACTCATCATAAAAGAAAATATTTATAAATTTGATGATGTTAGAATAAGAACTTTTATATGACACAGAGTGGAAAGACAAGCCCCAGGTGGGCTAAAGACAATATCTGCAATACATGTATCTTACAAAGGATCCAAGATAATATAAAGAACTACAAGTCAATAAAAAGAAGATAACCCTGCAGAAAAATGGGCAAATGATATTAACAGGCATTTTTTAGAAATGATGCACAAAGGGAGAATAAACATGAAAAGATTCTCATTAATAATCAGGAAAACCCAAATTAAGATCATAATGAGATAATACGTTTTACCCACCAGACTGGCAAAAATTAACAAGACCAAGAATACCAAGTGTTGGTGAGGAAGTGAAACAATAGTAACTTTCCTACACTGCTGGTGAGAGTGCAGATGAGTATACTCACTTAGGAAAACAGGGTGGCAGTATCTTATACATCTGAATATGGCACACAATCTATGACCCAGCATTTCCACTCTTAGGCATATTCTCTAAAGAAACTTTTTCACATGCATACCAGGAGACACATAGTGGCATTTCTCTTAATAGCAAAATACTATAACTATTGACAGGAAAGACTCAGAAACAAGACTAACTACATTTGTAAGATGCCTACAGATGAGGTAAAAATATTTTCCAAAAAAGTGAAGGGAAGGGAGACAAGACAAATCTTCCTTTCAGAAGAATTCCAATAATATCTGCAGCTACTCCCCCTTGAGCAGGGGAGCATAAACCTTCAAGTGCGGGCTGGACTTAGTGACTCACCTCCAACAAATAGAGTATGGAAAGGGGAAAAACAGCCATTTTAGGGTGGAGAAATCTGGCAAGCACTACCTTACCTAAGTGATCAAGCTGGCATCATCAGTGGTGTCATGTGGATGTTGTATACCTCTTAGTATGGTATGTAGAAGGGGCACTTCACCTCTGTGGATTTCTTTTCAGATACTCATAACCCATCAAATTATGAGAAAACATTAGACAAACCCAAGTTTCGGGACATTCTATAAAATACTTGACTAGTACTCAAAATTATAAGGTCATGAAAAACAAGGGAAGACAGAAACGGACTAAAGGAGGCTAGGAGACATGACAACTAAATGCAATGTGGTGTCCTGGATTGGATTCTGAAACAGGAAGAGGACATTAATGGGGAAAATGGTGAGATCTGAGTAAGTCTGGAGTTTAGATAATAGTATTAAAAAAAGACAGGGGGAGGACATTCAGGCTAGAGGTTACCTTGGAAGGTTGAGGCCAGTGGAATTGGATTGGAAAGGAGCACACAGGTAGGTTCAGTGGTGTTACTGATGTTCTAGTTCTGAGGATGGGCTGTAGGCTCACCAAAGCTTACATAAACTATATACTGCTTTGAAACAGTTGATAGAAGTAAAAGGTTATTTTCATTAGCATCACTACAACAAAAGACCACCCTTGGCTATCCTGGTTATAGGTGCCCTCCATCTAATTGTCGCCCTTGATGTCCACCCTTAGACACCTGGTTATGCTGCTCTTAAAGATTTCAAGTTAAATGTCTCTCTTCGTGTAAAAGTTTTATTAGACCCATTCCACCAAATAACCATTTGAGAGTGGAGCCTTTTATTTGGCCCCATGTTCTGTCATTCAAACTATGTGCTTCTGATGGTCTCTGAAGTTTATGTCCTTCCAGTCATCTATATAGTTCATCCATTCAACAAGTATTTACTGAGTGCCTGTTACGTGTCAGGCCCTATTCTAGATGGCTAAGTCTACAGCAGGGTTGCTATGAGTTGGAATCGGCTCAACGGCACTGGATGTTAAATCTACGGCAGTCCACAAAACAGAGAAGAATCCCTGCCCTCTTTGCTTCCATCGTTGCAGAGAAAAGAATCCTAATTCTCAGCCTATCTTCTCTCCTATCATTCCTTAGTTTGGCTTGTTTTCTCCAGGCCTCTCCCAGTCCCTTTCTGAGGTTTTCATGAATGGCCCCGAGGTCCTCTGCCTGTATCCACTATGGTTTATTTGGGGGCTCTGAACTGGTGTATTCTGCTTTTTCAGTGAGGAATTCATTGAAATTTTTCTTTTTTCAGTTTTCAGTTAATGAACTGGGGTCACTGATTAAGAAGAAAGGGGAGGAGGGGGAAATGAGAGGAAAAAAATAGGAGAGATCCTACTCTGAAAGGAAGTATGTTGTGGAAAAGAAGAAGCATTTAGACATGTTGGCGATGTTTGTAACTACAGTGAACTCAACAAGGAGCCATTTTTGCCTCCGTACTTAAAGGATTGTCAGTGGTCAGACAATTGGTTCCCAAAGCAGAACTCTAGTAGGGGCCAGAGCTTCCTCAGGACCCCCTAATACAGCCTACCCATCTGTATAAGCCTAAATTCCAGGGAATATTTTGTCTCTTTGCTGGTCAAGTTTGTGTTTTAAATATGCAAAGTGTTCAGGAGAAATTTCAAAATAATTTTTTTTAAATGTATGCTCATTTTAAAAATAATTCAGATAATATTTATAGAGAGAATAGGAAAAAAATGAAAAAATCAAGTAGAGATACCCACTGTTAACATTTTGATGTCTTTTTCAATACATATTTGTATGGACATATGGACCAAAATTGCATAGTATAATGCTATTTTGGAACCTTTCTGTTTTACTAGCCATATAACCCAAATATTTTTCTGGATCAGTAAGTGTAGATAGCTAAACATCATTCATTTTTAATGACCACATTGTATTCCTTTGTATGACTGTATCCTAACACATTTTACCAGGTGCCTCTTGGTTCCCAGTTTTTAAATGATGTAAACACGCTGAAATGTCCATCCTTTACATGTTTACCTGTTGTCTTAGTTATCTTGTGCTGCTATAACAGAAATACAAATGGGTAGGTTTACAAAACAAATTTATTTTCTCACAGATTAGGAAGCTAGGAGTCCAAATTCAGGGTGCTGGCTCTAGGGGAAGGCTTTCTCTCACTGTCAGCTCTGGGGGAAGGTCTTTGTGGCTTCAGCTGCTGTGTCCTGGTTCCTTGGAGATCTCCATGTGGCTTGGTATCTATCTTCCTCCATTTCTCCTTACTAAATCTGCTCCTTTTATATCTTGTAAGAGATTGACTTAAGACACACCTTTAACTAGTCCTGCCTCATTAGCATAACAAAGACAACCCATTCCCAAATGGGATTATAACCACAGTCGTATCAGTTAGGATTTACAGCACATATTTTGGGGGGACACAATTCAATCCATAATACCTGTTCACTTGTCCATTTAAGTCCTCTTTAGAAAATGGAATTCTTGCTAAACACTAAATGTCACTTTCTCATCTTCACCTCCAGAGCCTTTTTTTTCAGTCCTTTTAACTATTTTTTTATGGTGAGAGCCAAGTGAACAAAGGCTTACTGTCATTTTATCCATCAATTCTAAATGTGTTTCTCCCAGCAGAGCACACATTGAGTATGTGCAAACATTTGAGCAGGAAAACAAGAATACATCTACACTCAGAAAAGGATCTCTGCAGCTTCTAGAGTAAAAGAGTGCATTGTATGAATTTATAACCAAAAATTGCTTTTATAATTTAAAAAAATACGACTGTAAATATTAATAAAGTGAAATTGAAATAAAATAGAATCGAGACCGGACTACGTTGCAGGAGAAATCAGCGAGGCAGAGCCTTCACTGTTTTAATAGCTGCCTGCCTTGATGGGGCTGGAACAAATAGGAGGGAACAGAAACATTACAGTTGCCCAGGGAGTTGGTATTTCCTATTTGAAAGAATTGTTGAATCCATTTAAAGAAATATTTTGGCCAGTTTATACACAGTTGAAATAGTCACACAAATTATTACACGAAGGTATATTTTATAAGAAAAAAATGTTCTCAACAGCATGTGGTAGTATATCCACTTTTAAAAGAAAAATTTCCCATTCCATTTCATTTTTAAAAACTCATGAATTTTGTAACTAGCAAAGCTGGATTCATCAGAATTTTTAAACCTAGTTTGAAAAATTTCAGAATCCTGTTATCTTCCTCTTCTGAATTCCCTGAGTTAATTCAGCCAGATGTCTTGGTGTCCTCTAAAGGCTTTTCTTGGATCTTTCTTCTCCATGTCTAGTCTCAGCTTGGTCCTGTCACTTTTAAATGTTAGTGTGTTAGTTTTTCCCCTCCGTTCTCGGCAGTCATGGTACCTTTCCCTCTACTTTAGAATCATGTTATGCATTCTTACAAATGTGCTGACATGAGTGTCTCTGTAAACATGCATACGCCTATGAAACTTATATTTTGCCTTGATGTTTTTTTAAAAAAGAAAAACTTCACCTTCTAAACTTTGAAAAGAAAGAAACCAAATTCTGCCCTTCACCGCCAATGTTTGGACGATCAGAGCTCCTGTCAATTAAGCCATCCTTTTTTCATAACTGTCAAGAAAAAATAATCAGAAATCACTGAGTAGTTAAAATCATTTTCATCAAATATATATGCACCGTGTATTGTTGCTTAAATTAAAAACTGGCTGAGACTATTACTTGCAGTTATTTTGAACTTCGATATGTGTTGATTTTTACAGCAGAGGTAGGCTTATTCATTAGGTGATTTTAGCTAGCTTTTCATGCTATTCTCGCTTGGATAACTTCAGGGAGCGGACAGGAGAGCTGCAGGAGAAATGAGTGTGACTAATGGAAATATATGCCTGCCTTGCCCAAGGGCTGAGCTCTGAGTTGGGGGGAGGGTTCAGAGTATTGGACCAGGGCCCATCATGGTGGATTCAAGCACATGGCCTCAACTGCCTTGGAGGAACATGGGCTCTCTGTGTCGGTCACTCTGAAGCTTCTGCCTTCCCTGTGAAAGAGCTCGCCCTGAAGCTCTTGGGTCACCTTGCCTCACCTCGGCAGGCTGTTCTCCCCTCTGGACGCCAAACTCACCACTGGCAATTCCTTCAAGTCAAGAATTTCCCTGAGGTTTTCCAGGACAGCTGAGAATTTGACAGTGTGAAAAGGAGTTTCAGAGTGAACTGAATCAAGGATTGGTAGTGGTAAAACTCCCTCCAGCTCTCTGGGAAAGCAGCAGAAGATTCTTCAAGTATCTGCTCCCTGAGACCTCGACTCCCTAGCCTGCTGAGAAAAGCCTGTTCTCCATCCCATGGGCTGGAGAGGAGCCTTCTGTCGATAGCTTTGCCAGGAAGCCCTTTGCTACATCCATCCTTACTCCACACTGCTCCCCCAGCTCCCAAGAAAGCTTAACTCTCACCTGGCATTTTTACTTCTTCCCTTGCTATGTTCCGAGAAGCAGGATTCATTAGTGGCCTAGGAAGGGGTGGAGAGGCCCAATTGCAGGGCGATGGTTACTATAGTCGACTCTCCTTTGAAGAGATTGTGCCCATTTTTGCCTTCTCACCTCCTGCCTGGGCTGCAGTGATTCTAGGAACTTTGCTCTCAGCTACAACAGTAGCTCCCACGTGTATGCAGGGTTTTACCTTTCTCCTTTAAATGCTAACCGGAGGCTTGGAAAAATTGGAAAACGAAGAGACAAGAGTACCAGGAGGAGTCCAGGTTGTGATTGGGAACCCAGGAATGTGGATAGATTCTGAGTGCACTAACTGGGCTGCTCCCTCCTTTGGAGAGCTTGAACCTGAAACCTAACCATTCTGAAAAGCAGCCCCAATCTTCTCTTGGCTTCTGGCTCTACCCATTTCCTCTGGGGAAGAGAGTAGAACACTTCCTTCTGTCCTGCTCTCAAGGGGAGAATTGAGGATTTGAAGCCAGCAACTCACCGGGGAGATAGTGGCACTAGGGGGCAGGGTGCGGCAGAAGCGTTTGAGTAAAGCCTCTTGTACCTGCAGGAGAGATAAATGCCCCAGTTATGTCAGGCAAGGTCCAGCCTTCAGACTGCAGGTCAGGAGAGGGTTAGGTGGCAGACTCACCTTCTTGTCCATGAGGCAACCAAACAGTAAGATGAAGACACCCTGAGAAGAGGGACGGGGGTGAAGCTGGTCAAGGAGGAAGGAATCAGCCCAAATCCCTTCTTTCCCAATCTCTGCCCTCTTGTCTAATTCGTGCCCTGAGGCTTCCCATCTTGTTTTTTCTGTACTTTGGCATCATTTGGTGCATAGAATCCATTTCTGGAGATTTTCTTTTTGTAATCCAAGCCCTTTCTGTTTCCTTCTATTTGTTTATTTTTAATCTTTATTGAGGGTAATTCACATAAAATACAATTCACCAAATTTAAGTCAACACTATGATGATTCTCCGCCCACACCCCACCCCACCCCACCCCACCCCACCCCACCCCCCTGCCCTGATATCTGGTGCTTTTCTTACTTTTTTTTTTTTTTTTTTTTACTGTGAAAGTTGCAAAGGGGTTATCCAAGGACCAGGTACTGACAGTTGCCTGGCTTCTCTTTGAGGTGAGGTTAGTGAAGAGCATGGGCCAGAATCAGTCACACCTGGTTCAAGTCCACTCCCTTCTGCTTAGCTGTGTGGCCTTGAGCAGGTTATGTAACCTCTCTGCACTTCAGTTTCCTCACTTATAAAATGGGGATAAAAATAGTATGTAGTTCACAAGGTTATAGAAAGGATTAAATGAGATCACGGCACATGTTAAGAACATATATGACTTCTATTGGTGTTATTCTCCATGTTACATAACCCTCTAAAGTGAGTTCTCAGATGAATAACTGTTCATGTTAATGATTGGCATGATCTCATTCACCCTTTCAACAGACTGAGCAGGGACTGAAGAAAGAACGAGCATGTTTCCGGCTCCAGCTCTCCAAAGAAGCAGGGAGCAGCCCAGTGAGGGCACTCAGAAGCAGATTCCTGGGTCTGATTATAACCTGGACTCCTGGTGACCCTCTTGTCCCTTGGTTTCCCCACCTAAAAATCTGCCTCTAGCATTTGAAGGGAAGAGGTAGGATGGAGACACATGGGAACTTCTTAGCTAAAAACAAAGTTCCTTAGAGATGGAAACAATAAAAAAAGAAAGAATAATGCCAATGTAAGCCCCAAAAGGGGCAGGCGCAGGGGAGGAAAGAGGTGGGGTAGTTGTTCCCGGTCTCCAGAAATGCATCCTCCCTTGGGCAGTCTCGCCACAGTGGGTCTTGAGGGAAGTCACTGCTATCACTGAAGAACACAAATCCCGTGGGCAAGAGAAGGGCAGGAGGGCCAGAGTAGGAGACAAGTTGGGAGGGTTGTTTAAGCTGAGTGCCTAAGGATGCGACTAGGGCCAAACCAGAGCCAGGAGCCATTATCATCCTCTCCCTTTCTTCCTCCTAGCTACATTGATCTGAGTTCCTTCTTAATTCCAGTGCAGAGACTTCAGAGTTCACAAACCTTTTGAGCTCACGAGCTGGAGAGCAAGCAGGGCAGTTATTTATTGGCATCCCTATTTTACAGACAAGAAAACCAAAGCTCAGAGAGGTTATGTGATTTGCCCAGAGTTTTCCAGCTAGGCGGTGGAGGAATTAGAATCCAAACCTAAGCCTTCTAAAATTCTCAAGCCTACAAACACATATTCTTAAGTCCCTGCATGGTGCAAATGGTTAAGCACTTGACTACGAGCCAAAATGTTGGCAGTTCGAACCCACCCGGCATCACCTTGGAGCCCTGGTGATATAGTGGTTAAGAGCTTGGCTGCTAACCAAAAGGTTGGCAGTTCAAATCCAACAGCCACTCCTTGGAAACTCTATGGGGCAGTTCTACTCTGTCCTATAGGGTCATTATGAGTCGAAATCGACTAGACAGGACCTAGCAACAACAGCGTCACCTTGAAGAAAAGCGTGGTGGTCTGCTTCCAAAAGGTCACAGCCTTGGAAATCCTATGTAGCAGTTCTACTTTGCACACATGGGATCACCATGAGTTGGAATTAACTCAATGACAACCACCACCAACAACAATAAAATGCTTTTTTCTGTTCTACCATGATACCACCATGAAGGGACTGGCAATGACTCAGAACACTTAAAAGAGCAAAAAGCACAGCCACCACCCTATCACCCACCTGGGAGGTGTTGAGAATGGTGAAGATGTAGTGGGGGACTTCTGAGACTTCTTCTACCAGAGTGGCCAAGCCCAGCCCCCAGGTGAGGCCAAAGACGGGTGTGAGAAAGAGCAGAGCTTTGATCACCCCCAGAAGGGCTTGGCGCTTCTCCACCTGAGGTCCTTCTGACAGTGACGGTCTCAGCAACTTCAGCACAGCCATGGCTAGTACCAGCCCGTTCACGCCCACAATGGCCAGCACTGGCCCCACAAAGGTGTAGAGTGCGCCTCCCTTTGCATCCAGCCAGCATGCTCCCTCCCTCAGGTATTGTCCCCGGGGTAGGTAGAGACCCAGGGCACCCCCTGCAAATCCCAGTGGGCACAGATAGCCAAGGACGACCATCAGGGGGAGTACCTGGTGCTTGGACAGCTGATGGAAGATGAAAAGTAGCTGGTGGGCTAACACCAGGGCCTGAGCCAGCATCCAGAAAAAGGTGGCCAGGTAGAGGAAATGGCAGAGGAAGGCAGCAGCTAGGCAGAGTGGACTGTGGGGCCCTGGGGGAAGTAGCGAGGCACCCAGGAAACAGGTGTCTGCAGCCAGCAGGCAGAGCACCACATTGAGCAGGGCCACATGGCGGAAGTAGGCAACCTTGTTCCTTACCACGACTTTCCACACCAGCCTGTACACACCCAGGCACACAAGCAGTGCCAGGATGGAGGCCCCCAAGCCCAGCTGGTTCAGTAGCTCCAGAGTAGGGCTGTCTGGAACAGTATGTTGGGACATGAGGATGGAGAAGGCAGTGAGATGCTGACAGACACACTGAGTGGTGGAGTTGGCCCTAGTTGCTTGTGCCTGGCACCCTTCATCTGACCAGCCCCCCTCACCTTGGAAGAGATCATGGTCCCAGAAAACACAGTGGGGTGTGCCATTTCTGTCCCCAAAGTCCATGATGACCTCTCCCTGGTTGAAGGCCTGGCCATCTGCCATGATGGAGATGGAGAGGACCAGACCAGGAGTGGCATAGATGGAGTTCCTCAACCCTTGACCATAGTTTGAGGGCAGAAGGTGGTCCAGTTTCTGCAGCACCAGGCTAGTAATACTAATGTTGGCTCCACTATGGACCAGTGGGGCCAGTGAGTGCCTGGGAATCTCTGCCTGCAGTGGAGGCTGGGTGGAGAAGGAGATCCTGTAGTCAGCAGTAAATGCGGGTCCAAGGAGCTGGGTCTGCAGCTGCACATTGGATGAGATGAAGGAGAAGGGGTGATCCTGTGGGCACAGGCTGTGTGCCAGGGTCTCCACAGCCAGCAGGAGAGCTGAGCTCATCGATGGCTTCTGGGCCTCAGCTGGGGTCCATAGAGAACTGGTGTCCAAGTCTAGGATCTCATCTGTGCCTGTCAGTAGATCCTGCAGCACCCAACAGAGAGAAGCCCACAGCACTGAGCCAGGGCACTGGGAACTAAGGACCCAGAAACCTACCCTTAGTCCAGTGCAACACCCAACATCAAGGAAAAAAGGTGAGGAGGAAGAAGGCCTGTGAAGGGAGACTTGGCAGATAGGAAGAATGGGAGCTGTTGAGCCAACCACTTGGGGGCATCTCCAAGCCCATGGTCTCCTGTGCTCCTCTGTCTGAAAGCCCTCCATCCCTTGGGCCACCCCGGTCATAAGAGGGCCCCTATAAGTCTGTGAAGCTAGACAGTGTGATAGCTGTGGTGGAGGCACAAGGTTCTGAAGTGTGGGCCACAAGCACGCCAGTGAGCCCACATGGGATGCGTCTTCCAGGACGTGAAGTGGGTGTGATATCATTGCCTCTGGCTGTTTTTCTGGCTGCAGTTTATGGATCACCCACTGAAGCCCGCAGGGAGAGCTGGTTTAGGTGAGTCCAGCAAACCTACGTGTGTTTGATGATCTCCATGTGGATACCTTGTGTGTGTGTGGGGGGAGGGTGTCATCATGTCATATCCTCATGTCTACGTGTGCATGGATGCCTCTGCACTCAAGTCTCCGAACCCCTTCCTGCCTTTCCCCAACTCCCCATGTGCACCCAGCACCAGGTCTTCTCCACACCCCATGGCCTTGGAGACAGGTATCCAAAGGGAGAAAGGGACTAGGGGAGCAGCCCCTCAGACTCTAGAAAGGGCTGCCTGACAGCCTGTGGTGATGCCAGAGGGACAGAAGTGCCCATGGGTGAGAAGCCTCCATCCCCACTGCCCAGCTGGCCCCCACTACGGCGTGGAGCTCTCACCTTCAGGGCACTGTGGTGAAGCTGTAATCTGGCCTCTGCCACCACTTCAGCCAGGAAAGTCATGGTGCCCAGCAGTGCCAGTAGGTCTGAGGGTGAGCTCACCCCTGCCACTTGCCCTGGCAGCTGTGCCAGGAGCTGTGGCACCTCTGTAGCAGGCTGGCCCTGGCCTGCCTGCAGCAGCTAAACAGACAAGAGAGCAAGAAGGTGGGATGTGGAAGCATCCCCAAAGGGAGGGGCCACCCCCTCCTCCTGCCTCCAGCTGCTTCCCCACTATACTCCGCACCCAACCCGAGGGAGCAGGAAGCAGAGAGAGAGAGAGAGCCATGTGGAAGGCACTGACACCAGTCTTAGTGGGATGGATGCTTGATGGGACTGAGGTTTGAGGCCAGCCCCCAGGGAGGGCTGGCCACTCTAGGCCCCTCACCCCTACTTCCTGGCTCTGCCAGGGCTTTAGTCCAGAGCAGCTGGAGCTTTAGTCTGGGATGCGAGGGGAAAGGACTGTAAAGCTGGGAACCCTTTGGGTCCTGAGTGAGGAAGAGGGAGATGAGGGAGGGGTGGCATGTGGGCAGTGGTGCCAGAAACGTTACCCTGGCTCTGTGCAGCAAGGCCAGGATCCTCACATCTGTGCAGCTACTGCGAATGGGCCCCCAGACCCCGTCAAGCCCACAGGACCTTGTCATCATTCCAATCTTATCCATGGGACATGGGGCCTGAGCCACATAGCCAGCCTTGGTGACATTCCAGGTAACAGCCAAGGAATCCTTGGGGCAAATGGTGTCTCCGTCTGAAGAGTAATGATCAGCCAGTACTCAGCAATCACAATCTAGCCTGAGCCTTTCATTGGGTAGAAGCCCCTACAGGCTCCAGAGCTGGCCCTGCTGCCAGGGCACGAAAACCCCAAGGAGGAAACCCGTGCTCCCAGGGCAAGCCGGGAGCTCTCTGGCCTTCTGCTGCCCCTGCCAGGGGAGAGGGTGACCAACTGAATCCCAGAACCCCACGTACCCTGAATGCTGGTGACAGAGACAGAGACCCTGACAGGGGCCAGTTCCAGGCTCTGCAGTTCACAAGTGTACGTGGTGTCAGCTGCAGGGCAGCTCTGAACGGCCAGCACAAGGCACTGGGAGCCTGACGCATTGAGTAAAGAGGCTGAGGGTGAGACCAGAGAAGGGAACTGTCACTGGGCCTGAAAAAATTAGAAGCCAGCAGCCCTAGAGATGCTGTTTCAGTCCTTCTAGCACTTCTGGAGGGGATGAAGTGTGGGGAAGAGCCTCATGGACTGTGGCATTGAACTACTGCGGGCAGAGCATGGATTTGGATGAAGGGGACCTGGATTTGAACCCTGGGTGTCTCTAACTAGCTCTAGGACTTGAAGCCACAGCTTCCTCATTTGTCAAATGGGACTACCATCAAACTAACCCAACAGCGTTTATTGTAAGAGTTAAATGGGATCGTGTGGGTGAAGGCATTTTGAAAAATGTTATCTATATACACGTAGTTACTATAATAGCAATGGACTTAGGATTGCTCTGATGGGGTTTAAAAAAAAAAAAGTGTTGGACGTAGACCCAGAACTCCCAGGTTGAACTGCAGGCTCTGCTCCTTGTGAGCTGAAGATCAGCTGCCTGAGGAGACTAGTGCCCCCTGACCAAGTGGCCCCTTTCATACCTGTGCCACCCTCCCTGGGGCTCCAGGAAGCCGTGTAGGCCAGGTGTGTGCTGGGGATGCAGCAGCTCAGGTGGAAGACAGGGGTGGTGGCACAGGCGATGGAGAGCTGGTCTGGAAGTCGTACCACATCTGTTTCCTGCAAGGACACCCTCACCTCCTGGTGCAGCATCCACCTGAATCCCTGGGCCTCAAAGCAGCAGGTGTACTGGCCTGCAGACACACACCCACTGCACCTGCTGGCTCCCCCGGGCCCAACTTCCACCACTGAACCTTTGCAACTTCCCAAGCCCTGGCCTAGGTCAGCCCCTCCTTCCCCCTCCTTTGTGCTCAACCCAGCGCTGAACCCCAGAAAAGTCCAAAGTGGCCCTTCTGGAGCACACTCCCTGCCCCACAAAGGACTACCAGGAGGAAGAAGAGATCAGCAGAAGAGGCTCTTGATGCATTAGAATTCGCCTGTAGCCATGGCTTCTGGGTGAAGCTCTCTCCTTACAGCTGATGCCCTCCCTCCTCCCCACACTGCCCCTGCTGTTCTAGTGTCTTGAGGAAAAACATGGGTCTGAGATTGAGACATTATTCCCAACCTTCTCCGCATTATAATTGTCCACATCGAAATGCGCCTCTTAGCCTTTCTTTCCCCAGAGTGAGTAAGTGAAAAGATGAAAAGGGAAAGGTAGCAGAGAAAAGAGAAAAAGGAAGGGGCGGAGGGGTGGGGGTGGGTATGAGGGAGAGGTGAAGGGAAGCAGAGAAGGAAGAAGAAGAGAAGGGGAAGAAAAAGGACGAGGGGACGAGAGACGAGTTGAGTGAGACCAGCTGGTTACCTGCCCAGTCCTGGGAGATGTTGATGATGCTGAGGATGGCCTGGCCCTGGCTAGAAGAGTCCAGGGACACTTGTGTCCCTGGCTGCAGAAGGAAGGGACTGGGGCTGCCTGTGGGCTGCAGGTACCAGTGCAGGTGCATGGCAGCGTGGTGCACCAGAAGAGTTAGGCGCAGTGTGCTGCCAGGCATTGGCTGCTCGGAGTCCTGGTTCAGCTCCCCAGGGACTGCAGGGAGGCAGGAGACAGCCTGGAGACACTCACGGCCCTTTCCCACCTTCTGAAACCCATACCTCCTCACTCTTCCCCACCTAGCATTTTCTTTTCCCTGAGTGGTCATCTGAGTGAAGCTGCTGCAACCCAGCCTGGAAGACCCTGTATGCCACTGAGAACCAAAAAAGAAACCTCTTTGGCCTATGATTTCCCCTCCCCCTTGTGGCTTAGGGCTGCTTGAGTCTCTTCTTGGACTCCTAGGTCACTCTAGCGCTTTCTCCCTTTATCCAGATGTCCCTGGGGCCCTGTTGTCCGTTTGTCAGTCTCACTACTTGGGTCTCAAGCTCAGGGCCTGTGAACTGCTATGACAGCTGGAATTCTCTCCTACCCAGAGGATCAGCTGGGCTTGAGTCAGCTAACAGAATGGGGTTCAAAGAGAAACACACATACAAACACACACACACACACCCACAGAGGATTTCTTTCACATGGGGCTAATGGTTTTCAAGTTGCCAACCCTCCTTACCAGGTGGCAGCAACTGGCAGTAGGTGGGCTCAGGATGGCTGAAGATAAGACAGTTACAGGGCTTGTGGTTGTGGAAGGTTTGGCAGGGAGGGTGACGGGAGCAGACACTGATGTTCCACTGGTACCCAGAGAGACAACCACAATAGAAATGCCCATCTTGGTTGGCATTACACTCTGTGATAAAAAGAAAAGGGGAGTAAGAAATGGCAGGTTGTCTGAGAAAGCCAGGTAGGCAGGACCAACAACTGCCTGATGCCTAAGAGGCTCTACGGCTTGGTATCTGGAACAATCCCAAAGTCACAGGTGCCTCAGTCAAGCCCGCCCATCAGGGACTGCCCCCCCTCCGCCCCCGTCCCCGCACCCAGCCAGGGCTCAGAGCAGCCTAGGTCAGTTCTGGACAAAGACCGCAGGGTTGCAGTGGGAAGTCCCGGCCCACAATTGTCTGCCCCTTGATCCCTCTGTCAAACCTTAGAAGGCAGGAACATAGAGCAGGAAGAGAAGGGTCTCTCTGGTGGGGAGGGTGAAAGGAGCTGGGCCAAGGAGAAAGAGCCATGGGGACTCTTCAGGAAACAGGAAGGGGTCCCCAGCAGCTCAGGCTAGTTGGCTGCAAGAGGCTTCATGGCCTGAATCCCACTCACCTCAGAGCCCCCTCTCCAAGCAAGTGGTGACACTGAGAGGCAGGGGGCAGTAGGATTTCCACCCTACCTGTTGTGATGCTGAGGCCAGTGAGAGTTCTTGAGGACGAGGAAGTCAAGGCAGAGGGGAGAGTCAGGGTCCTAGAGAGTTCTGGTGGCCAGGTCTTATTTGAAAAGTCCAGGTGTACATAGACGGAGAGCAGGACTGACCCTATAGGAACAAATGGGGCAGCTGGAAAAAAGAGGGTGGAGTCCTCCTTTTGCCTCCCACACTGATGTGGTCATTCCCAGGAACATGGGACAGGTCCCTCCTCACATAGCCTTTCTAGGCACCCAGACAGGACTCAGGAAGGTGTGACTCCTCCCCAAGCTATGGCATGTTCAGATACACAGTTCCCATGGTATCCTCCAGCAAGCTATGGAATGTTCAGAGACATGGTTCCATGGTATCCTCCAACAAGCCCTGTTTTACAGACGAGGCTCACAAAGTGAACAGTTTTCTCAAGGCCTCATGGCTAAAGACCTGGTGCAGGGACCTGGTTTGGCTGACGCAGGTCTGGTCTTTTTTCATGACCCCCACCACTCCCTCCCTGTGCCCTCTCCCAGGCCTTCCATTCCTCCTCACTCTCCCACTCAGCTCCTCCTATGCCCCCTCCTCCTGTCCATCCACTCACTGGATGCTCCACTCGCCTGGCCCAGTTGCTGCTCAGATTCCCCCGCGGCCTGACTCTGGCTCTGGAACATAGCACATAGAAAAGGCCTCTGAGAGAGGTTGACCCCAGTTCTCCCAGGCGCACCTTCTTCCCAGGCAGTCTCAGGGACCAGACCTGGTAGTCTGGCATGACTCGGTCTCCTTGAAGCTGTTAGTTTTTCCTGGAATTAAGTGTGCACCTCAAAAGGGGAAAGTGGCTTCTGGTAGGAAGCACCAGGGACGCAGCCCAAGATACCCGACCTGGGCCTGTAAGTCTCACCTGAAACCAGGAAGCAGGCACACCTGGAGGGTCAACATGCTTTGTTTAGTTCCTTCCTGAGTTTGCCTGGCCCTTGGTCTCTAGGCTAGTGGAAATGGCTGGGTCTAGAGCTCCAGTAGGGAAGGCTGGGCAGAGCTGGCTGGGCCCAGAGGCTCAGGGACTTCTGTTCCTTCTAGGGATTCACCATGATGGTGAACAGGAGGCAGCATATTTCTTTTGTCTCTGGTTCCTGTAACTTATTCCCCATCAACTCCTTCCTCTCTCAAAATTGTATGTACATGTGGATCTCTGTCTATTCTAGGTATCGCTGTGGATATAGATATCGATAGGAGTCCCTGGGTGGCACAATGGTTAAGCACTTGACTACTAACCTAAAGGTTCAAGTCCACCCAGAGGCACCTTGGAAGAAAGGCTTGGCAATCTACTTCCAAAAAAATCAACTGTTGAAAACGCTACAGAGTGCAGTTCTACTCTGAGAACTATGGCGCCAACATGAGTCAGAATTGATGGTAACTGGTATAGATACAGATATGGATGTGAATGTGGATAAGCTATAGAGATAAATGATGCTGAGCTTCTCCATTGTCTCAATTGTATCTTCAGTTAGAATAAGGCCAGGGGCTGACTGCGGAACAGACCAATAACTGCTCCCATGCAAGCTCAAGGTGAAGCTGAAGAAAATTAAAACAAGTCCACAAAAGCCAAAGTACAGCCTTGAGTATATCCCACCTGACTTTAGAGACCATCTCAAGAATAGCTTTGACCCGCTGAATATTAATGACCAAAGACTAGACGAGTTGTGGGATGACATCAAGGATATCATACATGAAGAGGACAAAAAGTCATTAAAAAGGCAGAAAAAGAAGGAAAAGACCAAAACGGATGTCAGAAAAGACTCTGAAACTTGCTCTTGAACATAGAGTAGCTAAAGTGAAAGGAAGAAATGATAAAGTATAAGAGCTTAACAGAAGATTTCAAAGGGTGGTACGAGAAGACAAAGTAAAGTATTATAATGAAATGTGCAAAGGCCTATAGTTAGAAAACCAAAAGGGAAGAACACACTCAGCATTTCTTAAGCTGAAAGAACTGGAGAAACAATTCAAGCCTCCAGTTGCAATAGTGAAGGATTCTATGGGGAAAATATTAAGTGACACAAGAAGCATCAAAAGAAGATGGAAGCTATTAAGAAAACATTCTGCATCCCACTTTGGAGAGTGGCGTCTGGGGTCTTAAATGCTAGCAAGCGGCCATCTAAGATGCATCGATTGGTCTCAACCCACCTGGAGCAAAGGAGAATGAAGAACACCAAAGACACAGGGTAATTATGAGCCTAAGAGACAGAAAGGGCCACAGAAACCAGAGACTACATCAGCCTGAAACCAGAAGAACTAGACGGTGCCCGGCTACAACCAATGACGGCCCTGACAGGGAATACAACAAAGAACCCTGGAGGGAGGAGGAGAACAGTGGG
Source organism: Elephas maximus indicus (assembly GCF_024166365.1). Taxonomy (NCBI): domain Eukaryota; kingdom Metazoa; phylum Chordata; class Mammalia; order Proboscidea; family Elephantidae; genus Elephas; species Elephas maximus. The sequence continues at coordinate 44,411,490 of NC_064830.1, forward strand.
ATGCAGACCCCAAATTCTTGTAAAAAGACTAGACTTAATGGTCTGACTGAGACTACAATGACCCCAGAGGTCTCCAGACCTTCTGTTAGTCCAAGACAGGAACCATTCCCAAAGCCAACTCTTCAGACAGGGATTGGACTAGACTATGGGATAGACAATGATACTGGTGAAGAATGAGCTTCTTGGATCAAGTAGACACACGAGACTATGTTGGCATCTCCTGTCTGAAGGGGAGATGAGAGGGTAGAGAGGGTCAGAAGCTGGCCAAATGGACTTGAAAAGAAATAGAGGAGGGAAGGAGTGTGCTGTCTCATTAGGGGGAGAGCAATTAGGAGTAAATAGCAAGGTGTTTATAAATTTTTGTATGAGAGTCCGACTTGATTTGTAAATGTTCACTTAAATGACAATAAAAATTAAAAAAAAAAAAGGTGGAAGGAATACACAGAATCACTGTACCAAAAACGATTGGTTAACATTCAAGTATTTCAGGAGGTAGTATATGATCAAGAACTGATGGTACTGAAGGAAGAGGTCTAAGTTGCACTGAAGGCATTGTTGGTGAAAAACTAGGCTCCAGGAATTGACAGAACACCAACCGAGATGTTTCAACAAACAGATACAATGCTGCAAGTGCTCACTAGTCTATGCCAAGAAATTTAGAAGACAGCCAGCCAGCCAACCAGCTGGAAGATATCCATATTTATACCTATACCAAAGAAAGGTGATCCAACATAAGGTGGAAATTATCGAACAATACCATTAATATCACACGCAAGTAAAATTTTGCTGAAGATAATTCAAAAAATGGTACATCATCAGGGAACTTCCAGAAATTCAAAAGATTCAAAAGAGTATATGGAATGAGGAATATCACTGCAAATATCAGATGGATCTTGGCTAAAAGTGGAGAATACCAGAAAGATGTTTACCTGTGTTTTATTGACTATGCAAAAGCATTTGACTGTGTGGATCATAACAAATTATGGGTAGCATTGTGAAGAATGGGAATTCCAGAACACTTAGTTGTGCTCATAAGGAACCTTACATAAATCAAGAGGAAGTCATTCAAACAGAACAAAGGGATATACTGCATGGTTTAAAGTCAGGAAAGGTGTGTATCAGGGTTGTATCCTTTTACCATACTTATTCAATCTGTATGCTGAGCAAGTAGTCCGAGAAGCTGGACTATATGAAGAAGAACAGGGCATCAGGACTGGAGGAAGACTCATTAACAACCTGCGTTATGCAGATGACACAACCTTGCTTGCTGAAAGTGAAGAGGACTTGAAGCACTTACTGATGAAGATCAAAGACCACAACCTTCAGTATGGATTACACCTCAACAAAAGAAAACAAAAATCCTCACTACTGGGCCAATAAGCAACATCATGATAAACAGAGAAAAGATTGAAGTTGTCAAGGATTTCATTTTACTTGGATCCACAATCAACACCCATGGAAGTATCAGTCAAGAAATCAAATGACATATTGCATTGGGCAAATCTGCTGCAAAAGACCTCCTTCAAGTGTTATAAACAAAGATATCACCTTGAGAACTAAGGTGCGCCTCACCCAAGCAATGGTGTTTTCAATTTCCTCATATACATGCGAAAGCTGGACAATGAATAAGGAAGACTGAAGAAGAATTGACGCCTTTGAATTGTGGTGTTGGCAAAGAATATTGAATATATCATGGACTGCCAGAAGAATTAACAAATCCGTCTTGGAATAAGTACGGCCAGGGTGCTCCTCAGAAGTGAGGATGGCGAGGCTTCGTCTCACATTCTTTGGACATGTTATCAAGAGGGACCAGTCCCTGGAGAAGGACATCATGCTTGGTAAAGTAGAGGGTCAGCAAAAGAGTGAAAGTTCCTCAACAATGTAGATTGACACAGTGGCTGCAACAATGGACTCAAACACAGCAACAATTGTGAGGATGGTGCAGGACCAGGCGGTGTTTCATTCTGTTGTACATAAAGTTGCTGTGAGTTGGAACCAACTCTACACCACCTAACAACAATATAACACAGAGATAGAGAGACAGATAGAGAGAAAGAGGGATAAATAGGTAGAGATCCTCCACTTTCCTGGGTGAAAACAGGAAACAGATCAAAAGGTACTAATCTACAATCTGCTGCTTTTCCTCAGATTCTCTCCTGCCCTCTAGGCCAATTGTTTCCAAATCTAGAAAGTTTTTCTTCTCTTTTCATTTTTAAATTGCAGGCTTGAATGGAAGAGTCTTGGCCCAAAGTACAGCTGCTCCTCGGGGTCCTGGCTCAGCTCCCCAGGGACAGTGTTCTCAGGGACTGAAATAAAGAAGTCTTGGGAAATAAGACTGAACTCTCAGAGACCCTGCAACAAATCAGCCTCTTTCCTTCAGCCCTTTTCCTCTCCACCTGCCCTTTCAACCCACACCTTGCTGCCTCTCACAGCCCAAGAAGCCCAGCCCACCCTCACCTCTGCAAACCTCCTCTGGGTCCTCACTCCTCTCACTTACAGGTTGGGATGCTGGGACAGTTGGTGACCCCAACAGGAGGAGAGTCACGGCCTGGAGCAGCAGCGGGGCAGCCAAGCCGACCATGGCTCAGTGGAGCAGTCCCAAGAGCCCTCCCGCTGCTCCATGATGCAAATTTCCTGGGAGAAGAGCAGGCAGGGCTGGGCATGGTGGGTTGGGGGGGCAGGTTGGAAGGCAGCCAGGGCCGCATTTACAGAGGAAGTGCTACAGCCCGTGACTTTGAGTCAAATGCACACCCAGGTCACTGAGAGGCCACCTGGAACTTACACACTCAAGATCGAAGGGGTCTGAACAGGCTCCCTTGGGATCTGGACCAAGGACTCAGTGAGCAGGAGAGGACTTAGGGGTCCTAGGTCACAACCAGCAGTGTGCTGATAAGCTGGGATCAGCCACATTCCCAAGGATCCTCAGAAATACAGATTGCTCTGAAACTCCCAGGAAGCTGGATCATTGTTTAAAGGGCTAAGATTAGAAAAGAAAGACTTAGAGCTTATTACTACTCCAAAATAAATTCCAGATAGACTAGTGATTTAAATGTAAAAAGGAATCTGAAAAATACTAGAAGAAATTATTAAGCAATTGCACAAAATAATTTTGAAGTGAGGAAGGCTTTTTTAACCAAGATACACACCCAGGAGCCAGGAAGCAGATAAATTTGACTGTCTAAAAATTTTTAAATCTGGCACAAAAAGTATATGTGAGGGTAAAAAAGCAAAAGATAACATATTTGTAATACTATGATTGAACAAAGGGCTAGTTTTCTTAACATAAAAATTTTCTACCTTACACATCAGTAACACAGAAAATGGGCAAAAGATGAGAATAGGCAGTTTACTGAAAAAGAAATGCAGATAGTTGATGAAAACATAAAAACATTCAACCACACACATAAAAAATGCAAATCAAAAAAACAGGATACTGTTTGTCACCAGGAGTCTGTGTTGTCCTATCTATGTACAACAGAATGAAACACTGCCCGGTCCAGCGCCATCCCCATGATCATTGTTATGCTTAAGCCTACTGTTGCAGCCACTGTGTCAATTCATCTCTTTGAAGGTCTTCCTCTTTTTTGCTGACCCCCTACTTTACCAAGCATGATGTCCTTCTCCAGGGACTGGTCCCTTCTGATAACATGTCCAAAGAATCTGAGATGAAGTCTTGCCATCCTCGCTTCTGAGGAGCATCCTGGCTGTACTTCTTCCAAGACAGATTTGTTAATTCTTCTGGTAGTCCATAATGTATTCAATATCCTTCGCCAACACAATAATTCAAAGGTGTCAAATCTTCCATCTTCCTTATTCATCATCCAGCTTTTGCATGCATCTGAGAAAATTGAAAACACCGTGGCTTGAGACAGGCCCACCTTAGTCCTTTGCTTTTTAATACCTTAAACAGGTCTTTTGCATCAGATTTGCCAAGGCAATGTGTTGTCTGATTTCTTGACTGCTGCTCCCATGAGTGTTGACTGTGGATCCAAGTAAAATGAAATCATTGACAACTTCAATCTTTTCTCTATTTATTATGATGTTACTTGTTGGTCCGGTTGTGAGGATTTCTGTTTTCTTTATGTTGAGGTGTAATCCATACTGAAGGCTGTGGTCTTTGATCTTCGTCATTAAGTGCTTCAAGTCCTCTTCTCTTTCAGCAAGCAAGGTTGTGTTATCTGCATAACGCAGGTTGTTAATGAGTCTTCCTCCAGTCCTGATGTACTGTTCTTTTTCACATAGCCCAGCTTCTTAGATTATTTGCTTAGTATGCAGACTGAAAAAGTATGGTAAAAGGATATAACCTTGACACACACCTTTCCTGACTTTAAACTACGCAGTATATCCCCTTGCTCCTTTCAAACTACTGCATCTTAGTCTATGTATAGGCTCCTCATGAGCACTACTAAGTGTTCTGGAATTCCCATTCTTCACAATGTTATCCATAATTTGTTACAATCCACACAGTCAGATGCCTTTGCATAGTCAATAAAACACAGATAAACATCTTTCTGGTATTCTCCGCTTTAGGCCAGGATCCATCTGACATCAGCAATAATATCCCTTGTTCAACATCCTCTTCTGAATCCGGCCTTAATTTTTGGCAGTTCCCTGTTGCTTCATTGCTGCAAAAGGTTTTGAATGATCTTCAGCAAAATTTTACTTGTTAGTGATATTATTCGATAATTTCTACCTTCTGTTGGATCCTCTTTCTTTGGCATAGGCACAAATATGGGTCTCTTCCAATCGACTGGCCAGGTGGCTGTCTTCCAAATTTCTCGACATAGACGAGTGAGCACTTTCAGTGCTGCACCCATTTGTTGAAACACCTTAATTGGTGTTCTGTCAATTCCTGGAGCCTTGTTTTTCACCAGTGCCTTCAGTGCAACTTAGATCTCTTCCTTCAGTACCATCGGTTCTTGATCATATGCTGCCCCCTGAGATGACCGAACGAACGTTGACCAGTTGTTTTTGGTACAGTAACCGTGTATTCCTTCCATCTTCTTCTGATGCCTCCTGTGTCTTTCAGTATTTTGCCCGTGGAATCCTTCAATATTACTATTCAAGGCTTGAATTTTTTCTTCAGATCTCTCAGCTTGAGAAATGCCAAGTGTGTTCTTACCTTTTGGTTTTCTTACTCCAGGTCTTTGCACATTTCATTATAATACTTTATTTTGTCTTCTCAAGTCACCTCAAGTCATCATTTCTTCCATTTGCTTAAGGTATTTGACATGCAAGAGCAAGTTTCAGAGTCTCTTCTGACATTCACTTTGGTCTCTTCTTCCTTTCCTATTTTTTTTAACAACCTCTTGCTTTCTTCATGTATGATGTCCTTGATGTCATTCCACAACTCAGCTGGTCTCGTTTGGTCATTAGTGTTGAGAGTGTCATATCTATTATTGAGATAGTCTCTAAATTCAGGCGGGATATCCTCAAGGTCATACTTTGGCTCTTGTAGACTTATTTTAATTTTCTCCAGCTTCATCTTGAACTTGCATGTGAGCAATTGGTGGTCTGTTCTGCAGTCATCTCCTTGCCTTGTTATGACTGATGATATTGAGCTTTTCCATCATCTCTTTCCACAGTCAATTTGATTCCTGTGTATTCCATCTGGCAAGGTCCATGTGTATAGTTGCCATTTATGTTGTTGAAAAAAGGTATTTGCAATAAAGAAGTTGTTGGTCTTGCAAAATTCTACCATGCAATCTCCAGCATCGTGTCTTTCCACCAAAGCTGTATTTTCCAACTACTGATCCTTCTTGCTTGTTTCCGACTTTCAACTTCCAATCACCAGTAACTATCATCACATCCTGATTGCATGTTCGATCAATTTCAGACTGCAGAAGTTGGTAAAAACCTTCAATTTCTTCATCTTTAGCCTTAAGGGCTGGTGCATAAATTTGAAAAATAGTCCTATTAACTGGTCTGCCTTGTAGGTGTATGGGTATTATCCTGCCACTGACAGTGTTGTACTTCAGGGTAGATCTTGAAATGTTCTTTTCGATGATGAATGTAACTCCATTCTTCTTCAAGTTGTCATTTTCGGTATAGTAGACCGTATGATTATCCAATTTAAAATAGCCAATACCAGTCCATTTCAGCTCACTAATGCCTAGGATATCAATGTTCCTGCATTCCATTTCATTTTTGATGATTTCCAATTTCCTAATATCACACTTTATGTATTCCATGTTCCTATTATTAATGGATGTTTTCAGCTGTTTCTTCTCATTTGAATTGTGCCACATCAGCAAATGAAGGTCCTGAAAGTCATTAAGGTCAACTTTACTTTGAGGAGGCAGCTCTTCCCCAAGTCGTCTTTTGAGTAGCTTTCAGCCTGAGAGGCTCATCATCAGACATTATACCAGACAATGTTCCACTGCTATTCATAGGGTTTTCTCAGGCTAACTTTTTTCAGAAGTAAGATGCCAGGTTCTTCTTCCTAATCTGTCTTAGTCTGGAAGCTAAGCTGAAACCTGTCCACCATGGGTGACCCTGCTGGTATTTGAATACTGGTGGCATAGCTTCCAGCATCACAGCAACATGCAAGCCCACACAGTACGACAAACTGACAGACATGGGGGAGTCTTCGGGTGGTGCAAATGGTTAAGCTCTCTGCTACTAACTGAAAGTTTAGCAGTTTATGTCTACCCAGAGGCACCTCAGAAGAAAGGCCTGGTGATCTATTTCCAAAAATTCAACCATTGGAAACCCTGTGGAACACAGTTCTACTTTGACACACATGGGATTGGCATGAGTCAAAATTGATTTGGCAGCAACTGGTTAATTATCAAAACACGAAATATTGATTATATTCAGTGTTAACAAAAGTGTGCTGGGACATGTGTGCAAAAATATGTCTATAAGGCTATCAGTGCAGAATTGTTTGTTATAGCAAATGAATTAACCAAAATGTCTCCTAGAAAGGGATCATTTTAATAAATTATGGAATTTCCAAACAATGTTTTTGTTGTCGTTAGGCACTGTCCAGTCGGCTCCTACTCACAGCGACCCTATATACAACAGAACAAAACACTGCCCGGTCCTGTGCCACTCTCACAATTGTTACACTTGAGCCCATCGTTGCAGCCACTGTGTCAATCCATTTCATTGAGGGTCTTCCTTTACCAAGCATGAGGTCCTTCTCCAGGGACTGGTCTTCCCTGATAACATGTCCAAAGTATGTGAGAGGAAATCTCTCCATCCTTGCATCTAAGGAGCATTCTGGCTGTACTTCATCCAAGGCAGATTCATTTTTTCTTCTGACAGCCCATGGTATATTCAATATTCTTCGCCAATACCATAATTCAAAGGCATCAGTTCTTCTTCCGTCTTTCTTATCCATTGTCCAACTTTCACATGCATATGAGGGGATTGAAAATACCTTGACTTGGTCAGGTGTACCCTAGTCCTCAAGGTGACATCTTTGCTTTTTAACACTTGAAAGAGGTCTTTTGCAGCGGATTTGCTGTTTGATTTCTTGACTGCTACTTCCATGGGCATTGATTGTGGATACAAGTCAAAATGCAATCATTAACAACTTCAGTCTTTTCTCCATTTACCATGATGTTGCTTATTGGTCCAGTTGTGAGGATTTTTGTTTTCTTTTGTTGGGGTGTACTCCACACTGAAGGCTGTGGTCTTTGATCTTTATCAGTAAGTGCTTCAAGTCCTCTTCACTTTCAGCAAGGAAGGTTGTGTCATCTGTATAATGTAGATTGTTAATGAGTTTTCCTCCAATCCTGATGCCACATTATTCTTCACGTAGTCCAGCTTCTTGGATTATTTGATCAGCATACAGATTAAATAAGTATGGTGAGAGGATACAACCCTGACACACACCTTTCCTGACTTTAAACCAGGAAGTATCCCCTTGTTATGTTCGAACTATTGCCTCCTGGTCTATGTACAGGTTCCCCCCAAACAATAGAACATTATAAATTTGTGGAAAAAAAAAAAAAAAGTGAAGTGACTATTTTGCTGTGATCTCCAATATATGTGGTTTAATTTCAAGCATACATTGTGGATACCAAACCAAAACCAATCCTGTTGCCGTCGAGTCAATTCTGACTCATCATTCATGACCCTATAGGACAGGGTAGAACTGCCCCATAGAGTTTCCAAGGCCGTAATCTCTACAGAAGCTGACTTACACATCTTTTTCACATGGAATTGCTAGTGGGTTCAAACCGCCAACCTTTTGGTTAGCAGCCGAGCAGTTAACCACTGTGCCACCAGGGCTCATTACATTATGGATATTATGTGGTTATCATGCTCCCATTTATGTGAAAAAAGGAGAATCTATATTAGATATTTGTGCTTATATACATGGCAGCTGGAATATTTTCTGAAGAACACACCAGAAATTCAGCAAGAGTAGTTGCCTGTAGGGAAAGGGACTAGAGGTCTCAGTGGGATGTTTGATTTTTGTTTTATTAACCATAGGCATGTACTTTTTTAAACTAGAAAAAGAAAGAGTTTATTTAAATACACACACACAGCACCCAGGGTAGAAATCTAGCCCAAGCACATTTCCACTTCCATCAGCACCTCAAATCCCTCCTTGCTGGAACTGCTGCTGAGAGAGCAGCAAACACATGTGTGGGAGCAAAGCCTTTTGTAAATGATCAGTTTCAGAAAACATGAAAACGGTGCAGAATTGGGTTTGAGAACCAGAGGAAAAAGTGAGGGAGAAAAGAGGCACAGGTGTTTGTGGTGGGATGCTATCAGCTAAAAATGGTCTACGCAGCTTCAGGGGCTCTCGGAAGGGCCAAGGGGACGTGGGCCATTAGCAGCACCTGCTGCAGTCAAAGCAGATGATGGAGTCAGTCAAAGCATGAAGCAATCTTGGGAGATGCTCACAAAGGCCTCTCAAGCACCAGAAACTACAAAAGAAAGAGGAGGATTTGAGCCCCTTAAGAGAGTGGCTGCTTTGACCCGAGTGGAGACTGAGTGGCTACAGCCCCTAGAGAGGAGAGGCAAGGACAGACTCCAGTGGAGACTCCATCTAAAAGAGACACTGAAAGGACAAGTGACTCTATGAGAACATTAGAAAGTTGGTGGAGCTGGAGCTGGAGAGACCCCTAAGGATTCTACCCCCAAAACATCATTTTCCCTAATTGATACCCAACTCTTCTTAACCACTTTGAGTTCATGGCAAGAAGTGGGAATAACAAGGAAGATAGCAACATAGTCCTAGTTCAATTAGAGCTGAAATGTCCAAGGTGTATAAAACTATTGACAGAACCAAGGAAGTAAGGTTTCTTTTGCAATAGTTGAAGATACAGTAGTTGGACTGTGCCTGTAATTTTAAAGAAGTTTGAAACATTTTTGCATGCACAAAAATACCAACAAAAAGATAGAAAGGAAATGCTACTGGATCCACGAGGTGTCTCTTGAGTTCACCTCAGTCTGCCCTCAGGGCCCAGGACCATGCCTAGCATATTGGAAGCCTTAAGAAAATATTTATTAAATTAATCAATAAACAAATGAGCTACACCAAGACATTAAGAGTGGTGGTAGCTAAATGGTAGGATTTGATATGTTTTTCTGTTTTTCAATTTTGTATTTTATAATGGAAAAATGTTAATAAAAATGTCAAATCTTAGAGCCTCAACAACCTCCAGGTTGAAGGCTCTCCAGGTTTGCCCAGGCATCACAGGTTGTCAGGAAGAGCCAACAGACAGGATCAGGTCTTAGATCTAGGGTAGAGGTCAGAGAAACAGGAACTTATTATTGCCACCTGTCCCCAAGTCCAAGGTCACCCATATGGCTACTGGCCTTTGTCCCTCTATATACAAAATGATATTGTGAAACTAACAAGTTTCACCCTTGCTGGCAGCTCCTCTGGGCAACTAGTTGCACCCTGGGCTAAGGAAGTTCCCTTTCCATTTCTTTCTGTTTTGAGCCCTGTAGGCCATGCCAGTAGGCCATGCCAAAGGCTTGCAATCTGGGGTTCCACTTATCTGTATCCAGAGATTATTTTATAATCCCCTTTACTTAGTAAAATAAACTAATACATAGACTATGAAAGGAAGAAGGTAGCTTAGATGTTTATGCTATATGAATCAAAACTTCTTATTCTCTTTCCACACTCAAGCATTGACCAAGAGGCTAGAGCCTGAAATGACATTAAGTTATTAGAAATATTAAATGATAGATTATTAGTGTGGGAAGGAACCTTAGATATCATCTACTTCAACTCCATCACTTTACAGAGAGGGAAAAGAAAGCCAAGCTGGGAAGTGACTTGCCCAAGATCACAGGGCTAGTGGATGGCAGAGCCAACACTTATAGCCAGGTCTTCTGATTTTGAATCTGGGGGTCTAACTGGGTAGAGGAAACTAAGACACATCAACCAGCATCCTTATTCTTGGAGGATATTTTTAGTGGGTACAGAATTCCAGGTTGAAACTTACTTTCTTTCAGCCCTTTGAAGATGTCTTAAATTTTCTCCTATTCCCTGAGATTCTCCCCATACATTTTCCCCCCTGTTTATTCATTGTGATTTACATATTAGAGGATTTCCCCTCAAATGTCTGGTGATCCTTGGATGTCTGATCATATTTAAGAGTGAGGTACTAAAAAGCTGACTGGAAGCTTTGTGAATGCATATGTGGGGGGCACAGGGGAGAGGGGGAATTGTTGACTGGTGCACTTCACTAGGTAATTGGACAGGGATCCAGTGGTTTTATTAGATAATCTCCAAACATCAATAACTATTAGCCTTTTTCTTGGGCTGCTCAGTTTCCCCCAAGGAAATCTCCAGTCTCCTGCCATACTTGTATCAGCCCATATTCATCATTGATACACACACTTTCAATCAACCTCTCAATTTTTGATGTGGTGTCTCATCTCTCCCAGGATATAATCAAAAGTCCTTACCATGGCCTATTAGGCTGTATGTAATCTGGATTCTGGTTATTTCTCTTAATTTATCTTACCACTTTGTCCTTCAATGATTCTGCTCCAGTCACACCGGACTCCTTGTTGTTTCTAGAACATGCTACACTGCCTCGGAGTCTTTGTACTTGCTGTTTCCTCCTCCTGGAATGCACTTCTCCCGGACATTCACATAATCCATTCTTTCACTTCATTTAAGTCTCTGCTCAAATGTCACCTCATTGGAGAAGCTTTTCCTGCCTAACCTACGTAAAATGGCATCCTCTCCCCATCCCCATTTTTTCCTATTCTTCCACCCTACCTTGTTTTTCTTCATATACATTTATTTGTTTATTTTTGCCTCCCTCTACACCTCTCTATCCTAATTTCATTTCTTCCATTGCTTCAATCCTGCCTTTCTTTCAGTCTCTTGAGATTGTCGTGCACCCTTCTGGCACAGGGTGTTTGCACATGCTGTTCCTCCCGTGTCACCTTACTCACCCTTCAGATCTCAGCTCAAACAGTACTTCCTAAGGGATCCCTTCCCAGGATTTCCAAACTAGGTCAAATCCTGCTTTCCTTTATAGCTCTTGTCACTTTTTTTTTTTTTTTTTAATTTTGGGGATTATTTGACTAACATCTGTTTCCCCTTCTGGACTGCAAGCTCCTTAGGGTCAGAGACCATTTTTATTTTTGCCTACTATTTTATCTCCTATGCCTACTTCAGTGCCTGGTACATAGTAGGTGCTCAGTACAGATATATAGATAGGTAGGTAGGTAGGTAGATAGATAGAGATATATATATATTTCTAGAATGTAAATTCTATAGGAATTATACGAGTGGTGACATACACAAAGGGGTAAGGAAAGCTTTCCAGATAAAATGGAAATTAAGAGCGCAATGTCATTTGATGGAGAAGAAGATTAATTTGATTTAGAACATGATGAAGTCAAGGTAAGATGGAGATTTGGGACTAGCGCTTATCAGGGAATTTCATGTTTAGAGGTACAGATTTGAGACAGAGACAATATATGTGATAATTGAAAATCTAATCTAAGAATTATCTTGGTCGATTGGTCATTTCAGTTCAACAGACTTTGAGTGCTTGCTTTTGCCAAACTTAGGGCCAGATAAAATAAGGTACAGCCTTTACTGTTAAGGAATTTGCAATATTAACAAATCATTTCAATATAATGTAAGTATTATGCAAGGGGTGATACAGAGCACCAAGAGGAACCTTAAACCAACTTGATTTTTCTGAGAAGACTTCATCAAGGAATATAATGGTCAATGAGCCTAAAGGTAAGTGTAAGTCAGATTGTGAAGGGTTATGAAGGCCACGATTAAGTGTTTGGCCTTTCACCTGGAGGTAAATTTGTAAGTCAGAAATTAAGTTGAGAAACTGCCTTATTAAATGTAGATGTATTCCTTACAAGTGGTATAACTCTAATTTAATTAAAAAAAAATTGTCTTAGTCATCTAGTGCTGCTATAACAGAAATACCACAAGTGGATGGCTCTAACAAAGAGAAGTTTATTCTCTCACAGTCCAGTAGGCTAGACGTCCGAATTCAGGGCACCAGCTCCAGGAAACGCTTTCTCTCTCTGTTGTCTTTGGAGGAAGGTCCTTGTGATGCATCAGTCTTCCCTTGGTCTGGGAGCATCTCGGCACAGGGATCTCAGGTCCAAAGGACGCATTCTGTTCCCAGCACTGCCTTCTTTGTGGTATGAGGTTCCCCTGTTTCACTTCTCTCTTCTATATCTTTCAAAAGAGATTGGCTTAAGACACTACCTAATCTTGTATGCCTTATCAATATAACTGCGGCTAACCCATCTTATCACATCACAGTGATAGGATTTACAACATATAGGGAAATCACAACAGAAGATAAATTGGTAGACAACCATACAAGGGAATCATGACCTAGCCAAGGTGACAGATATTTTTGCAGGACACAATTTAATCCACGACACGTATTAATTTTGGGGAGAGAGTAATGCATATTTGTTTCTGGATTTCTTAAAGCTTGGCACATCTACGCATGGATGTGAAGGCTGATGGGAAGCAGAACCCCGTTATTTATTACAGACAAGGACCACCAAGGGTGGCTACGTATTAGTTACCTACATAAACCAGACATTGAAACTTGAGGCACGTGCCCAAATACAATTTGGACACAGAGGTCATGGAACAGCTATTTGGGCACAGCTATAATGGATTGTTGTGTTTCTGCTGGTTGCTACCAAGCCTTGGCAGGGCTGCCATGGGACAGTGTGCAGAGAGGAGGGAAAATGCACAGGTGTTCACTCAGTTGGAAGCTTTGATGCAGTCGTTTCAGTAACAACTAATCCTTGGCTGAGACAGAAAGCTCTAATATAGAAAGTATTTGCTCAAAATTGTTTGATGCCATAAAATAATCTATGAAATATTAGACAGTAAGAGGTATTTTAACAAAAAGCCAGATCCTAGGTATATCTTCATAAAACATGAGGATATTTCTGACATCAAAATGTTGTAAGAAGCGGTATGAAGTAATTCAGAAAGAGTAGTGAGAGTTTCAGATCTTCTATAAGTAAAGCAACTAACTCTGGATCTTAGAGTGAGACCCCACACTTGCTGTCTGGAATAGTGCAGAAAACCCCAGCTCAGGGTTTATGTTCAAGTGAGTCCCCACACTTGCTGTCTGGGATAGTGCAGAAAACCCCAGCTCAGGGTTTATGTTCAAGTGAGACCCCACACTTGCTGTCTGGGATAGTGCAGAAAACCCCAGCTCAGGGTTTATGTTCAAGTGAGACCCCACACTTGCTGTCTGGGACAGTGCAGAAAACCCCAACTCAGGGTTTATGTTCAAGTGAGATCCCACACTTGCTGTCTGGGACAGTGCAGAAAACCCCAGCTCAAGGTTTATGTTCAAGTGAGACTCCACGCTTGCTGTCTGGGACAGTGCAGAAAACCCCAACTCAGGGTTTATGTTCAAGTGAGATCCCACACTTGCTGTCTGGGACAGTGCAGAAAACCCCAGCTCAAGGTTTATGCTCAAGTGAGACCCCACACTTGCTGTCTGGGATAGTGCAGAAAACCCCAGCTCAAGGTTTATGTTTAAGTGAGACCCCACACTTGCTGTCTGGGATAGTGCAGAAAACCCCAGCTCAAGGTTTATGTTTAAGTGAGACCCCACACTTGCTGTCTGGGACAGTGCAGAAAACCCCAGCTCAGGGTTTATGTTCGGGTGAGACCCCACATTTGCTGTCAGGGATAGTGCAGAAAACCCTAGCTCTAGGTTTATGTTCAAGCACTTGATTAAAGCCATAACTTAGTGAAGCCCAGGAAACGTATGGAATTTCTGATGCTATCTTTGATGCTATAGGGTCGCTATGAGTCGGAAACAACTCAATGGCAATGGATTTGGTTTGGTTTGGTTTATCTTTGATCCCTACAAGGTGTGGGAACTTCTAAGAAGTTTTATGCTGACCGTTTATGTGAATAAACCTATGGGGAAGACTAGATTGGAGCAGAATTTTTCTTCTAAAGATAAAATAATTTCAAATTCTTTAAGCCAAGTGGCCTGCCTGATTTTAATGTATAACTCAGCCTATAGAAATCTTAATAAACTTAAGTATCTGTTAGGTATCATTCCCCATCTATCTAAACCCATCTATTAAAATTATTTTGTAATTTTGGAGGTATAAATGGCCTTTCTAAGCAAGAAATGAAATCCGGAAGCCATACTGACTGATTTGAATATGAAAAATATGTGATGTTTTATACAAATGTTGAAGGGTTACAAGATGGGAATATTACCCCATGAAGAACAACTATGTGTTAAGGTTTGAGAAGGGATCACTAACAGAAAAACAACCATAGGATTTATACAGCTCAAGATCGAAATTGGTTTCATTACAGGAAAAGCTGAATGAGACGGCGGTTTGGATCTGAGCCAGATGACTTTCAATACATCCTCCTTGAACAGAATTCACTTTCCCGGTCATGGGCACAGCTGGGCATCTGCGGGTCTCCCTTATAGGGACAGAGGAGCTGAGTATGTGTCTGGAGGATTGAACACTCCAGAAAAGGGAGCACCCAGAGCTGGTTCTCCAAGCCCTGCCAATCAGATAAGTCACTTCTTCCTCAGGGAAGAGGGAGAGGGACTAGACACTATATCCTTCTCGGGTGCAGAAGTTACCTCCCCTCTGTGGAAATGGGAGAAGGGAATAAGCATTCCCTGCCTACACCATTCAATATTGATAATAAAATTTATTTCAATATGCTGGTGAGAGGGAAACCCAAAAAACTTCCTTCAACTAATGCCAAAACATAGAAATAAACAGATTTTAGAAAGTCGATAAGCCTAGAAAATATTTTTGAACATCTTCTTAGAAGCCCTAAAGAAACGTGTGCCAAGGACAAAAGATCAGAGTGGGATGCTGCTCTAACAAATATCTAAAATGTGGGAGTCGCTTTGGCATTGGGTAGTGAGTGAAGGCCAGAATAATTTTAAGGTCCCTAATAGTAATTTTTTAATAGTAAAAGATGAGGAAACCCGGGTGGCGTAGTGGTTAAGTGCTACGGCTGCTAACCAAAGGGTCGGCAGTTTGAATCCGCCAGGCTCTCCTTGGAAACTCTATGGGGCAGTTCTGCTCTGTCCTATAGGGTCGCTATGAGTCGGAATCGACTTGACGGCACTGTTTTTTTTTTTTTTTTAATAGTAAAAGCCTATATTACCGTGAATAGGCTGTTGGTAGAATTACGGATGTCAAAGGCAATTTTGGTGAGGGCTCAGAAGGAAGAGAGAAGAGCCACAGAGAAAGTCTCTATCATCTTAAAGAATACATATGGCACTAGCCACAGAACGTTGCCAGAAATGTGGACGTTGGATGTGCTTATGGCGAGGTTTTAAAAGAAAAGGATGAGCATCCGACTGGACAGTAGAAGAAGGGCAGTGCGTTCTATGTAGTGGCACAGAACTTGTCTGAATTATGTTCAAATGTTTGGTGGAAGATAGAGCTCGAAAGTGATGAATTTGGATATTTGGCTGAGGAGATGTCTACCTAAGATCTTAAAGGGGCAGTGTGGTTTCTCCTTGCAGCTTACAGTAGAATGTGAGAGGAAAGAGATGGACTTAACGACGAATTGTGCAAAATGAAACCAGAACTTAAAGATTTGGAAAATTCTGTTGTACAAACGAAGAACATGTGACCTAAAACTCTCACCAAGGACTTGGTGACTCAATGTTTTGTTAAAGGAATTAAGCCTGTGACTGATGGCTCTAACCAACTACCACAGCAGAAAACCCATCAGCTTTGCCTGAAAGGGACAGAGACAGGATGAAAGGAAAGAAAGCTTTCATCCTCTTGGAACTCTACAGGCAAGAAATAGGCCAAAGGAGCTATATCTGTTGCCCTCCAAGAAAAGAAAAGGACTATTCCTGGAGCAGCTCAGAGATCAGCAGAACCGTTGGAAGGAATACTGGAAACAGGGCTGACTTGGTTTTGAAAAGTGCAGCCTCAACCTCCTAGGTTTCAAAGGGTGGAGTCACGGCCTCCTAGGTTTTGAAGAGTGGAGCCACTCAGCCTTTAAAATTTCAAAGGGTGGAGCCATGGTCTCCTGGGTTTCAAAGGTGGAGCCATGCCCTCCTAGGTTTCAAAGAGTCAAATCTCCACCAACTCAGTTACAGAGTGTAGGGCTGCTGTTTAGTTGGCCAAGGGGATGGAGCCACTGCCCAAAGCTGAGGGTGCAGGGCTGCCATGCCCAAAGGCTCAGAGAATGGGGTAGCCACCAAAACTGATGGGGTTTCCATATTAGTGGGCCTAGAAGGTGGGGTCTCTTCCCAGGGCCGAGGGACCTACACCCAGAATCTGGACAGCTTGGCCAACACCCAGAGTCTGGAGGCCAGGGCAATTGCCCAGATGGTCTCAGAGAACAGAGGATTATTTTCAAGCCTTGAGAGCTAGTGAAATGTGTTTTGCTGAGTTTTGGACTTGTTTGGTGCCTGTCGTGGATTGAATTATGTCCCCACAAAAATGTGCGTATTAACTTGGTTAGGCCATGATTCCCAGTATTGTGTGGTTGTCCTCCATTTTGTGATTGTAATTTTATGTTAAAGAGAATTACGGTGGGATTGTAACACCCTTACCAGGTCACATCCCAGGTCCAATGTAAAGGGAGTTTCCCTGGGATGTGGCCTGTGCCACATTTTATCTCTCAAGAGGTAAAAGGAAAGCAAAGCTAGCAGGGACGGGGAACCTCATACCACCAAGAAAGCAGTGCCGGGAGCAGAGCATGTCCTTTGAACCTGAGGTTCCTGTGCTGAGATGCTTCCAGACCAAGAGAAGACTGATGACAAGAACCTTCCCCCAGAGCTGACAGAGCGACAAAGCCTTCCCCTGGAGGTGACACCCTGAATTTGGACTCGTGGCCTACTAGATAGTGAGAGAATAAATTTCTCTTTGTTAAAGTCATCCACTTGTGGTATTTGTTATAACAGCACTAGATGACTAAGACAGTGCCTGTTATCCCTTCTTTCCCTCCAATTTCTCCCATTTGTAATGGAAGTGTCTACCTTGTGCCTACTCTTTTTAATCTTACTTTAGATGAAAGTTTACAGAACAGACTAGTTTCTCATTTAACAGTTAGTACACATATTGTTTTATGACATTGGTTAACAACCCCACCACATGTCAACACTCTCCCTTCTCAACCTCAGGTTCCCTATTACCAGCTCTGCTCTTCCCTCCTGCCTTCTAGCCCTTGCCTCTGAGCTGGTGTGCCCCTTTAGTCTCATTTTGTTTTATGGGCCTGTCCAATCTTTGGCTGAAGGGTGAACCTCAGGACACCATTACTGAGCTGAAAGGGTATCCGAGGGCCATACTCTCAGGGTTTCTCTAGTCTCTGTCAGGTCAGCAGTCTGATCTTTCTTTTTGAGTTAGAATTTTGTTCTACATTTGTCTCCAGCTCTGTCTAGGACCCTCTGTTGTGATCCCTGTTACCTTGTGCCTATTCTACCATTGTACTTTGGAAGCACATAACTTGTATTTTAAATTTCACAGGTTCACAGGTGAAGAGGAATTTTGTCCCAGGATGGAATATGCCTAAAGTCTCACTCATATTTGATATAAATGATTCAGAAGATAAAACTTTGGACCTGGAGTTGATTTAAGACTTTCGGGTTGATGTAATGGGAGCGAATGTGTCTTGCATGTTGGAAGAACATAAATTTTGTGGGGACTGTTATGGATTGAACTGTGTTCCCCCAAATTGTGTGTCTTCTTGACTAGGTCATGATTCCCAATATTGTGTGGTTGTCCTCCATTTTATGATCTGATGTATTTATCCTATGTGTTGTAAATCCCCTATGATGTTAATGAGGCAGGATTAGAAGCAGGTATGTTAATGAGGCAGGGCTCAATCTTCAAAATTAGGTCATATCTTGAGTCAATCTTTTCAGATATAAAAGAGAGAAATGAGCAGAGAGAGAGAAGGACTTCATACCACCAAGAAAGTAGTACCAGGAGCAGAGCATGTCCTTTGGACCCAGGGTTCTCGTGCTGAGAAGCTCCTCGACCAGGGGAAGATTGATGACAAAGACCTTCCCCCAGAGCTGGCAAAGAGAGGAAACCTTCCCTTGGAGCTGGCAACCTGAATTTGGACTTCTAGCCTCCTAGGCTGTGAGAGAATAAATTTCTCTTTGTTAAAGTCATCCACTTGTGGCATTTGTTATAACAGCACTAGATAACTAAAACAGGGGCTATAAGGTGGAATATTACAGATTGAATTGTGTCCACCAAATACGTGTCCCCCAAATATGTGCTGTAAATCCTAAACCCTGTACTGTGGTCATAATCTCATTTGGGAGTGGATTTTCTTTCTTATGTTAATGAGACAGTGTTAGTGTAGGGTGTGTCTTGAGTCAATCTCTTTTGAGATAGGAAAGAGAAGATTAAGCAAACAGTAAAGAAGCAGATATGGGGGAAGATAGATGCCAAGCCACATGAAGATCACTTAGGAATAGAAGCCCCAAAAAGATAGGACCTTCCCCCAAAGCCAACAGAGAGAGAAAACTATCCCCTAGAGCTGGTGCCCTGAATTTGGATTTCTAGCCTCCTAAACTATGAGAAAATAAATTTCTGTTTGTTAAAGCCATCCACGTATGGTATTTCTGTTATAGCGCACTAGATAACTAAGACAGCTGGAAACCTATTATTTCCATTTGTATTCCATTTATACACTGACCCATATCCTAGAAACTGCCCTTTACTCATAACACCAGGTTTACCAGGGAGGTAGCCATTGCCCGCTGGCTACAGCTCATTCATCCAGAATTATGCACCTACCATCAATTTGGGACAATTTCTCTTTTCCCAGGGAATTTTGGAACTGGGACCTGGAGAGAGCCTGCCGTTGGACCTGAACATGGAAAATTCAACAGTTGTTAGTGATTGTGTTTTTTGTCGTGTGGACCAGGAAAATCATTGGAGCTCAAAGTGAAAGTAAAGCTGATATATAACCAGAAACAGAGACAAGATGTAAAGACAGTCCTTCACTTCAATTTCAAATCATTCCTGATGATCATTTGCACTCCTGACCTTGGGTTCCATGAGACAGGGATCCCAACTTCTTTTTAATTATTTCCCTTTTTGCTTGAGCGTGGTGGAATGTGTATTAACACATACACGGGAAAGCCGAGGAAGCTGTTACTGTTGTCTCAGTGTAAACACTAGACTGACACTTCTTTAGAAATTAAAAACAAAAATTGTACTGACGGAATAATTTCATTTCACAAAATGCAGAAGCACATGGCACCCAAACAGGAGCCTGCAGTGTGTTCTGCTTTGCAGGGGGACCTGTGGGGTATTTAACAGGCACAGTAAACAAAGACAAATGGTTTTCCATTAAAGGGAGGGCAGGGGAAGGAAGGAAAAATTTACAAGGGGCTGTCAAACTAGAAACTTTCTTAACACCAATTTCTAGTCTAACGAAAATCTTATTCCTGATACAATTTGACTAAGGCAATATTTCTAAAGCAAGTTGTGTAAACATTTCTGATGTGAGAGTTTAATGATGGATTTCAGGCCAGGTCAAACCTAGTCGGAGTCCTGGAAATGCAAAAGTTGAACATTTGGTTAGGAAGCAGACTAAATCGCTCTAGCTTAAAACCTTTTTGAGATGTAAACATTGCCCATCTGACTAGGAGGGAGTGAGTTAGGGCCTAGGCATTCACTGGATGAATTGCCTGAGAACAGCTAAGAGATTATTTACATAAGCTAAAGCCTGGGTCTCTACCTTCTTTGTGTTACAGTCAGGACTTTCACAAGAGGCCAAATTGTGTACCACAGCTGGGATCTCCCTCCTTAACAAACTTAGTCTCTACCTAGTTACAAATTTACAAAGAACTAGCAGAAATACAGTGAAAAAAATCCCAGTGAGTGAAAATTAACTTGGGAGTCAAGACATGGAACTAAGGCTTGATAGATACCTATCTTGGCTATGAAGTTATTTACAGATCCCAACTTCATTTAACATCATCAGTCCTATTTTCTACCCTCCTGTAGACCAAAGAGCCTTCTCTGGGGCCAACTGTGTAAACATTCTTAACAGGCACCAAGTAATTCTTTATCTAGGTTAGAAATCCTGACTTTTTTTTTCAAGCAGTAAATTTTTGACAAAAGGCTGAATGGTTTCTTTAGAAAGGTAGAAATGAAAATCTTAGTTTAATCCAGAATGGAGTTTTAATTTAGGTCTGAAGTCACCCAATTCAGATAAGCCATCACTTCAGTTTTTAAGGTTACATTCATGCTGTGGAAAAGCGGACATTACATAAAGATATGGATTAATGAGCCTTGTGATTCAAGGCAACCACTTCATCTTTCTAGATCTCACTTCACATCAATGTGTTTTCATCAATGAAGGGGTTAAGTTAGGTGCTTTTTCTTCCATTTCCCAACAGTCTATTAATCAAAGAAATATAAAAGAAAACAAACATAATCTAAGACACATTGAAAGGATTTAAAAACAAGGAACTCTTCTTAGTATATCTTATAGATTGAATTGTGTCCCCCAAAAATATGTGTTGTATAATTCCACCTCTATTCCTATGGTTATAATTCCTTTTGGGAATGGGATGTCTTTGTTATGTTAATGAAGCAAGATCAGTATAGGGTGTGCCTTGACTCAATCTCTTTTCAGATATAAAAGAAATAAGTAAGTGAAAGAAGCAGAGATGGGGAAAGAGAGATGCCAAGCCACATGTAGATCACCCAGGAGCAGAAGCTCAAAAGAGGCAAGGACCTTTCTCCAGAGCCAACAGAGAAAGCCTTCCCCTAGAGCCAGCACCCCAAATTCAGACTTCTAGCCTCCTAAAATGTGAGAAAACAAATTTCTGTTTGTTAAAGGCACCCACTTGTGGTATTTCTGGTATAGCAGCACTAGATGACTAAGTGTATTAGATTACTTGATTAAGCTTCAGAGACTTGCCCTTAGGATAAAAAGGCAGGAGATGAGGGTGGGGTTTCTCCCATAAAATATAACTGTAATTAAACTGGTTTAAGCTTGCATTCATGAACTTTGCTCAAAATGCTCTTTTTCATAAGTTACAGAGGCTTTTTCAGAAGAGTTTTAAAAGAATTACCTTAGTTTTTTAAAAAGTTTTTTTTTTAAGGTGAAGTACAGCAATCCAGAAAGGTGCCCCAAAATAAATACATCATTCAATAAATTATCACAAAATGAACACCTGTTACGACCACCTAGATCAAGAAAGAGGTCATTGCTAGCACCTCAGAAGCTCATTTTGTGTCTCCTTCCAATCATTTTCCATTGCCTGCTTTTGAACTTTTTTGGGTAAATGTGTTGCAAATATTTCTTCCAGTCTATAAATTTTCCTTTTCCTAACAGTGTGTATTTGGAGGAGCAGAAGTTTTAAATTTGGATGCAGTCTACTTCATCACTTTTTTCCTTTACAATTCAAGATTTTTATGTCTTACTTAAGAAATCTCTGCCTACTCCAAGGTCGTGACTATTTCCGCTTTGATATTTTTCTGAAAGTTTTATCATTTTGGCTTTTATGTTTAGGTCTATGATTCATTTAGAGTTAATTTTTATGTATGGGCCAAAGTAATTTTTTTTTCCCTATCGATATAGAATAGCTCTAGCTACATTTGTTGAAATTACTTTCCTTACTCATTAAATTACCGTGGCACCTTTTGTGTGTATATATTTTTGGACTCTATTTTATTCCCTTGATCTATATATCTACACTTACACTAACACTACACTGTCTTGATTATTGTACCCATATACAATATATTCAATAGCTTTACCTAGTTTTAAGTCCTCCAAATTTGTTCTTTTTTTAAAATGGTTTTGGCTATTCTAGGTCCTTTGCATTTCCATATAAATTCTAGAATCATCTTGCCAATTTCACAAAAAAGTTCTAATTTTAATTAGGACTATGTTGAATCTATAGATCAATTTGGGGTGAATTAATATCTTAACAACATTGAGCCTTCTGACTCATGAATATGGTATATATCTCCATGTATTTAGGTGTTCTTTATTTTATTTTCCTCATCAATGTGTTGTAGTTTTCAATGTATACGTCTTATACATATTTTACTAAATTTAGCCCTAAGCACTTCATGTTTTCAGAGGCTATTGTAAAAGTATTTTTTATTTCATTTTCCAGTTGTTCATCATCAGTATACAGAAATACAATTGATTTTTGTATATTGACCTGGTATTGTGTAACCTTGCTAAATTCAATGATCATTTCTAGTAGTTTGTGCTTTTTTTTTTTTTTTTTTGGTGTGTGTGTATGTAGATTCCTCAGGGTTTTTTACGCAATCATGTCATGTATGAATAAAGACTTCTTTTTCTTTTTCCTTTCCAATCTGTGAGCCTTTTATTTCTTTTTTCTTGCCTTATTGCACTGACTAAAACTTCTAGCACAATGTTCAATAGAATTGTTCCTGCTGTTGGGGGTGGGGCTTAGTCTTTCGCTGTTAAGCTGGAGTGAGAGTGCTGGTTCTGTTGGAAGGAATGGCTCAACTGAATTTAGGGGATCATTGTCTCCAGCTTCCTGATTATCTGCCAATATGTCCCTGTCCCAAGTTTCAGGATCCCATTTCTTCCCAGTCAATGCCCTCATTTTAACTTCAGACCTCTCAAGGTTGGCAATTGGGTTGGTGTTGTAATTCAGCCACTTTTATGATAAGACTCTGGGTTTGGTTTTTGGCAATATCAGCTCTGTCACTACAAGAAATAAGGCTCGGAGGCGGAGCCAAGATGGCGGACTAGGCAGACGCTACCTCGGATCCCTCTTACAACAAAGACACGGAAAAACAAGTGAATCGATCACATACATAACAATCTACAAACCCTGAACAACAAACACAGATTTAGAGACGGAGAACAAACTAATACGGGGAAGCAGCGATTGTTTCCAGAGCCTGGAGCCAGCGCACCAGTCAGGTACGGCACGAGCACAGAGAGCTGCTCCACCCCCATGAACTAACCCCGGGAGGGGGACCAGCCGGTTCCGCGGGTGGCGTGGGACGCAGCCGGTAGGAGAAGTCCCCAGTAGGCAGTGACTGGTCTCGGAGCAGGAAGAGCAGTGTCCCAGCCGGGCAACCGTCCCGCCGGGATTTGGACTGGACACAGGCGGCTTCATTAACATCCGAATAGCCTGAGCCAGAGGGAGAACTCTGATAGGGATCTGACTGCATTTTTTTTTTAGCGGATTTTCTGGAAAAACTAGTTTCCCAGTGATGGCGCGGAGACAACAATCCATATCAAACCACTTAAAGAAGCAGACCATGACAGCTTCTCCAACCCCCCAAACAAAAGAATCAAAATCTTTCCCAAATGAAGATACAATCCTGGAATTATCAGATACAGAATATAAAAAACTAATTTACAGAATGCTTCAAGACATCACAAATGAAATAAGGCAAACTGCAGAAAAAGCCAAGGAACACACTGATAAAACTGTTGAAGAACTCAAAAAGATTATTCAAGAACATAGTGCAAAAATTAATAAGTTGCAAGAACCCATAGAGAGACAGCATGTAGAAATCCAAAAGATTAACAATAAAATTACAGAATTAGACAACGCAATAGAAGTCAGAGGAGCAGACTCGAGCAATTAGAATGCAGACTGGGACATCTGGAGGACCAGGGAATCAACACCAACATAGCTGAAAAAAAATCAGATAAAAGAATTTAAAAAAATGAAGAAACCCTAAGAATTATGTGGGACTCTATCAAGAAGGATAACCTGCGGGTGATTGGAGTCCCAGAACAGGGAGGAGGGACAGAAAACACAGAGAAAATAGTTGAAGAACTCCTGACAGAAAACTTCCCTGACATCATGAAAGACGAAAGGATATCTATCCAAGATGCTCATCGAACCCCATTTAAGATTGATCCAAAAAGAAAAACACCAAGACATATTATCATCAAACTCACCAAAACCAAAGATAAACAGAAAATTTTACAAGTAGCCAGGGAGAAAAGAAAGGTTTCCTTCAAGGGAGAATCAATAAGAATAAGTTCAGACTACTCAGCAGAAACCATGCAGGCAAGAAGGGAATGGGACGACATATACAGAACACTGAAGGAGAAAAACTGCCAGCCAAGGATCATATATCCAGCAAAACTCTCTCTGAAATATGAAGGCGAAATTAAGATATTTACAGACAAACACAAGTTTAGAGAATTTGCAAAAACCAAACCAAAGCTACAAGAAATACTGAAGGGTATTGTTTGGTCAGAGAACCAATAATATCAGATATCAACACAACACAAGGTCACAAAACAGAACGTCCTGATATCAACTCAAATAGGGAAATCACAAAAACAAACAAATCAAGATTAATTAAAAAAAAAAAATACACGTAACAGGGAATCATGGAACTCAATAGGTAAAAGATCACAATAATCAAAAAGAGGGACTAAATACAGGAGGCATTGAACTGCCATATGGAGAGTGATACAAGGCGACATAGAACAATACAAGTTAGGTTTTTACTTAGAAAAATAGGGGTAAATAATAAGGTAACCACAAAAAGGTATAACAACTCTATAACTCAAGATAAAAGCCAAGAAAAACGTGTAACGACTCAACTAGCATAAAGTCAAACACTATGAAAATGAGGATCTCACAATTTACTAAGAAAAACGCCTCAGCACAAGAAATAAGGCTCCTTGGAAATTCTATGGTGCAGTTAGTTCTACTCTGTCCTATAGGGTTGCTATGAGTTGGAATCAACTTGACGGTACTGGGTTCTGGGTTATTCAAGGCACAAGTAGAAACTTTGAGGTTGTTTATGTGGCACTTGAGCTTTGACTCTGAAGCCCTGAGCTCATCTCTTTCTTTCCCCAGCTTGTCTAGCAAAAGTAGGACCAAGCAACTAGCTTCCTTATAATTCTCATTATGACAAACTTGTAGAAAGGTATCACACATGCAATCATTCAGAGCTTCATCTTTCACCAATACCTAATCTATTGCTGGTGGTATTTTGTGTATTTGTATTGCCACCCTACGCCATGTATTAGCAATGCCCTTTTTACAAGTGGAAGCAGAGTCATCAACATCTTTAAGACTAACCAGACTTGAGAACCAATTTAGAAAACTCATTCTTACCATTTTGTTTCTCTAGAACCACTCTTAGTACCAAATGTCTTAGGCTGGGTTCTCTAGAGAAACAAAACCAGTAAATAAATACATATATATAGAGAGAGAGATTTATATCAAGGAAATGGCTTACACGGGTGTAGAGGCTGGAACTCTCCAAGTCCGTGGGTCAGAATAGAGGCCTCTCCTGATTCAAGTAGCCCCAGGTGCTGGTGAATCCAAGACTGGTAGGTCAGAGAGCAGGGCTCTTACTCACAGACTGTGAAGATCAAAGAACCCCAAGATCGGCAAGCAAGACCCCAGGTAAGCTGCTAGCTCAAGTCCCAAGAACCAGAGTTCAGATGAACAGGAGCCAGCTGCAGGATCCAGAGCAAGTGAAGTCCCAAGCCTTGCCAGAATGTCCCCCTATATTTGATGCAGGCTGTACGGCCAAAGAAACTCCCTTTAAACTAACTGGCTACTCACAGCAGATTCCATCATGGAGGTGACCATATTATATCAAATCTCATCACGGAAGTGATCACGACATCATGTGACTGCCAGATTACATTATAACTGCCAAACCACTGAGAATCATGGCCCAGCCAAGTTGACACACAACTTTAACCATCACAATGGTGGAGCCCTGGTGGCACAGTGGTTAAGAGCTATGGCTACTAACCAAAAGGTTGGCGGTTCAAACCCATCAACCACTCCTTGGAAACCCTACTGGGCAGTTTCACTCTCTCCTATACGGTTGCTATTCATAAGGTTTTCACTGGCTAATTCTTTTCGAAAGTAGACTGCCGCGTCCTTAGTCTGGAAGCTCAACTGAAACCTGTCCTCCATGGGTCACCCTGCTGGCATCTGAATACCTGTGGCATAGCTTCCAGCATCATAGCAACACATAAGCCCCCACAGTATGCCAAACTGACAGACATGTCAGAACAAGGCCAGGGACCATCAACTGCTTGTCTGCAAGTTCAAGCCGAAACTGAAGAAAATCAGAGCAAGTCCACAAGAGCCAAAATACCACCTTGAGTATATCCCACCTGAATTTAGAGACCATCTCAAGAATAGATTTGACACATTGAATACTAATGACCAAAGAGCAGATGAGTGGAATAACATCAAGAACATCATACATGAAGAAAGCGAGAGGTCGTTGAAAGGACAGGAAAGAAAGAAAAGACCAAGACGGATGTCAGAGGAGACTTGTCCTTGAACACTGAGCAGCTAAGGCAAAAGGAAGAAATGATGAAGTAAAAGAACTCAACAGAAGATTTCAAAAGACAGCTGGAGAAGACAAAGTAAAGTATTTTAATGATATGCGCAAAGAGCTGGAGACAGGAAACCAAAAAGGAAGAACACACCTGGCAATTCTCAAGCTGAAAGAACTGAAGAAAAAAGCTAGGGGTCTCAAGTTGTAACAGTGAAGGTGAAAATATTAAACAATGCAGGAAGCATCAAAAGAAGATGGAAGGAATACACAGAGTCACTGTACCAAAAAGAATTAGTCGACATTCAACCATTTCAGGAGGTAGCATATGATCAGGAACCAATGGTACTGAAGGAAGAAGTCCAAGCTGCTCTGAAGGCATTGGCGAAAACAAGGTTCCAGGAATTGATGGAATATCAATTTAAAAACTCAAAAAATGGTTGCAGCACTAGAAGTGCTCACTCTTCTATGCCAAGAAATCTGGAAGACAGCTTCCTGGCCAACTGACTGGAAGCAATCCCTATTTATGCTTCAAGAAAGGTGATCCAACCAAATTTAGGAATTATCAAACAATATCATTAATATCACACGCAAGCAAAAATTTGCTGAAGATCATTCAAAAGCAGCTGCAGCAATATATTGACAGGGAACTGCCAGAAATTTCGACCGGATTCAGAAGAGGACATGGAACCAGGGATATCATTGCTGACGTCAGACAGATCCTGGCTGAAAACAGAAAATACCAAAAGGATGTTTACCTGTGTTTTATTGACTATGCAAAGGCATTCAACTGTGTGGATCATAACAAATTATGGATAACATTGCGAAGAATGGGAATTCCAGAACACTTAATTGTGCTCATGAGGAACCTGTACATAGATCAAGGGGCAGTTTGGATGGAACAAGGGGATACATTGTGGTTTAAAGTCAGGAAAGGTGTGCATCAGGGTTGTATCCTTTCACCATATCTATTCAATCTGTATGCTGAGCAAATAATCCGAGAAGCTGGATTATATGAAGAAGAACAGGGCATCAGGATTGGAGGAAGACTCATTAACAACCTGAGTTATGCAGATGACACAACCTTGCTTGCTGAAAGTGAAGAGGACTTGAAGCACTTACTGATGAAGATCAAAGACCACAGCCTTCAGTATGGATTACACCTCAACATAAAGAAAACAAAAATCCTCACAACTGGACCAATGAGCAACATCATGATAAACGGAGAAAATATTGAAGTTGTCAAGGATTTCATTTTACTTGGATCCACAACCAACAGCCATGGAAGCAGCAGTCAAGAAATCAAAAGACGCATTGCATTGGGCAAATCTGCTGCAAAGGACCTCTTCAAAGTGTTGAAGAGCAAAGATGTCACCCTGAAGACTAAGGTGCACCTGACCCAGGCCATGGTATTTTTAATCACATCATATGCATGTGAAAGCTGGACAATGAATAAGGAAGACCAAAGAACAGTTGACGCCTTTGAATTGTGGTGTTGTCAAAGAATATTGAATATACCATGGACTGCCAAAAGAATGAACAAATCTGTCTTAGAAGTACAACCAGAATGCTCCTTAGGAGCAAGGATGGCAAGACTGCGTCTTACATACTTTGGACATGTTGTCAGGAAGGATCAGTCCCTGGAGAAGGGCATCATGCTTGGTAAGTACAGGGTCAGCAGAAAAGAGGAAGACCCTCAACAAGATGGATTGACACAGTGGCTGCAGCAATGGGCTCAAGCACAACAACCATTGTAAGGATGGCGCAGGACAGGGCAGTGTTTTGTTCTGTGGTACATGTCACTATGAGTCAGAGCTGACTCAATGGCACCTAACAACAACATAGGGTTGCTATGAGTCAGAATTGACAGCAACAGGTTTTTTTATTTTGAAGTATGGTGTCGATTGTAGGTTTTTCATAGATCCCTTATATCGGGTTGAGGAAATTCTTCTCTATTGCTAATTTAATGAGATTATATTATGAATAGGAATTTAATTTTGACAAATTCTTTTTCTGCCTCTATTCAAAATATCGTATAATTTTTCTTTTTATTTTATTAGTGAATTACGTTGATGGTTTTTAAATGTTTAACCAATTTTGTATTCCTGGAATAAATCTTATTTGGCCATTTTACGTATTGCTGGAATTGATGCAGTATTTTGTTAAGGATTTTTGCACCAATGTCCGCTAGGTTTGTAGCTTTTTTTTCCTTTGTCTAGTTTTAGTATCAAGGTTTGATAAAATAAATTAGGAAATGTGCTCTACTCCATTTTCTGAAATAGAGATTAAGGGTTGATATAATTTCTTCCCTAAATGTTTGATGGAATTCATCAGTTAAGTCATCTGTGCCTGGAATTTTGTATACGGGAAGATTTTAAATTACAAATTCAATTATTTTAGTGGTTATAAGGCTATTCCAGCTTTACCGTTTGTTGTTGAGTCCATTTTAGAAAATTCTCTTTCAAGGCATTTGTCCATTTCATCGAAGTTGTCTAATTTATTGACTTACATTGTTCATAATATCCCATCATAGATTGAACTGTACTCCCTCAAAATATATGCCAATTTGCCTAGGCTATGATTTCCAGTATTGTGTGGTTGTTCTCCATTTTATGATCTGATGTAATTAGCCTCCATTTTGTGATGTGTTGTAAATCCTAAATTCTATACGTTAAGCAAGAGACCCTGGTGACGTAGTGGTTAACAGTTTCACTGCTAACCAAAGGCCGGCAGTTCAAGTCCACCAGGCAGTCCTTGGAAACCCGCTGGGGCAGTTCTATTCTGTCCTATAGGGTTGCTAGGAGTTGGAATTGACTTGACAGCAATGAGTTTGGTTTATTTATTTATTTTCATATGTTAAGGAGACAGGATCAGTGTAGGGTTTATGTTAAGTCACAGCCATATAAGAGGGTGTGATTCAAGTCACACTCTTACTCAAGTCACACCTTGCTTGAATCACACCTTTTATCTTACAAGAGATAAAAGTAGAGAGAAGCAAGCAGAAAGGGGAGGGACCTCACTACCACCAAAAAAGAAGAGCTGGGGGTGAAGCATGTCCTTTGGACCCAGGGTCCCTGTGCTAAGAACCTCCTAGACCTGGGGGAGATTGATGCCAAGACACATGGAGATCTCCAAGGAATGCTGGGCCCACATATGTTGAAAGGAGACAAAGACCCTCCCCCAGAGCCAACAGAGAGAGAAAGCCTTCTGCTAGAGCTGGTGCAGTGAATTTGGACTTCTAGCCTTGTAAACTGTGAAAAGAATACATTTCTAGCCTTGTAAACTGTGAAACAATACATTTCTGTATGTTAAAGCCACCCATTTATGGTATTTCTGTTACGGCAGCCCTAGACAATGAAGACACGCCTTATCCATTTTATCTGTAGAATCTGTAGTGTTGACCTTCTCTTTCATTTCTCGTATTGGTAATTGCTTTATTTCTTCTCCTTCTTTCTCCTCCTCTTCCTCCTCCTTCTTCTTCCTTCTCTATGTCTTCCTGGTCTGGCTAGAGCTTTATAAATTTTATTGATCTTTTCAAATAAGCAAATTTGCTTCTACTGATTTTCCGTATTTTCATGTGTTTTCTATTTCATTGATTTCTACTCTTCTGTATATATTATTTCTTCTACTTAATTTATTTTTGGTTTGCTCTACATTTTCTATTTTCTTAAGGAGGAAGCTAGATTTGAGAGCCTCTTTTCATATATGGTCATTACGAGTCAGAGTCAACTTGATGGCAACAGGTTTGGTTTTTTTCTTATGTAAGTACTTATAGCTATGAATTTCCATCTAAGCACTACTGTAGCTGCATCCCACAAAATTTGATATCTTGTGTTTTTATTTTCATTCAATTCAAAATATTTTCTAATTGCCTTTTGTTCTATAAATAAGCCAAAAATGGTGCCTGTGTATTTGTCACTAGGTTGTTCATTTCTTCAGAGCAAGCAGGAACTGTTAGCCCAAACATTGCTGGTGCCAAACTAAAATTTTACACATCCAGTGGTCTTTAAAATAGCCCCAATAAGCATATATGTGCCTTCTAGAACATGCCTGCTTAAATACCCTGCAAAACTCAACCTAGTAGCTGCTATCCATAGAGAAGATATATGTAGCTATAAAATATTCCAAATAGGTACTGCCCTTTGAAGCTCTCTGACCCAGAGACTCCCCATCTTGTTAATGAGACATATCACCTAAACATATAAGTCCCCTTTCTGACTCCGCCTCCCTTGGACATTCGCTTGCCTCCTTCCCCTTTTGGGTGACAACCTCCACACCACTGTCCTTGGAAGGTCTCCTGATGGTGGGGACTATCTTATGCAAATCTGTTCAAGAACTACCCAATAAATAGTTTATTTTTCAACACTGCCATCTTGTGGTCCTTTATATTGATCAGCTCCGAAACCCTCCAACTCACTACACCCTTGAAATTTCTTGTTTGGTCCATGAGTTGTTTAGATATGTACTGTTTAATTTCCAAATATTTGGAGAGTTTAAATGCATCTTCATGTTATTGACTTCTAGTTTAATTCTCTTCTGGTCAGAGAACATACTTATATGACTTAAATTCTTTTAAATTTGTTGATTAATAAACTTTTAAGATTTGTTTTATGAACAAGGATATGGTTTTTCTTGGTGAATGCTCTATATACATTTGAAAAGAGTATATATCCTGCTGTTGTTGGGTGGAGTGTTTTAGAGATGTCAACAAGATACATTTGATTGACGGTCTTCTTCAATTTTTCTATATTCTTGTTGATTTTCTGTCTGCTAGTTCAATCACTTACTACCTGGAGAGGAGTGTTAAAGTTTCCAGTGATGCTGTGGATTTTCCTATTTCTCCTTTCAGTTCTTTAAGTTTTTGCTTCATGTATTTTGAAGCTCTATTGTTAGGTGCATATACATTTAGAATTGTTGTCTTCTTGGCAAATTGACCCTTTATCATTATCTAGGAAGCCCTGATTGTGTAGTAGTTAAGAGTTTGGCTGCTAACCAAAAGGTCCACAGTTCAAATCCACCACGCGCTCCTTGGAAACCCTATGGGGCAGTTCTACTCTGTCCTACAGGGTCGCTATGAATCAGAATTGACTCGGCGGCAGTAGGTTATCATTATCTAATTTCCTCTTTATCCCTAGTAATTTTGTTATGAAATTTACTTTGTCTGATATTAATATAGCCACTTGATGGGTCACAGTTACCAAAAGGAAGAGAGTTGATCACAGAACACCCACACCAAATGAAAATGAGCTTGGGTACTGTTGCTCTCTCCTTAAACCTGGGCTAAAATTTGTTTGGACTTTCATTTCAGGGCTAAAAAATAAATCCCATCAAATAGGAATTTGCATTCAAATGAATTAAGATTCCACTCTGGGTGGCAAACTGAATACCTAGTTTAACAATATAAACGCAAGCAAATGAAAACCAAAACCACTTTGATTTTATGTTATCATAGCAATGAAGGTTTACTGAAAAAAGTTAAAAACAATTGAGAAATGTGTAATTTAGAAAGGGTGTACTTTCTAGTCATAAAGAAACCCTGGTGGCCTAGTAGTTAAGGGCTATGGTTGCTAACCAAAACGTTGGCAGTTCAAATTCACCAGGCACTCCTCGGAAATCCTATGGGGCAGTTCTACTCTGTCCTAGAGGGTCTCCACGAGTCAGAATCAACTCGATGGCAATGGGTTTGGTTTTGGCTTTTGGTTTCTAGTCATAAAAGGAACTTGATACTTTGCTTTCAAATTGTGTATTTAATAAAGCGGTATGCTTCCTGTTCTTATTTTAAAGAAATCAAATGACCAGACTTTTCATAGTATACACACATGCATACATGCAAAGTTATTTTTACTTGAATGAAGTCCTCAGGTTGTTTTATCTTGAGAGTCTATAAATTTTAAAAAACAATTTTTAGAAAGGAAATTTATTAAGAAATGGGCCAAGAAGTGGAAACAATCTAACATCCATCAGTAGTAGAATGGATAAATAAAAAAGATCGTTTTATGATATACTACCATACAGAAATCAAAAGGAATGCACTAGATCTATATATATGTTGCGGACTGAATTGTGTCCACCCAAAAATATGAAAAATATGTGTCAACTTGTTTAGGCCATGATTACCAGTATTGTGTGGTTGTCCTCCATTTAGTGATTGTAATTTTATGTTACGAGGACGAGGGTGGGATTATAACACCACCCTTACTCAGGTCACCTCCCTGATCCATGGTAAAGGGAGTTTCCTTGGAGTGTGGCCTGCAACACCTTTTATGTCTCAAGAGATAAAAAGGAAAGGGAAGCAAGCAGAGAGGTAGGGACCTCATACCACCAAGAAAGCAGCACCAGGAGCAGAGTGCATCCTTTGGACATGGGGTCCCTGCACCTGAAAATCTCCTTGACCAGAGAAAGACCTTCCTCTGGAGCGACAGAGAGAGAAAGCCTTCCCTTGGAGCTGATGCCCTGAATTTGGATTTGTAACTTATTAGACTGTGAGAGAATAAATTTTTCTTTGTTTAAGCCATCCACTTGTGGTATTTCTGTTAATAGCAGCACTAGATGACTAAAACAATATATATCAATACGGATTGACCTCAATAACAATGTTGAGTGTAAAAGAAAGTTGTAAGAGATCAGGAACAGTGGAATAATTTTTAAGTAAATAAAACACACCCACACAAACAATACGATATTGAATCTGGATATGAACATATGTAATAAAAGTATAAAAAATAAATATATGAATGGGAATGATAAACAATATATTCAAGATGGTGGTTAACTCTAAGGACTGAAAGGAAAGAGATAGATGGTCACAGGCTGGAGCTTTAGCTGAAACTTAAAAAAAGAAAGCTCTGAAGCAGATATGACTGAAAGTGAGCATCCATTAAATCCTAGTGTTGGGTAAACGGACATCAAGTATATTACTTTCTATACCCTTACAATTAAAATAAATGAATGAATGATGATCATGATAAGGGAAGGTGGGTAAGAATCTTTTCTAGTCACGGATTCTTCCTTGTCTTCATTGGTAAGACAGCATTTAATTCCTCCTGATGCTTTTTCTGCTAAAAGATAGGATTATGGATGCATATATAATAACTTTTAAAGACACACAGTTATTATATTTTGGTTTTTTTATATAATAACTTTTAAAGACACACAGATGCTTTCTCTTATTGGAGAATTATTTTTCCTAATACATACCTAGGTTTTCCTTTCCAAAAGAAGTCTTTATAAAATTTAAAGGGCTATACCTGTACAAAGTCAGAATTTTATCACCAATACTGCTCTATCCTACTTAATTTTCCTTGTGGCTTTTACCTATTTTCTTATTTGGGCCCCAGAGTCCATCTTAACGCCTTATTCTTTATTTAAAATTCCTCTAGGGAGGCTATTAATTCACTTTCTGCTGACGCCTATCTACTGCATTCAGGAGGAAACTGGCTACCTTGAGAGCTTGCTTCCCAAATTATCTCTTTAGCCTCTCATATTCTTATTCTGATGCCTATTAAAACAAACATATTAAGCCAATAATAGAAATTGATTGAAGTTTATTGAATATACGATTTGCAGTCAGGGTAACATTTTGACTACAGTGTCAGAAATTTTCCAAAGATGAGAAGAACTTCCAAAATTCTTATACCAAATCTCCTTGGCATTGCCATGGAAAAAAAGGGTGGAAACAGGACTGATAAGCAAATTTGTAGTCAGGAAGGATTTTCATACAGCATTGTCTTGAAGAACAATTAAAAACATAGCTCCCAGTCTGAACTTTGGAGTCTGTTTTACAAAACTAACTGAATTCTTCAAAAGAGCACAGGGCAAATCACAGTCACAAAGGACATGACTTACATCCTAAAACAGCCTGTGGAAGCTGGCTGCACAACTCTAAAGAACCCAATGCCTAAAGGCAAATGTCTCTGATAAGCTGCTTACTACACTACTGTTTGATCTGAAGGTGACTCCAGGATCGAGGTTCAAAAGGACACCTAAGGGCAATGGCCTAAGTGGGTTTCCATGCAAAACAAAATCTGTGTTCCAGGAGAATTAAAACCCTTTTGTCATGCCAAACCAGAAATAGAAATCCTATGTGGTCGACTTGCTGAAGCTCCAATCAAATCTTTATGACCATTTTCCCACCAAAAATACACAGGTAATCTCAACACTCTATTAACACAATGACTGGTCCCTTTCCAGTTTATAAAACTTTAAAAAACTGTAGAAAGGTTTTATACAATTAGCTTTGTACAATTTACTATAATCTTCTGGCAGATATGCTTTTAAAATTACTAAATTTTAAAACAACTTTACCAAAGAGGATAAAAATTCCATAATTTTTTTTTATTGTACTTTAGATGAAAGCTTACAGAGCAAATTAGCTTCTCACTAAGCTATTAATACACACATTGTTTTGTGACATTGGTTGCCAACCCCACAAAATGTAAAAACTCTCCCCTTCTCAGCCTTAAGTCCCCCATTACCAACTTTCCTGCCCTCTCCTGCCTTCTCGTCCTTGCCCCTGGGCTGGTGTGCCCATTTAGTCTTGTTTCCTTTTATGGGTCTGTCTTATCTTTGGCTGAAGGGTGAACCTCAGGAGTGACTTCATTACTGAGCTAAAAGGATGTTCAAGGGCCTTACTCCAGGCTTTCTCCAGGCTCTGTCAGACCATTAAGTCTGGTTTTTTTTTGGGGGGGGGGGGGTTAGAAAAAAATTCCATAAATTTAAAAACACAGTTTATGATATCCCCCTTTTGGCCTAGTTATCAATACATTTTTAGTTATAAGAAGTATGTAGTTGTTATTTTGTGCTTTTGTTACCAATCGCCAATCTGACACAAAGGGTTCTTGCCTTTTCCCTAGTAAGAACACACGGGAAAGAAAAACTTTATTTTCAGCAAGCTTTATTTTGCTTGAGTCAAGCAAAAGGAGTCAGCAGGGATCTAAGCCCTTCTAAAAGACTGACTCTAAAAGGGAAGCAAGGCTAGGGCTTACATGGGTTCCGTGGAGACAACAGAGCAATGAATATTTAGTGCGCTTCTTTCATGGAGTGGGTACTTCTCTGAATGGCGGTGCCTGTTAATTAGGTTGTGCATGTATCTGGAATCCAAGATGGAACCCTCTGTTATTCAAGATGGAGTCCTCTCGGCAGCCCTTGGCATCACTTATTATGGGATATAGCACAAGCGCACTGATCTTTGGCACTACATCGCCATCTTCGGAGGGCTAAGGAGGGTTAAAAGGGTGGTTACGCTTTGTCCTTCTGCACATGTGCATGCTGAGCCTGTAAAGGAGGAGGGAACTAAAAACTAAGAAGGAGATAGTAATTCATGGGTTGTCTCAATCTTATCTCACATTGACAGGGTGGGTTCCTGTTTACCCAACTTCTAGATGGCAACCTTTTAACAGCTCTTTTGTTCCACCAGCACAGTTAACCCTATCTGTCTCACTTTTCTTTTTAATATAACATTAATAATACATTTTCCCATGTTTTTTGCATCCATTCATTTATCTTCTAAGTAACTTTGTAATTTATCACTTTAATTTACCGTAGTTTGCATTTGGGGCTACTTCATTGGGCATTTTGTTTCCTGCATTATTCCTCTGCAATTATAAACATAGAAAACCAAACTCGTTGCCATTTAGTTGATTCTGACTCATAGCGACCCTATAGGACAGAGTACAACTGCCCCATAGCGTTTCCAAGGAGTGGCTGGTGGATTCAAACTGCTGACTTTTGTTCTTAACCACTGTGCCACCTGGGCTCCTATAAAAAAAAAAAAAAAACTGCTTATAAATTTTTGCAATGAAGATTTTTTATCTTTCAGGTTATTTCCTGAAAGTATATTTTCCCAAACTGGGATTACTAGGTCAATGATTAAAAATAGCTTTATAGTACTTGTTGCTGCCAACAATGTATATTTCTTTATTCCCTCATTGTTGAATTTAATTCAACAAAAGCTTTCTAAGGGTTTGTTGAGTGCCAGGCATTACGTTAGGTTCAGGCATTTATAGTCTAGTAAGACAGATAAGAAAATAGATGATTTCATAACATCTGACAGGAAACCTTGGTGACATAGTGGTTAAGTGCTACAGGTGCTAACCAAGAGGTTGGCAGTTCAGATCCTCCAGGCACTCCTTGAAAACTCTATGGGGCAGTTCTACTCTGTCCTATAGGGTCGCTATGAGTCAGAATCGACTTGATGGCAGTGGGTTTGGTTTTTGGTAATATCCCACACAGGGTGACATAGGAATGAGACAGATAGGCTTAACTGGGGGGGGGGGGGGGGGGCTGAACAAAAGAGCTGTTAAAAGTTACCATCTAGAAATTGGGTAAACAGGAACCCACCCTGTCAACATGAGATAAGGTTGAAATAACTCATGAATTACTATCTCCTTTTATTTCTTAGTATTTTTCTAGTCCCCTCCTCCTTTACAGGCTCAGCATGCACATGCGCAGAAGGACAAAGTGTAACTGCCTGTTTAACCTTTCTTAGCCCTCTGAAGATCAAGTGCGCTTGTGCTATATCCCATAGTAAGTGATGCAAAGGGCTGCACGGAGGACTCCATCTTGAATATCAGTGGGTTCTGTCTTAGATTCCAGATGTGGTTGCAATCTAATTAGCATACACCTCCATTCTGAGAACTACCCCGCAGATGAAAGAAGCCCACTAGATATTCATTACTCTATTGTCTCCACGGAACCCATATAAGCCCTAGCCTTGCTCCCCTTTTTGAGCCAATCTTTTGGAAAGGCTTAGATCCTCGCTGATTCCTTTTGCTTGACTCGAACAAAGTAAGGCTTGCTGAAGATAAAGTTTGTCTTTCGCTTGTATTCTTAGTAGGGAAGAGACAAGGACCCTTTGTATCAGACTGGCAATTGGTAACAGGAACACAGAGGGGAGGAATTGACTCTAGTGGAGGAAGGTGGAACTAGGCTGGGAACTGGGACAAAAAAGGCTTCTTGAAAGAAATTAAATTGAAGATAAGTCTTGAAGCCTAAGAGGCAGTTAGCCAGGCCTGAACAAAGGAATAGAGTAGGCGTGATTATAGCTTAAGGTGTTTGGGCAGTGTTGTAGGGTAGAAACATCAAAAAGTTTAGTAAAACAAAAAGAAAGTTTTATTCGGCATATATTCAAAAAGATAAAAATGGGAAGCAGGCAACCATGCTGCTAGAGCCATGTCTGTCCAAGTTCAGGGAAATATTACAGAATAAGAAAGAATGGGAAAATGGACAAGCATGCTGCTAAAGCCATGTCTGCCTGAGTCCCAGGAATATTACAGAATAGGCAAAAATGGGAAAACTGACAAGCATGCTGCCACAGCCATGCCTGTCCAAGTCCAAGGAGCTATTACAGAATGACTGGTACATATTAACATTACAAAATGGGCAAAACCATTGATAGCTTTACCTTTTCAAAGACTGGCTAGAAACTGTGATACTACATTTTGAATTGTCTTTCTTAACAATCATTGGTACAGGTTTTAGTAATGACAGTCAAGACAATCTTTATTGGTCCAATAAATTTTCTATTCACTAAATCCTACTAGAAAAAGAAAAGAGTGGAAAGTCTTTTTTGTTCTGTTTGACTGGTTGATGTGAAAGGTTCCCTAAAAGATATTTTCCAGGATTATCCTAGCTATTGTCTTTATAACTCAGGGCCCAGTTGATGTGTCCTTGTGAGTCCTTGTGAGCCTAGCTCCAGCTGCATCCATTCTCTATGCTCAAGGAATAATGACTTCAATATTATTTCCTAAATCAGCAGTTATGAATAGTCCTGTATTCCTGGGAGACCAAGCCATGTGTATGTGTGCGTGTGTTGGGGAGTCAAAAAGAGAAGAATTCCTGATAAAAGCTCTCAACAAAATAGGTATAGGACAAAAATTTCTCAAAGGCCAACCTCATTTTCAATGGAGAGAGGCTGAAAACATTTCCCTTGAGAACAGGAACAAGACAAGGATGTCCTTTACCACCACTCCTATTTAACATTGTGTTGGAAGTCCTAGCTAGAGTAATAAGCCAAGAAACAGAAATAAAGGACATCCAAATCGGTAATGAAGAAGTTAAACTGTCCCTATGATGATATGATACTATACTTAGAAAACCCAAAAGACTCCATGAGAAAACTACTGGAACTAATAGAAAGATTCAGGAGAGTATCAGGAGACAAGACAAATATACAAAAATTAGTTGGATTCCTATCTACCAATAAAGAGAACAATGAAAAGGAAATCAGGAAAATAATACCATTTAGAATAAAAAAAATTTTTTTTTTAATATAATAATAGCCCCTAAAAAAAAATACTTTGGAATAAATCTAACTGGGGATGTAAAAGACCTATACAAAGAAAACTACAAGACACTACTGCAAAAGAGATCTACAGAAATGAAAAAACATATCATGCTCATGGATAAGTAAACTCAACATTGTGAAAATGACAATGTTACCCAAAGGAATTTACAAATACAATGCAATACCCATCCGAATACGAACAACATACTTTAAAGAGATGGATAAATTTGTCATTAACTTTATTTGGAAAGGGAAGAAGTTCCAGATAAGTAAAACACTGTTGAAGAAGAAGAATAAAGTAGGAAGACTCGCAGTACCTGACCTCAGAACCTACTGTACAGCACCGGTAGTCAAAACAGCCTGGTACTGGTACAAAGACAGATACATTGACCAACAGAACAGAATTGAGGATCCAGATGTAAACCCATCCACCTATGCTCACCTGATCTTCAACAAGTGCCGGAAGTCCAACCAGTGGGGAAAACACAGTCTTTTCAACAAACGCTGCTGGCGAAACTGGATATCCATCTGCAAAAAAATGAAACAGGACCTGTACCACACATTATACACAAAAAACTAATTAAAAATGGATCAAAGGCCTAAATATAAAGCCAAAAACTATGAAGTTCATACAAGAAAAAATAGGATCAATGCTAGAGGCCCTAACACACGGCATTAACAGGATACAAACCACAACCAACAACACAAAAGCTCCAGAGGATAAGCTAGATAACTGGGATCTTCTAAAAATTAAACACATGATCATCAAGAGACTTCACCAAAAGAGTAAAAACAGAACCTACAGACTGGGAAAAAAAGTTTGGCTATCACAAATCAGACAAAGGTCTAATCTCTAAAATCTACAAGAAAACCCAACACCTCTACAACAAAAAGACAAATAATCCAATTAAAAAATGGAAAAAAGAAATGAACAGACACTTCACCAAAGAAGACATTCAAGCGGCCAACAGACGTACGAGGAAATGCTCACAATCTCTAGCCATCAGAGAAATGCAAATCAAAACCACAATGAGATACCATCTCACTCCAGCTTTACTTGCACGAATCAATGAAACAGAAAATAACAAATGTTGGAGAGGCTTCTGAGAGATTGGAACTCTTGTGCACTGCTGGTGGGAATGACAACCATTTTGGAAAATGATATGGCACTTCCTTAGAAAGCTAGAAATAGAAATACCATATGATCCAGTAATCCCACTCCTAGGAATATATCCTAGAGAAATAAGAGTTGTCACATGAATAGATATATGTACACCCATGTTCATTGCAGCATTGTTCACAATAGCAAAAAGATGGAAACAACCCAGATGCCCATGAACAGAGGAATGGATAAACAAACTGTGGTACATACACACAATGGAGTATTACGCAAAGATAAGGAACAATAATGAATCTGTGAAGCATCTCATAACATGGATGAATCTGGAGGCCATTACACTGAATGAAATAAGTCAATCACAAAAGGACATATATTGTATGAGACCACTACTGTAAAAACTCATGAAAAGGTTTACATACAAAAAGAAACAATCTTTGATGGTTACTAGGGAGGGGAGGAGTGGGGATGGAAAATTACTTAATAGACAAAAGATAAGTGGAAACTTTGGTGAAGGGTAAGACAGAAATCGGCTAGACAGCAGTGGGTTTGGGATTTTTTTTTGTTTGTTTAGACAGTACACAATACTGGGGAAGTCAGCACTACCCATATAAGGCAAGGTCACAGTAGCTCCATAGACATACCCAAACTCCTTGCGGGACTGAATTGCTAGGCTGAGGGTTGTGGGGACCATGGTCTTGGGGAATGTCTAGCTCAACTGGCATAACATAGTTTATAAAGAAAATGTTCTACATTCTCCCTTGGTGAGTAGTGTCTGGGGTCTTAAAAGCCTGTGAGCGGCCATCTAGGATACTCCAGTGGTCTCACTCCTTCGGGAGCAAGGAAGAATGAAGAAAACTAAAGATACAAGGGAAAGATTAGTCCAAAGGACAAATGGACCACATCTCCCATGGCCTCAACCAGACTGAGTCCTGTACAACTAGATGGTGCCTGGCTACCACCACTGACTGCTCTAACAGGGATCACAATAGAGGATCCTGGACAGAGCTGGAGAAAAATGTAAAACAAAATTCTAACTCAAAAAGAAAGACCAGACTTGTTGGCCTGACAGAGACTGGAGAAACCCTGAGAGTATGGCCCCCAGACACCCTTTCAGCTCAGTAATGAGGTCACTCCGGAGGTTCACCCTTCAGCCAAAGATTAGACAGGCCCACAGGAAGGCAGGAGGGAACAGGAAAGCTGGTAAAAGGGAACGCAGGGTTGAGAAGGGAGAGTGTTGACATGTTGTGGAGTTGTTAACCAGTGTCATACAACAATGTACTAACTGTTTAGTGAGAAACTAGTTTGTTCTGTAAACCTTCATCTAAAGTTCAATAAAGAAAAAATAAAATAAAAAATGTTATTTAATTAAAAAAAAAGAAAGAAGAATAAGGACAAGAGTAATGTCAAAGCAACCAAGAGAGGAGGAAGTTTCCAGGTAGGCAGCATAAGCTGAACAAAAGTCACATAAATCTGAACTTGTCCATTTAATTTAGCAACAAAGAGGAGGAATCAGGAAGGAGCCGCATCAGTGGAGCTGGGGCTGGAAATCAGACTGGAGAGGGTTGAAGGGTTAGTGGGAGGTAAGAAAGTGACAGTTTATGTTGACTAAACCAAGCTTTGTGAGAAGGGTTTTGCCATTTTACATTGCCCTTGTCATTCTTTTTCTCAATACTTTGAAAGCAATTCAATTGTAATTCAGTGGTTTCCTTGTCTCTTCCTAATGAAGCCTACTTCCTGACTAGTCTTTTAACTGTAGCAGCTAATCTGAAGTGGTAGATTGTATGCAAAGGGCAAGTAATTCTTCCATCCTTTGCACAGGCCCCATTGCCACTGACTTTGCCACTCCAGCCATTAACAGCTGGAGTTTATTTACCCTCCCCTTTGTCCAGTAGAACTAGGCAGAAGAGACATGACTTCTGAGCCTAGGCCCTTGAAAGGCATTGCGGTTTCCACTATGCCCTCTGGGAATACTGCCCGGAGACAACCATGCAGGGACATCCAGTCTAGCTTATTGGAGGAGGAGAGGCCACATGCAGCAGAGATGTGAGTTGGCCCCGCCATCCAACAGCACCAACAGCCAGGCATGTAAGCAAGGTCTTCTTAGACCATCCAGCCCCTAGTAAGCAATCAGATGACTGCAAGTTTGTAAGTGATTCCAGGCAAGACTAGCAGAAAAACTGCCCAGCTAAGCCCAGTCCAAACTGCTAACCCACAGAATGATGAGCAAATAAAATGGTTATTTGAGGCCACTAAGTTTAATGATTTGTTGTATGGCAATGAATAACTTTCACATCTACTTTTTTTTTTAAAGTGGGTCTTCTTGCAGTTTATGTCTATTTATACGGCATTTCATTATGAAGGGCTGATTAGCATTACTAAACTTGAAGAGTTGTTTCTGTATTCCACCTTCTAGATCGTTCATAATAATATCAAATTAATCCTTATGGGATCTCGAAGTCTCTATTTTGAAAGTCTTTTTTTTATTACAATCCTTTGTTTTCTGTCTTTAAGCCAATTCTCTGTCCAAGACAAAATATCTCACACCGTAAATATGAATTTAAAAAGGGAGGAGAGAAAAGACGGAGAGGGAGGGAGGAAGAGAGAGATGATCTATGATGAGCCAATGCATTGATGGTACTGATCATACATAGCAGAATGCAGTAATAGTTGCTCAATTATTTGTAGACTGTATCTTAATCAACTTTGTATCCCCAGTGCCTACCATAGTATTTGGTGCAAATGATTAATGCACTTGGTTGCTAACGGAAAGACTGGAATCTACTAAGAGGCACCTTGGAAGAAAGGCCTGGTGATATCCTTCCAAAAAACCAGACATTGAAAACCCTATGCAGCACAGTTCTACTCTGAACATATGAGGTCACCATGAGTTGGAATCAACTCATTGACAACTGGTGGTGGTGGTAGATCATAGTATTTAACACATAGCTAGTGTTCAGTAAGGAGACATGAAAGGGATAAATGAAGTTGCTACTTTTACACATTGTTTCAGTTATTTTTGTCTTGTTTTCAAAATCAGAT
Source organism: Elephas maximus indicus (assembly GCF_024166365.1). Taxonomy (NCBI): domain Eukaryota; kingdom Metazoa; phylum Chordata; class Mammalia; order Proboscidea; family Elephantidae; genus Elephas; species Elephas maximus. Next base: position 44,454,638 of record NC_064830.1, read on the forward strand.
TGTAAATTTTCTAAAAGTAGAGTCAAATTCTGCTAGAGTTCTGGGCAAGCAGGCTACATAGGATCGGAGGCATAAAGGAAGATCGTAAAACCTTACGTAGTAGACACCTATGTCGGTTGCTGTTGCCTGGACGCCTGCCTAGGTTTTCCAGGATTCCTACAGGAAAATGGATTGTAGCAGTACTTCCAACTCTCTTGCTCCACTTAAGTTTTTTTCCTGCTCATCTCCTCTTTCCCACCAAAACTAAATAAAATCTATCTCAAAGTTTCATGAAAATAAAAACTAGTCTCTACTCAAAAAATGGGTGGAGGCCTCTGCACAGCTCTATCTTCAAATTTGTTACCGGAATCAAATAAGGTTCTTGCCTCTCACTGGTCATGAATGAACAGGTAAGGCACACAGAATTTTCCACACGAGCAAAGCTTTATTGAAGAGGTTTGCAAGTGCAGATGAGGAGGGCCTAAGCAAGGCATACCCTCGTCTCACAGAACAAAAGACTTGCCTGGATTTTTAAAAGTTCTTGGGCAGTAAAAGATCCATGTTTGTTCATAGGCATTGTTCCTGCCTAAGGGAGTAGAAGTCTCTGGTTACCTGATCTAAGTTAGTGCACACTATTGGGACCCCTTCTTGGGGAATCAGTTGGTAGCCTTGCATTACCAGGAGCTTGGCCTCAAATTGTTGTAAACAGGCAGATACAAACTTTACCAAAAGCTTCAACAGGCAGGGGCCGAACATGAGTGGCTGCGGCTGCATTGTACACTATTCCTCCTGTCAAGGCTCCAGACACTTACGATGGCTATTCTCACGGCTAGGAGCGTCACTGGCACCTGCCTTTTCTGCTGTTAGACTCTACTGGTGCCCTGGGTAGAAATGGCTAAATCTATTTGCCAATCTTCCCCTGGGTATGTACCCCGATGTTGGGCAGGTCTAGCCAGAGGTGGGGGAATAGGGTGGCTTTGTGGGTTGTTCCTCAGACAGATCTCACAACTATTGGTAATTTGTTTAACCACTTTGTGTAGCTCTTTTCCTTTTATACATTTAGACAATAGTCGGAGGAGGGCATCCCTGCCATAGTGTGTGGCATCATGAAAGGCTTTTACTATTTTCCATAATAAATACTCAGTCACATACAATACTCTCATCATTCTTCACCCATCCTGTCTCATCATAAGAAAAACCCCTCCCTTTATCTTTCTCTTTCTCTTCTTAAGGAATGAGGGCTTTAATTGAGATGTCTCTGCCATCCTTGCAGCAGCTTTAGCTGCCAAATCAGTCTTGTGATTTCCCATTGCTTCTAGGGAGGTGTCTTTCTGGTATCCCTTGCAAGGAATTATTGCTAACTCTTCAGGCTTATTACTGCTTTTAGCGGTTCTAGGATTAACTCTTTATATTTTATAGGGGAATTTCGAGTTGTTAACATTTCCCTTTCTTTCCAAATGGCAGCATGTGCATGACATGGTCAGAGTTTTTCCTTCTCTTAACTGGAGGGCACACACCAGGGCACTTAGCTCAGCTTTTTGGGCTGATGTTCCTAGTGGTAAAGCTCTTGCCTCAATAATACTAGTCTGGCTGACAATTGCATAACCTGCTTTACGGGTGCCTTGTTTGACAAAACTACTCTTATCCATATACCACTCAACCTCTGGATTTTCTAGGGGTTTATCTTGGCAGTCCGGACAACTAGAGTAGACTTCATTAACTACTTCTATACATTTATGAATAGGCTCAGATACTCTGAAGGGTGGTAAAAGGGTGGCAGGGTTCAATGTCTGGCATACCTTCAACTCTGGGGTATCTAGGAGGAGGGCCTAAAAAGGATAGAAACCAAGTGGTAGAGGGGAGTGCTTCTCACAATGACCACTAAATATCTTGGCCTCTCCCTCTTTTGTTTCTCAATCTCATACTGTTTTTTCTTTACATTCCCCTTTACACTTCATAGAAAAGGGGAAAAGTAAAGTTCCTTACCTTAGGCTTTCCATCAATCCCAATAACTGTACAGTCACAACTGGAGAGTGGGCCTGGATTTTGGGTTAAAATGAAGAAGGCAGCTTTCGTGTTTGGCAAAAAATTCAGTCTCCTCACTTCCCACTTCGAGAGTAACCCAAGGCTCTGCTGCAGAAATAACGATGGCCTTCTGGCCAGGAGCTGAGTGGACTTCTGGGCCTCGTCAATACAGCTGCTTTTCCTCCTCCTCTGAGAGGGACATCAGGTGCTGTGGGCCTGCCTGGCCTGGCCTCCAAGGGAAGTCAACTGGGCACCCTATTTTAGAACGCTCAGGAAACTCTGCCTTCCAATGGCCTCTCTTTTTTTTGCAATACCCACACTAGTCAGGGTCTATACTCACTGGCCAATGAGGAAACTCTTGTGGAGGTCTTGGTCTTCAGGATCCTGTAGGGTTAACTCAGGGTGGGCCCTGAAGTGCTACTGCCAACAATCGGGCCTTTTTCTTCATTTTATCCTCTGCTGCCAGGTCCCTGTTGTTAAAGACCTTAAAGGTTTCCTCAGCCAGTCATGAGAGTGGAGTCCAGGGTCCTGCCTCTATCTTTTGCAGCTTCTTTTAATATCTGCTGTAGACTGGGTAACAAAATGTATCGCTAGCAAAGTCTTTTCTTCTGGGCTCTCGGGGTCAGTGTTAGTGTATTTCCTAAAAGCCTTAGTCAGCCTCGTGAGGAAGACCACTGGGTTCTCCTTTTCTGTCTGGGTAATTTCTTTCACCCTATCATAATTAACAGGCTTGGCTACACACTTCTGAATCTTGCCTATGATACACGCAACTAAATATCTGGCTCTTTCCTTACCATCCCCATTGTAATCCCAATTTGGCTTTGCATCCGGGACTGCTTCCTCTCCCAGTCTGAAAACAACATGGGTTGGTTGTGGATGGTTAGCATTGTCTGCCTGTTTTCTAGCCTTAGCCAGGATCCTAGACTTCTCATCTGTACTACAACAGTGAGTTAAAATGACCATTACCTCTCCCCGGGTCAAATTAAAATTTAAGCTGAGTTTTAGGAACTCGTCCTTAAACCTCTCAGGGTCTTCTGACACACTCTCTAACTTTTCTTTGCACTGGCTTAAGTCTGAGACTGAAAATGTCACGTGAACTTGGATCGTGTCTTTAGTGCCATAGTGATTGATAAATTTCTTAAAGATTTCTCTAATTTAAATAGGAATTTAAGTTACCAACCATACTGTGAATTTTGGACCAATGGGCTTTCTTCTGACTCTCGTTTTACAGTGGTTAACAAATTTAACATTACCTTTCTAATATTTACTATGACTATCTAAAGATAATCCTAAAGTTCTTGAAGTGTACTGTCCACTCATTTATCAGGAATCTAAACAAGAAATTGTCCACGTAAATTAACTATCAGTTGGAAAGGGATCATCTAAACTAGTATAGGTGAAAAAAATATATCACATAAAAACATATCTAGAAGGAACACACAAAGTTTTTCTAGAGAACACAGAAAGTATAAAAAGCGTACATGTGACAACCAAGCTTTCATTAGAGAAGTCATGATTAGCAAGATAATACAGGATAGGCTTCTCCTGTTGGAGGTCTCCAGTTAATCCATCCAAAACGTACTAAGTGCTCTCTCTGAGAGCAAGCTGTGCCTCCTTGGTTTACCTATTAACAGTCATGGGTCACTTACTCAGAAGCAGAAGTGGAATCTAAGACAAAATCAAGTCTGAGCCATGAGGTTGATCTCTTCTGAGAACTTGATTTCTTTAAGATACATAATTTTCTGTATAGCAAGAGGGTGAGAGTTAGGTTACAAACATTAGACAGGTATTTTACACAACATTGTCTTGAAGACTGATTAAACTGATTACTGATTTACCCTAAACATAATTCTATTTACTGAATTTGGGAGTCAGTTTCTCAAAAGACTGAATTCTTTAAAAAAAAAAAAAAAAGTACAACGCCCAGAGGAAAATGGTCTTGCTAGTTTATCTGGACAACTGTTTGACTCAAAGTGGCTTTAGGAATCAGTTTTTTCCTCAAAGCTTGAGGTTCAAAAGGACACCCAAAGGCGATGGCCTATGTAGGTTGTCCCAACTTCCTGAAAGCCAGAAATCTGGATGCCAAGAGAATTACATACAATTCTCTCATGGTTCCCTCTTTAGGATCATGATCTTGTTATAGAATCTTTGGTCACTGTTTTTAAGATTTCAAGCACCATACAGCAAATCAGGAGGTAGGATAGAAACACTAACATTTGGCCAATTGTCTGAAATAACTAATGAAACCATGACCTTAAGGCCTTTGAACCAAGGAAACAAATCTCATGAGGTGTTTGTTTACGCACAAGCAGCATCAGTAACTGTTTTTCATGTGCCTCAGCAACAACTACATTCTGCCAAACCTAAGACTGCGTATTAATATACACACAGCAACATTTATCTATTAAGGCACAAACTATTCCTTGAGAGAACTAATAGGAAATCTAATACTATTCTAATTTGTAAAATCATAGCTCAAATTTCAGACACTTTTCTGGTTATGATATTTATAACTTTGTCAACAGGAACTTTTAATTCAAGAGTTACAATATCTAAACCCACTAGTTAAATAATTTAGGAGAAAAGAGGAAAATGGTTTCTTATCTCCAGAAAGTAGGATCTTAAAGCATTTCTTAAAGAAAAATCTTAAAATATCAGCAATATTCTCACATAAAACCCACAGTATCATTTTGTTTACTCAGTCTCACGTAGCTAATTTCTGCTCCGTGTGATACTGGATCAACCAGTCTGTGAACCCACCAGCATCTGTATACGAGTTCTGGAAATTTTGATTGATTCTAGTCATAGTCCCTTTCATAAGTCCAATATAGTCCATCTTTTTTTGTGGAGATATTCTGGTCAAATGTTTTCAGAAAATCAGTAAAGTAAAAACTTAATCTGCAGATGACAAAACTTAACACGGTCATGGATTAATTTGTAAACATAATTCTTAATGGTCAAAGACCCATAGAAATCAATTACAAGCACAACGCAAAGGCCAAATAAAATCAGTTAGAAAAAACTTTTGATAAAAATATTTCCAATAATAACCATTAACCATATTTTTAAAGAACTTCAAATGTAACACATAATAATCCCGAGACACCACACTATACAGTCAGGAGAGACCAAGAACATACCAAGATTATCACGTCTCATACCTGAAGTAATAAAAATAACTTCATAGGTAAAGGATGTGAATTCTTCAATTAATCCATTGGCTTTGATGTTGCCAGATTCAAAACAACCAAGTTAGCAATAAGGAAATATGCATTTGCTGCCTAATATTAGGCAAAAACAGAAGAGGGAATAGTAACATATAAATTTTAACACAAAGAGAATCAGGCACTTGTCTTGATTTTAACAATATGTTCCATGTAATTTATATCATGTTAAATAAACCTTTTTAGCACTCTTTCTTTATACAAAATTTTTTGTGGCTTTCAAACTTGTCAGAAGTTAATCAAAAGTTACTAAGAAACAATACTTTAGTTATTTAACCAAAGATCTTAAAATAAAAACCTTAGTTTTGTTTTTCTTTTTCTTTCTAAAGCCATGTGGCTTGGTTTCTGACTCAGGAATCTTATTCTAATGACAGACTGAATCTTTGTCTTCAAAGCAGATTACACAAAGAGATTAACTTTTTAACTCAGTAATCAAAGAAAATTTTGTTATTTTAACAGGAAGAAACCTAATTCTTTGCTTTATATGCTATTCAACATCAAAGCTGTTAACAATCTCATAAATTAAACTCTTAAACTTTAGTCAGACAGATAAAACTTTTGACTATATCAAATAAATGTATTTTTAATAACCTTTTTAAACATTGTCTTTGTTGCATACCTTAGAGTATACATCCCTTTAAAATGGAAAAAATGAACTTGTTCATTAGTTGACTCAAATATACACATATATGTATCCTTTCTCTTGTGGTATAAAAAGCAAAAAGTATATAAGAAGCATAACTACTAACTCAATTTAACATTAATAAGTTATCTAAAAGGTCTTAGAAATTATTTTAAGCCTGTATGCCATAAACCGTAACTAATTGGAATAAAGTTTCTTCAAATATTCCAAATTTTCATTCCACTTTTACTGTTTCTCATATTTTTCCAATCTAATTTTATCAGCTGGCTTTGGAAATCACAAAGTCTCTGTTTAACTGACTAATTCATTGATATGAATATAACCTTAAGTCTCTGGCTACTGTTGGAAATATTTCTCCAGGCCATTTTAGGCCTGTCTCATTGTGATTTCTATTTGACCTCAGCAGGTGAGGGCTGGGGGCTGAGGAGGCCTGACCTTGCCCCACCCTTACTTATCTTTCAACTCGGGGTAGAAGACAAGATTAACCCATTCTGATTTACATATGTTTAAACTGACTGAGGCATTTTGAAAAGCTATTTACCCAGTAAATACCAAAGCTCTTTAACAATTTTCTAAATAAATCCAGTTCTTAGCTAGGGAGACTGGGGGCTGGAGGGAGTCATCCCAATTCATTTTCATATGTTTAAATGTACCTAGACATTTTGAAAGGCAAAAGATAACAATTTCTCTTTTGCCTTTCTGGAACTGCTACTTTTCCTTTAAGACGAAGTTATCTTTTTTTTTTCCTTAAACCATGTAGAGCAAAAGATGACCAATTGCTCAGTAAACAGCCCAATCAATAAATTCTCAGGAGTCTCTATAAGTATGTTCTAATTTAACCTGAATTTCTTTTCACCAATTAATTTCTATGCAACACACACAAATTATACATAAGACATAGTCAGATGCAACTAAAATAATCTTGCAGTGTCAACCTCCCAGACAACCCCGGTCACATTTGAGACAAACAAACAGAGAGCGCTCAGATCAGACAAGTCAGAAAGGGCTTAGTGAGGTCTAACACACTCCTAGGAATATCTGAATCTCCACTTAGATCTTCCAGATATCTCTTATCTCCAATACCAAACAGAGGGGCTTCAATCTCTCAATCTAAACAGAGACCCCTGCATCCATTCCCCCCAAAACAGGGTGCACCATCTAGAGACAGACAATATCCAGACACACAAAAACGACAGATGAAACAAGTGGCTGGGCAAAAGGCCAGCTTGAGAGGAAAGGAAAGAAGAGGAAAAGGGACAGGCTGCAGTTCCCATCAAAGAGTGCACTACCAACTGACCATAAATTCCCTACTCCCTGGGGTCAGAATATGCGTTGCACTGGGGACCCTCTGTAAACCTTTCATTCGTAATTCTGGTGTGGAGTCCCCTAGTCCCTTGGTCCCTAGGGTCAGAAAAACCCACCGCACTGGGGACCCTTCACTAGTGATTCTGGCCCCCATGGCATGAGACACCCATCCATGGGGCACTCTGGCGTGGCCTTACTCTGGTGAGCAACTCTTACCTGCCACTCAGATGTCTATTGAGTCCTCGTAGCACCACTCATTGTGCTTCACGTTTCCAAGGAAAAACAGACAGAAAAGAAAGGAAAGTTTGCTTGGAAGGAAAATGAAACTAAGGTTGGGCCACGAGGACTAAGGGGGAGAGAAGTCCCGCCTGGCATAGAAAGGTGAGAAGAAATCAGTCTCAGCAGCTACTTCGTTCGTCTGCTGGGGTCAGGCAATTCTCCTCTCCACACTGCCTCGTGTCTGAGAATGGGGCACAAAGGATCCCCCGTCTCCTGGAATCTCCTGGCTGGCTTGCCAAATTGTTACTGGAATCGAATAAGGTTCTTGCCTCTCACTGGTCAAAAATGAACAGGTAAGGCACACAGAATTTTCCACATGAACAAAGCTTTATTGAAGAGGCTTGCAAGTGGAGACGAGGAGGGCCTAAGCAACGCACACCCCCGTCTCACAGAGCAAAAGACTTGCCTGAGTTTTTAATAAAAGTTCTTGGATGGGAAAAGATTCATGTTTATTTATAGACATAGGTGGGGATATGTTAACTACGGTGCGTGCACAGCAGCTTTCTAAGATGGTTCCTGTCCCAGAGGCCTCTGGGATTCATTCATAGCAGGACTTATTATGGGGTGTGGTGCCTGCACAGTCTCTCGCTCTCCAAGTTCGATTTCCTGGCTGCTGCTGCAGCCCCTCACTGCCCCTGGTGGAAGGTCACACAGCAGTCACAGGTAGATGTTCTCCACATGTCCCTGGGGCTGGTTTTATCCAGCTGCTTCTGAAATACAACTTTAAAGAAGTTTGTGGGCTATTTTCTGATACCCTGCCCCATTGTTCTGGGCAACGGCTTTGTTTCTGTGCCCTGGCCCATTTCCTGTACTTTGTTTGCAGATTTGGGGGCCCCTCTGTTCCCTGTCTTAAATTGAAATAAATAAATAAAAAGGCTATTGGTTGTATCTGCAGACTTGACATTAGACGAAAATAACATTCCCAAACAGGAATGAAGAGAAAGGCATCATAGAGGTGATGGTACCATGGCTCCCCACCTGAATGATTTCTACTTGGTTTTCTTAGAGTTCTGCTTCCATTCTAGTGTAGTAATAATAGGGAGAAGCATGTGTGCAGGAGACAGGTATCAGTCTTCCCTCCGCTCAGGAAACACAGATTCTGGAATCCCCAGATGGTGCAAATGGTTACTGTGCTCATCTGCTACTGAAAGGTGGGAAGTTCGAGTCCACCCAGAGTTTGCCTTGAAAGAAAGGCCTGGTGATCTACTTCTAAAACATCAGCCATTGAAAACTCTATCGAGTCCAGTTCTGCTCTTACACACACAGGGCTGCCATCAGTCAGAACAACTCTACAGAAACTGGAAACCAGGACTTTAAGAATGCTGAAAATAAGACTTTGCCCAGTGTAAAACTTTGCCTGAGATCAGCTTCTTTTATTTAACAGCCATGCTCATGAATAATGGTTATAATAGAGAAATGACCCCTTTCATCTTCGAAATAAGAATGAAAGTATGTAGAAGGTCTACATAAGAAATCAGCCTTGTGATTTTACTCTAAGCTCATACAGCACTGGGCCTGAGTCCCTCCTAACCTTTACATTGCCTCTCTTGGTTGTGAATGACAATTGACACCACTGATTTAGTGTTCAAAGGTCAAACCACAAAAATGTTCATAAAAATCAGAGAGCATGACGGGAATGATAAATCACAGAATAGCAGAGAGATACCGCCTTCCTCTACTGGCAAAGGAAGTGAGGAGTACAAAGTGGTCACATCAGGGACACCAGAAGATTTGCCAGCTCCACTAGTACTCAACTCTGCCTGGCCTGTACTATTTTCATCTATGTTGAATCTTAGTATATTGCATAGACTTTTTCTGTGATCAAGAATACCTGATGACCCACTTATAAATTGTTACTGTCTTAGCTTCCTAGACTACCATAACAAAATACCACAACTTGGGTGAATTAAAAAAACAATAAAAACAACCAAACCCGTTGCTGTGGAGTTGATTTCGACTCATAGCAACCCTACAGGACAGAGTAGAACTGTTCCCTAGGGTTTCTAATAAGCAGCTGGTAGATTCGAACTGCCAACCTTTTGGTTAACTGATGACAGAAATTCACTGTCTGACAGTTCTGGAGGCTAGAAGTCCAAATCAGAGTATCGACCATATTGATTCTGAGGCTTTGAGGGAGAATCTGTTCAATGTCTCTCTTCTAGCTTCTCATGGCGGCTAGCAACTCTTGGCATTCTGTAGAGGCTGTTCCCTGAGTCTGTTCTCCACTATTATCAGACACACTCAGAAGGGAATAGGACCCACCCTACTCCGGTCTGACCTCATGTAAACCTAACTGGTAACATCTGCAAAGAAAGACCTTATTTCCAAAAAAGGTCACATTCACAGGTACAGGGGCTATAACTTCAACACATCTTTTTGTGGGGACACAATTCAATCAATAACACCTAGTAGGATTATGACGAAAAGTATAAAATAGAGCAAGAAAAGGTCAAAACCGTTCTTGAGAAGATTTGCTCCAGCCAGGGAATTCCATTTCTAAGGAACAAAAGTAACTTAATGACACTATTAAGCTCTTTCCAGTTTTTTTTTTTCTTTTTTCCAACCTTGATTAAAAATGAACTTTTGAATTTTCCTTTTTAATATCTTGCCATGGTAACTTGTAGAAGTATGCTGCAGTGGAAAAACCATTCATTTAGGAGTTCGATGGCCTGTACTCTTATTCCAGTTGTACTATGAACAAATTGTGTGACTCTGGGCAAGATGTATAACGCTTCTACTGCTCCTTTCTGTAAAATTGGAACAACCACCTGGCCCCTGGCTCAGGCTTGTTAGGGTGATCTACTGAGATGTTAAAGTGCTTTGAGAACCATGCAGCTTATGGGTACAAAGCATTATTATTATTTTAAAATGATAACTAAATTTTACAGACTTTTTTGGGAGGGCTTGTCCATTTTTACGGCTTCAGTAACTTATATTGGAGTTTTGGCTTGTATTAGTCCTTAACAACTAATTTTCTAGTATCTCCATTCATCTGATACAGTCTTACTTTAGACTAAACAGGAACTTCAGGTCATATTAAAAATGTGACAATATTGTTTCTAGCACAAATTAAGACTACCATTTTGGAAGTCAAAAAGCCTGATCTTCAGAATATGAAGTGCAGTAGAGATAAACTTCAATGGATGAGGAGGCAGACAAGGGCAGCAAGGCAACAATAAACTAAGCTCAGTATTATGGCTTGTAGGGGAGAGAGAGCACAGGGTATAGATGGGAATTAAAACCAACCAACCAACCAAACAGTGCCAGACCCTAAAGGACAGAGGATAACTGGCTCATAGGGTTTCCAAGGCTATAAATCTTTATGGAAGACTGCCACATCTTTCTTTTGTTGAGTAGCTGGTCTGTATGAATCTCTGAACTTTTGGTTAGCAGTCGAGCGCCTTAACCACTGTACCACCAGTGATGCTCATGATGGGAATACCAAAAAAAAAAAAAAAACTAAACCCAGTGCTGTCGAGTCGATTCTGACTTATAGCAACTCATAGGACAGAGTAGAACTGCCCCATAGAGTTTCCAAGGGGCACCTGGCAGATTCGAACTGCTGATCTCTATGGTTAGCAGTTGTAGTACCTAACCATTATGCCACCAGTGTTTCCAAATGATGAGAATAGCCAGGCCAATATAAAGTGATCCCTGGAAGCTGTGGTTTGCCTTGGGGATAAATGCTTCCTGGAATAAAATTCAGAAGTGAGAGAAGACAATTCAGTTCTGTTATGGACTGAATTGTGTTCCTCAAAAATAAGGGTTGTAAATTCTAACCCTTATGCACATGGTTATAATCCCATTTGGGAATGGGTTTTCTTTGTCATGTTAATGAGGCAGTATTAGTGTTTTAAGGCAATCTCTTTTTGAGATATAAACCAAACAGATTAGGCACAGAGAAGCAAGCAGAGATGTGGCAGGGGAGATGCCAAGCCACATGAAGATTGCCCAGAAGCAGAAGCTCAAAAGAGATAAGAACCTTCCTCCAAAGTTGACAGAGAAAGAAAGCTTTCCTCTAGAGCCGGCACCCCGAATTCCCTGAATTCAGACTTCTTGAGACAGGGAAAAGATCGGGCTGGTTGAATTAAATAAGAGCTACATTTCAAGGCCCTGTGTGCTTGACCAGCTATAAATTACTGATAATCCTCCTGAGTTGTTTTTCAAGGCTTCAACAGGTTCAGAGCATGCTCAGTAAAGATCAATGTGGACTATGAATGACCTTCCACATGAGACAAACATGAACAAGGATTCCTTGTCGGGGCTCAAACCAAGATCTGGAGGCATCACACATGCACAACTTCCCAGAATAAGCCCTGTTCGACCTCCCAGCAGCCTTCATGACAGACTCCATCTTGCTTCCAGCAACCTGTGCCAGGAAGTCCATCTTGAATTCTAACTGTGCACGCATTTTATTTTCATAATCTCTCCCCCGTCTCCTGGAAATCTCCACCTATCTAATGAATAAAGATAATGCCTTTTTCCTGCCTAAAAACTTTTATACGCCCTAAGGAATCCTTTGTCCAGTGAGACTGAAGGCTAGCTTAGGTGTAAACCCCTTTCCCTCTCTCCCTCATGAGCCTTTTACTCTGTCCCTAATAAACATTTGTTTGTGTGGAATCTCTGAGCCTCTCCTGGTCATTCTTGGTCAGAAGGAGGTAAGAACCTAAGCAGGGCTTAGTACCGAGCTGGGAAGCCCTGCCCTGTAACATTCTAACCTCCTAAACTGTGAGAAAATAAACTTTTGCTTGTGTTAAAACAGCTTGGGGGTTAGTGTCCGACCTCCTCTAACTGCACAAGGGCGAAGGAGAACCAAGATCAACAGCCCAAAGCTGACTCCCACGAGATGGAGGCCAGACAAGCCTCTTCTCTCTGCCATCTTTACTAATTCTGACACCAACTCTCCCACACAGCATTCTCTTCTTCTCCCCTGGGTTCGAGAATTCATTGCAATGGCCACGCAGAACTCACAGACCATATTCATGATTTATTATGGTTTATTAGAGAAGCAACAGTTTACAATTCAGGCTCAGGAACACTTGGGACACAGTTCTTCCATTGGGATAGCCTCTTCCCAGCCATGTGCACAGGCATGCCTCTCCCCGGCCTTAGGCCTCGCCTCAAAGGCACTCAGCTTTCTCTCTCCATGGGCCAGGAAGCCCACAGCGCCGTCTCCTGCTGCCAGGTCTCTCTTGCCACCGCGTCTCACTGTCTTCACGGTTACAGCTCTCCCTTTCTCTTTCTCTATCTCCTGCTTCCAGGAGCTTCTCAGTTGCAGTGATCCTAGGTCCAAAGGGTACACTTTCTGTTCCTCGCTGTTCTTCCTTGGTGATGCTGGGATTCTCCTCTCTGCTCTGGAATTGGCTCTCTTTTAAGACAAAACTGACCAATCCCCTTGGTGGGCCACAACCAATCTATCATATAGTCCCACCATATCACCTGGGTGGGAGCCACAGACTCTGGATAGGAAGGCCACACACATGTAATCAGTCACAGCACAGGCCACCCCCTGACTTTTCTAGCCGTACTTCTTTCACATCCCAATCATTTTACCAGTCCAAAACAGTCATTGACGATTAGTCTTTCAATAGGGTGAAGAGTCCACAGGGTAAGGTTATACAGGTACCAGCCATTCAGGTGTGCTGCAGGTGTCCACCTGATTCAGTCAGGCTATCCAACAGTTCATTTCATCTTCACTCTTTCTGGCCTCAGACAAAATTTAACTGAAAGGACTATTCCCTTGCTCTGAACCTCAAGAGGTATCAGCATAAGCAAAACCTTTAAGAGACTTTTTTTTTTTTTTTACTGTACTCCAGTCCAGCAGTGCCTCCCCCTTAGTCCACTCTTTCACAGTTACAACTCCTACAGCTACAATTTTTACAATCACAATTAACCCTTTTAGCAATCAATACTCACAGATGAATCATATAATCCTATCGGCATCTTTCCCCACCCTCTCTTCCCCAGGCCCATCAGGAAAAGAGGAATCTGTTCAGTGGGCATCCTCCCTTGTCCGCCTCCTTTAATGTAAGCACATTCATGAAAGCGTGTAAGCCAGCCACTTCACACCTTTATCTGCCCCTTGTTTTAGATAGCCAATGTTTAATTGCCTGTCCCTATCAAACCAGTGGAAAACGTGGTGGCATAGTGGTTAAGAGCTATGGCCGCTAACCAAAATGTTGGCAGTTCAAACTCCCCAGGTGCTCCTTGGAAACCCTATGGGGCAGTTCTACTCTGTCCTATAGGGTCGCTATGAGTAAGAAAAGAATCTTCTGTTCTGGTTGGAACTTTGAGCATCTGCATCCATAAGCGAAGTTCAGTGCAGAGGAAGCCACCAAATTGGAGCAATCTACACCAACTCATGGTGTCAAACACTCTTCTCTTCTTAGGGTTCTGGTCAGCTTATCCCTAGCCATTTAAGGTACGTCGCAATGGGTAGTAGCCTTAGGCTCAAGAGTTCACACACACCTCTGGCACTTCAGACAGCCCCTTCACACTCTCATCCCTAGCCCCCTTGGGCTAGGTCAACAGGAGTCCACACAACTCCCTTTACGTCTGACCAGTCAGCCCTTCCTCTCTCTCTCATCTCTGGTCCCTGCGGGCTAGGCCAACGGGGTGCCAGGGGAACATGTCCAAACTCAGCCTGTCTCTTCACTGCTACCTCCCCCACTTTCACCCAGCTGGTCACCACAAGCCTGCAGACCAAGCTACTTGCCAGCTCCCTTTAACTTTCAGTCCTGGAATGGGGCTCCTTCAGATGGACACTGACTTTTTTTTAATTAACTTTTATTGAGCTTCAAGTGAACGTTTATGAATCAAGTCAGACTGTCACATATAAGTTTATATACACCTTACTCCGTACTCCCACTTGCTCTCCCCCTCTTGAGTCAGCCCTTCCAGTCTCTCCTTTCTTGACAATTTTGCCAGCTTCTGACTCACTCTATCCTCCCATCCCCCCTCCAGACAGGAGATGCCAACACAGTCTCAAGAGTCCACCTGATATAATTAGCTCACTCTTCATCAGCATCTCTCTCCTACCCGCTGTCCAGTCCCTTTCATGTCTGATGAGTTGTCTTCGGGAATGGTTCCTGTCCTGTGCCAACAGAGGGTTTGGGGACCATGACCGCCGGGATTCCTCTAGTCTCAGTCAGACAATGGTCTTTTTATGAGAATTTGGGGTCTGCATCCCACTGATCTCCTGTTCCCTCAGGAGTTCTCTGTTGTGCTCCTTGTCAGGGCAGTCATCGATCGTGGCCGGGCACCAACTAGTTCTTCTGGTCTCAGGATGATGTAAGTCTCTGGTTCATGTGGCCCTTTCTGTCTCTTGGGCTCTTAGTTATCGTGTGACCTTGGTGTTCTTCGTTCTCCTTTGCTTCATGTGGGTTGAGACCAATTGATGCATCTTAGATGGCCGCTTGTTAGCATTTGAGACCCCAGACGCCACATTTCAAAGTGGGATGCAGAATGTTTTCATAATAGAATTATTTCGCCAATTGACTTAGAAGTCCCCTTAAACCATGGTCCCCAAACCCCCGCCATTGCTCCACTGACCTTTGAAGCATTCAGTTTATCCCGGAAACTTCTTTGCTTTTGGTCCAGTCCAGTTGAGCCAACCTTCCATGTATTGAGTATTGGACACTGACTTTTACTGCCTGGATGCATCCAACAGAAAAGCACTTTTTTGAAATTCAAAAAGCAAAACAGCCACTTTTATTCTGTAAATTCTTCCTTCAAATGCAAATCTTCTGTTCTGTCAGCAGCTGTGGGTGGTTCTGCATGTCTTTTCAAATGCAAATCTAGGTGGGGCTCAGGTTTTCCACCTAAGCCCCCACTCTATACACAGGGCTACTGGCTTGAAACAAAAAGCCTGTGTTTCTCCAGGACAAATCCTAGATCCCTTTTAACACATCTAATTAAGTATTCGCTGAAGGTGGAGTTACATCCTCTCCATAATCTATAATACCCAATATTCATTTCTAGCAGACATTAGGGTTTCCAAGGAGTGACTGGTGGAGTTGAACTATCGACTTTTGGTTAACATGTAACCACTATGCCACCAGGGCTCCAGCACACACTTAGGTCTGCTTTACAACTTTAGGTAGGAGAAACATTCAATACCCATAGTACATTCAGATAAACACATAATCCTAAACACATAACCCTTTTAAAACATTCCAGTTTAGTCTTTTCTACACCTTAGCTATCTTCTCATTCATATACATATAACCTTGGGCCTCTGGCTGGGTGAAACCAGAAGACCCTGGCCCCCTATCAGTCACTCTGCTTATCTGGCCTGGCTTTGGCCCCAGGCCACCTCAGCTGCAGCTTTTCAGCCATTACAGATTAAAACAACCAAAGTTACCATCTAAGAATCAAAAGTTTCACTTCCCAAGCCCCTTCGTTCTTTCTCTTACAAAGTCCCAGGCTCTCCTGAGTCTGGAGCCATCGCAAAGGAACCAGCTTCTGATGCCAACTATAAGAACTGTGTGGGGCAATGTCTGACCTCCCCCAACCCAAGGCGGAAGGAGAACCAGGATCAACAGCGCAAAGCTGACTCCCATGAGGTAAAGCAATATAAGCCTCTGCTCCCTGTCATCTTTACTAACATCAACCGTCCCTAAAACAGCACTCTCTACTTCTCTGCTGGGTTTGATAACTCATTGCAATGGCCACACAGAACTCACAGACCATACTCATGATTATGGGGTTTATTAGGGAAGCAACAGTTACAATTCAAGTTTGGGAACACTCAAGATACAGTTCTTCCATTGGGATAGCCTCTTCCCAGCCATGTGCACAGGCACGCCTCTCCCTGGCCCTAGGTTTCTCCCCAAAGGCACTCAGCTTTCTTTCTCCATGGGCCAGGAAGCCTACCGTGCTGTTACCTCCTGCCAGGTCTCTCCTGCCACTGCTTCTCACTGTCTTCAGGGTTACAGCTTGCTCTCTATCTCTCTCTGTCTCCTGCTTCCAGGAGCTTCTCAGAACAGGGATCCTGGGTCCAAGGGGTGTACTCTCTGCTCCTGGCTGTTCTTCCTTGGTGGCTTCCTTGGTGGTGCTCGGATTCTCCTTTTTGCTCTGAAATTGGCTCTTTTTTAGGCAAAACTGACCAATCCCCTTGGTGGGCCACAATCCCTCTATATCACAGTTCCACCCAGTCACCTGGGCGAGAGCCATAAGACCATGGCTAGAATATAATCAATCACACTGCAGTGTGTTAAACCCACCCACTGGTGGTATTTTTGTTACAGCAGCACTAGATAACTAAAAGGAGTTCCAAAAGCAAATTTGTTTATTTAACAATTTTCTCTCTCCAGAGTGCCTGGTAAGGCTCACCCAGGTCTAAGATTCATGAAATTCTGGAAAAATAATAACACCGTATATTTGTATGGGCCTATTTTTTTTTTTTTAATTTAACAGCCTTTTTTTTTTTTTTTTTTTTAATTTAACAGGCTTAAGCCATATCATCTCACATACTCTCCATAATAACTGTAAGGCAGGGTAAGAATTATCATTTTCCAGGTGAGCTGACTTAATCTCAAAGAAGTTAAACAATTCATAGTTTCACTGAATTTGAGAGATGAATAGGATTTTAGAGGTTCAGTCTAGTGCCTTCTTTTTAAAAAGAAAACTGTGCCTAGGTAAAGTAAGTTGCCTGGCAAGGTCATGGAAGCTCCATAGACATATCCAAACTCCCTGAGGGACTGAATTGCTAGGCTGAGGGTTGTGGGGACCATGGTCTTGGGGAATGTCTAGCTCAACTGGCATAAGATAGTTTATAAAGAAAATGTTCTACATTCTCCCTTGGTGAGTAGCGTCTGGGGTCTTAAAAGCCTATGGACAGCCATCTAGAATACTCCAGTGGTCTCACTCCTTCAGGTGCAAGGAAGAATGAAGAAAACTAAAGATACAAGGGAAAGATTAGTCCAAAGGACAAATGGACCACATCTCCCATGGCCTCTACCAGACTGAGTCCTGTACAACTAGGTGGTGCCTGGCTACTACCACTAACTGCTCTGACAGGAATCACAATAGAAGGTCCTGGACAGAGCTGGAGAAAAATGTAGAACAAAATTCTAACTGAAAAAGAAGGACCAGACTTGCCGGCCTTGTTGCTGGAATCAAATAAGGTTCTTGCCTCTCACTGGTCAAGAATGAACAGGTAAACCATCGCTTACATGGTCAAAAAAAAAAAAAAGAAGAATGAACAGGTAAGGCACACAGAGTTTTCCACACAAGCAAAGCTTTACTGAAGAGGCTTGCAAGTAGAGACGAGGAGGGCCTAAGCAACACATATCCCCGTCTCACAGAACAAAAGACTTGCCTGGGTTTTTAAAAGTTCTTGGGAAGGAAAAGATTCACGTTTATTCATAGGCATAAGCAGGGATATGTGTAACTACAGTATGAGCACAGCTGCTTTCTAAGATGGCTCCTGTCCCAGAGGCCTCTGGGATTCATAGCAGGACTTATTATGGGGTGTCACGCCTACACAGTCTCTCACTCCTGGAGTTCGATTCCCTGGCTGCTACTGCAGCCCCTCACTGCCCCTGGTGGAAGGTCACACAGTGGCCGTAGGTGGATGTTCTGCACATGTTCCTGAGACTGGTTTTATCCAGCTGCTTCTGAAAGACAACTTTAAAGATGTTTGTGGGCTACTTTCTGATACCCTGCCCCATTATTCTGGGGAATGCCTTTGTTTCTGCACCCTGGCCCGTTTCCTGTTACTTTGTTTGCAGTTTTGGGGGCCCCTGTGTTCCCTTTCTTACTCCCCCTTACTCTTTATGGGAATGCGGATGGAGGTCTCGGCTTCTGTAACTTCTTCATGCTGGACTGGGGCATTGTTTCTGTCTAACTGAGTAGAAGTCTCTCATTACCTGATCTGAGTTAGTGTGCACTATTGGGACCCATCTTGGGGGAATCAGTTGGTAGCCTTGCATGACCAGGAGCTTGGACTATTCCCCTGGTCAAGGCTCTAGACATTACGGTGGCTACCCTCATGGCTAGGAATGCCACTGGTACCCGTCTTTTCCTGTACAAGACTCCACTGGTACCCTGGGTAGGAGTGGAGATAACCCAGGGTGCAAGGCAAGACAGTGTAAGAAGAGTGCAGGCTTGGTTCTAGGTGCAAATAAACCACAGGTCCGGGGAACACATTATTACCAAATCCTCTTAGGGCTTTCCATATAGCAATTCATACAGATTGAGTTTTAAATTTCCCCTAGTGGTAGCCCTAATTCTCATGAGGGCTATGGGTAATAACTTAATCCAAGTATCCTGAGTTTCTTGACACAGCTTTGCCAATGTCCTTTTTAGAGTCTGATTTATCTTTTCTACTTCTCCTGAGGACTGAGGATGCCAGGCTGTATGTAACTTGTAATTTATGCCCAAGGCTGTGGAGAGAGCCTGGCTTACTTTTGTTACGAATGCTGCGCCGTTGTCAGATTGTAAAGACCTTGGTAGTCCAAGTTGGGGAATTCTTTCTTTTAATAGGAATTTTCCCACTTCCAAAGCCTTTTCTGTTCTAGTGGGAAAGGCTTCTACCCATTCAGTGAACTCTATTTGCCAATCCTCCCCTGTGTATGTACCCCAATGCTGGAAAGTCTAGCTAGACGTGGGGGTATAGGGTGGCTTTGTGGATTGTTCTTCAGACAGATCTCACAACTATTGGTACTATTTTCCATAATAAATATTCAGGCACATATAATACTCTTTCATCATCCTTTATCCATGTTGCCTCATCATAAGAAAAATCCTTCTTTTCCCTTAGGGTACGTACAAGAGCAGTTAGCTCAGTGTTTTGGGCTGATGTTTCTGGTGGTAAAGCTCTTGCCTCAAATAATACCACTCTGTCTGACAATTGCATAACCTGCTTTACAGATGCCTTGTTCGACAAAGCTGCTCTCATCTGCATACCACTCAACTTCTGCATTTTCTAGGAGTTTTTCTTGGGGGCCCTGACAACTAGAGTAGACTTCATTATCTACTTCTAGACAGTTATGAATAGGCTCAGATATTCTGAGGGGTGGTAAAAGGGTGGCAGAGTTCAAAGTTTGGCACAACTTTAACTCTGGGTTATCTAGGAGGTGGGCCCAAAGAGGGTAGAAACCAAGTAACAAACGGGAGTGCTTCCCACACTGTGCACCAAATATCTTGGCCTCCTCCTCTGTTTTTACATTCTCTGGCCCACTTCACAGGAAAGGGGAAAAATAAAGTTCCTTCCTTTAGGCTTTTTGTCAACCCCAACGACTGTACAGTCACAAATGGAGAGTGGGCCTGGATTTTGGGTTAAAACAGAGAAGGCAGCTTTTGTGTGTAGTAAAAATCCAGTCTCCTTACCTCCCACATCGAGAGTAACCCAAGGCTCTGTTGCAGAAATACTGATGGTCTTCTGGCCAGGAGCTAAGTGGACCACTGGGCCTCGTCAATAGGGCCTCTCTTCCTCTTTCTCTGAGATGGACATCAGGCGCTGTGGACCTGCCTGGATTGGCCTTGGGCGGGGTGGGGGGAGGTCAACTGGGCCCTGTTTTAGGATGCTCTGGACACTCTGCCTTTTAATGGCCTTTCTTTTTTGCAATACTCACATTGGTCTGACTTGATACTCACCAAACAATGAGGGAATTCTCATGGGAGTCTTTGTCTATAAATAGGAATTTAATTTATCAACCATACCCTGAGTGTTGAACCAATGGGGTTTCTTTTGACTTTTGTTTTACAGTGGATAACAAATTTAACATTACCTTTCTAATATTTACTATGAATATCTAAAGATAATCCCAAAGTTATCAAAGTCCACACATTTATCAGGAATCTAAGCAAGAAATTGTCTACGTAAATTCACTATCAGTTGGAAAGGGATCATCTAAACCAGTATGTTGTTGTTGTTAGGTGCCGTTGAGTTGGTTCCAACTCATAGCGACCCTATGCACAACAGAACGAAACACTGCCCAGTCCTGAGCCATCCTTAAAATCGTTGCTATGCTTGAACTCATTGTTGCAGCCACTGTGTCAATCCACCTCATTGAGGGTCTTCCTCTTTTCTGCTGACCCTGTATTCTGCCAAGCGTGACATCCTTCTCCAGGGACTGATTCCTCCTGACAACATGTCCAAAGTATGTAAGCAGTCTCGCCATCCTTACTTCTAAGAAGCATGCTGGTTGTACTTCTTCTAAGACAGATTTGTTCGTTCTTTTGGCAGTCCATGGTATATTCAATACTCTTCGCCAACACCACAATTCAAAGGCGTCAATTCTTCTTTGGTCTTCCTTATTCATTGCCCAGCTTTCACATGCATATGATGTGATTGAAAATACCATGGCTTGGGTCAGGCACACCTTAGTCTTCAAGGTGACATCCTTGTTCTTCAACACTTTAAAGAGGTCCTTTGCAGCAGATTTATCCAATGCAATGCATCTTTTGATTTCTTGACTGCTGCTTCCATGGCTGGTGATTATGGATCCAAGTAAAATGAAATCCTTGACAACTTCAATCTTTTCTCTGCTTCTCATGATGTTGCTCATTGGTCCAGTTGTGAGGATTTTTGTTTTCTTTATGTTGAGGTGCAATCCATACTGAAGGCTATGGTCTTTGATCTTCATTAGTAAGTGCTTCAAGTCCTCCTCACTTTCAGCAAGCAAGGTTGTGTCATCTGCATAATGCAGGTTGTTAATGAGTCTTCCTCCAATCCTGATGCCCCATTCTTCTTCGTATAGTCCTGCTTCTCATATTATTTGCTCAGCATACAGATTGAATAGGTATGGTGAAAGAATACAACCCTGATGCACACCTTTCCTGACTTTAAACCATGCAGTATCCCCTTGTTCTGTCCAAACAACTGCCTCTTCATCTATGTAAAGGTTCTTCATGAGTACAAATAAGTGTTCTGGAATTCCCATTCTTCGCAATGTTATCCATAATTTGTTATGATCCACACAGGTGAATGCTTTTGCATAGTCAATAAAACACAGGCAAACATCCTTCTGGTATTCTCCACTTTAAGCCAGGATCCACCTGACATCAGCAATGATATCCCTGGTTCTACATCCTCTTCTGAAACCGGCCTGAATTTCTGGCAGTTCCTTGTCAATATACTGCTGCAGCCATTTTTGAATGATGTTCAGGAAAATTTTGCTTGTGTGTGATATTAATGATATTTATCAGCTGCTGCAGTCTGAAATTGACCGAACATGCAATCAAGATGCATTGATAATTACTGGTGATTGAAATGCGAAAGTTGGAAACAAAGAAGAAGTATCTCTAGTTGGAAAATATAGCCTTGGTGATAGAAACAATACCAGAGACCAAATGGTAGAATTTTGCAAAACCAACTACTTCATTGCAAATACCTTCTTTCACCAACATAAATGGCGACTATACACATGGACCTTGCTAGATGGAACACACAGAAATCAAATTGGCTATATCTGTGGAAAGAGACGATAGAAAAGCTCAATATCATCAGTCAGAACAAGGCCAGGGGCCGACAGTGGAACAGACCATCAATTGCTCATATGCAAGTTCAAGCTGAAACGGAAGAAAATCAAAGCAAGTCCACGAGAGCCAAAACATGACCTTGAGTACATCCCACCTGAATTTAGAGACCATGTAAAGAATAGATTTGATGCATTGAACTGTAGTGACGAGTTGTGGAATGACATCAAGGACATCATACATGAAGAAAGCAAGAGGTCACTGAAAAGACAGGAAAGAAAGGACCAAGATGGATGTCAGAGGAGACTCTGAAACTTGCTCTCAAATGTCGAGCAGCTAAAGCAAAAGGATGAATTGATGAAGTAAAAGAACTGAACAGAAGATTTCAAAGGGCCTCTCGAGAAGACAAAGTAAAGTATTACAATGACATGTGCAGAGAGCTGGAGATGGAAAACCAAAAGGGAAGAACACACTCGGTGTTTCTCAAGCTGAAAGAACTAAAGAAAAAATTCAAGCCTCGAGTTGCAATAGTGAAGGATTCTATGGGGAAAATATTAAACGATGCAGGAAGCATCAAAAGATGATGGAAGGAATACACAGAGTCATTATACCAAAAAGAATTAGTTGATGTTCAACCATTTCAAGAGGTGGCGTATGATCAGGAACCGATGGTACTGAAGGAAGAAGTCCAAGCTGCTCTGAAGGCATTGGCGAAAACAAGGCTCCAGGAATTGATGGAATATCAATTGAGACGTTTCAACAAACAGATGCAGTGCTGGAGGTGCTCAGTTGTCTATGTCAAGAAATATGGAAGACAGCTTCCTGGCCAACTGACTGGAAGAGATCCATATTTATGTCTATTCCCAAGAAAGGTGATCAAACCGAAGGCGGAAATTATAGAAACTGGTATCCCAGTAGTGGATATATTACATAAAAACATATCTAGGAGGAACACACAGTTTGTCTAGAGAAAACACATATTGAGAAAATTAGATGTGATTTTAGCAAGATAATACAGAATGGGCTTTTCCTGTTGGAGCTCTCCAGTTAATCCATCCAGAACATACTAAGTGTTCTTCCTGAGGGTAAGCTGCCCCTCCTTGGTTTACCTATTAACAGTAATGGGTCACTTATTCAGAAGCAGAAGTAGAACCTAAGACAAAATGGAGTCTGAGCCATGAGGTTGATCTCTTCTGAGAACCTGGTTTCTTTAAGGTATGTAATTTTTTGTACAGCAAGCGGTAAGAATTTGATTACAAACATTAGACAGGTACTTTATACAACATTGTCTTGAAGACTGATTAAACCTATTACTGATGTACCCTAAACATAACTCTATCTACTGATCTTTGGAGTCAGTTTCTCAAAACAGACTGAATTTTTCAAAAAAAAGCACAATGCCCAGAGCAAAATGGTCTTGTTAGTGTATCTGAATTATTGTTTGACTCAAAGTGGCTTCAGAAATCAGTTTTTTCTCAAAGCTCTAGGTTCAAAAGGACACCCAAAGGCAATGGCCTGTGTTGGTTGACTCAACCTCTGTGAAAGCCAGAAATATGGATTTCAAGAGAATCATAATTCTTTTATGGTTCCCTTCTTTGGATCATGATCTTGTTATAGAATCTTTTGATCAAAAATATTAAATAAATTGGGCACTATCTGATTTTTAAGATCTCAGGCACCGCCCAGCAAATCAGGAGATAGAATAGAAACACTAACATTAGGCCAATTGTCTGAAATAACCAATGAAACCATGAACCTAAGGCCTTTGAACCAAGGAAACAAATCTCATAAGGTGTTTTTTTTGCACATAAGTAGCATCAGTAACTGTTTTTCATGTGCTTCAGCAGCACCTACATTCTCTAAGACTTTAGGTTGTATATTAAAATCGTAACTCAAATTTCAGACGCTTTTCTGGTTATGATATTTATAACTTTAAGTTTTTCAACAGGAACTTCTAATTCAAGAGTTACAATATCTAACCCCACCAGTTAGATAATTTAGGAGAAAAGAGGAATACGGTTTCTTATCTCCAGAAAGTAGGGCCTTAAAGCATTTCTTATTTCCAGAAAGAAAGACCTTAAAACATCCCACATAAAACTCATAGTATTGTTTTGTTTACTCAGTCTTATGTAGTTAATTTCTGGTCCAGGTAATACTGAATCAACCGTAGTCTGCGAACGTACCAGCATCTGCATTAAGAGTCCTGGAAATTTTGATTGAGTTTAGTCACAGTCCCTTTCATAAGTCCAATATAGTCCATCCTTTTTGTTGAGATATTCTGGACAAATATTTTCAGAAAATCAGCAAAGTAAAAACTTATGTGTAAATGACAAAACTTACTATGGTCATGATTAATTTATAAACATAATTTTTAATGCTGAAAGACCTGATAGAAATTAATTACACGCATAATGTAAAGGCCAAATAAAATAGGTTAAAAAAAAACTTCAGATAAAAATATTTCCAATAATAAGCATTAACCATATTTTTAAAGAACTTCAGATGTTATACATAAAAATCCCGAGACACAACACAATACAGTCAGGATATACCAAGAATATGCCAAGATTGTCAAGTCTCTAAATACCTGAACAGTAATAAAAATAACTTCATAGGTAAATGATGTGACTTCTCTAATCAAACTATTTGCTTTAATGATGCCAGATTCAAAAAATAAATAAATTTGCAACCAAGTTAGCAATTAGGATGACATAATATTATGCGTTTGTTGTCTAACATTAGGCAAAAAGACAAGAGGAAACACTAACATAAATTTTAACCCAAAGAGAAAGAATTGGGTGCTTCTTAGATTTTAACAACACGTTCTATGTACTTTATAACATGTTAAATAAACCTTTTTTAGCACTCTTTCTTTATAAAAAAAGTTTTCGTGGCTTTCAAATTTGTCAGGACTTTATCATCAACTCAGTAATCAAAGAAAATTTTGTTATTTTAACAGCAGGAAACCTAATTTTTTGTTTTATATGCTATAAAAGCTCCTGAAAATCTCATAAATAAAACCATTAAACTTCAGTCAGATAGATAAAACTTAAGACCATATCAAATAAATTTATTTTTAATAAACCTCTTAGCATTGTCTTTGTTGCATACCTTCTAGTACATCCCTTTAAAATGGCAAAAATGAACTCACTCATTAGCTGACTCAAATATACATATATATGTATCCTTTTTCTTGTGGTATTACATCAATAAGTTGCCTAAAAGGTCTTAGAAATTATTTTAAGCCTGTAAACTATAAAACATAACTAATTGACTATTTCTCATATTTTTCCAATCTAATTTTATCAACTGGCTTTGGAAATGACAAAGTCTGTGTTCAACTGACTAATTCATTAATAATGAATATAACCTTAAGTCTCTGGCTGCTGTTGGAAACATCTCTCCAGGCCATTTCAGGCATGTCTCATTGTGATTCTCTTTGACCTTGGTGGCTGAGGGCTGGTGGCTGAGGCCTGATCTTGCCCTACCCTTACTTACCTTTTAACTCAGGGTAGAAGACAAGATTAGACCATTCTGATTCATTTACATAAGTTTAAATTGACTAGGCATTTTGAAAGGCTATCTGCCCAGTAAATACAAAAGCTCTTTAGAGATTTTGTAAATCAATCCATCAATTCTTAGCTAGGGGGACTGGAGGGAGTCATCCCAATTTATTTACATATGTTTAAGTGTACCTAGACATTTTGAAAGGCAAAAGACAACAATTTCTTTCTCTTTTGCTGTTCTGGAACTGCTACTTTTCCTTTAAGAGGAAATTACCTTCTTTCTTCAGCCCAATCAATAAATTCTCAGGAGTCTCTATAAGTATGTTCTAATTTAACCTGAATTTCTTTTCACCAATTAATTTCTATGCAACACACACAAATTGCACGTAAGACATAGACAGAAGTGACTGAGATAATCTTGCAGTATCAACCTCCCAGACAGCCCTGTTCACACATAAACAGAGTGCTCAGATCAGACAAGTCAGAAAGGGCTTAGTGAGGTCTAACACATTACTAGGACTATCCGAATCTCCACTTCGATCTTCCAGATACCTCTCATCTCTAATACCAAATGGAGGGGCTTCAATCTCTCAAACTAAACAGAGACCTCTGCATCCGTTCTCCCAGAAACAGGGTGCACCATCTAGAGACAGACAATATCGAGACTCACAAAAATGACGCCTGAAACAAGTGGCTGGGCAAAAAGCCAGCTTGAGAGGAAGGGAAAGAGGAGGAAAAGGGATGGGCCGCAGTTCCCATCAAAGAGTGCAGTACCAGCAGACCAGAAATTCCCTACTGCCTGGGGTCAGAAAGAAGTTGTCCCTTGGTCACTAGGGTCAGAAGACCCATCGCACTGAGGGCCCTCCACAGACCTTACAGTAGTAATTCTGGTGTGGAGCCCCCTAGTCCCTGAGGTTAAAGAAGGCATCCCTTGGTCCCTAGGGTCAGAAAAAACCATCACACTGGGGACCCTTCACCCTTTGCTAGTGGCTCTGTCCCCACAGTACAAGACACCTGTCTGTGAGGGACTCCTGGGTGGCTTTACCCAGGCGAGTGACTCTTATTCACCACTTGAAGGTCTATTGAGTCCTCGTTATTGCGCTTCACGTTTCCGAGGAAAAACAGACAGAAAAACAGAAAGTTTGCTCGGGAGGAAAACGAAACTAAGGTCAGGCCATAAGAAGTATGGGGGAGAAATCCTCACCAGGCAGAGAAACGCAAGAAGAAATCAGTTTCGGCAGCTGCTTCATTCGTCCGTTGGGGTCAGGCAATTCTCTTGTCCATGCTGCCTTGGTTCTGAGAACGGGACACAAAGGGTCCCCTGTCTGCTGGAGTCTCCTGGCTGGCTCGCCAAGTTGTTACCAGAATCGAATAAGGTTCTTGCTTCTCACAGGTCAAGAATGAACAGGTAAGGCACGCAGAGTTTTCCACATGAGAAAAGCTTTATTGAAGAGGCTTACGAGCGGAGATGAGGATGGCCTAAGCAACACATACCCCTGTTTCACAGAACAGAAGACTTGCCTGGGTTTTTAAAAGTTCTTGGGTGGGAAAAGATTCATGTTTATTCATAGATATAGGCATAGGCATATGTTAACTACAGTGCGTGCGCAGCTGCTTTCTAAGATGGCTCCTGTCCCGGAGGCCTCTGGGATTCATAGCAGGTGTTGCACCTGCAGTCTCTCACTCTCTGATGTCGATTCTCTGGCTGCTACTGCAGCCCCTCACTGCCCTGGTAGAAAGTCACAGGGCAGTCAACAGGTAGATGTTCTGCGCATGTCCCTGGGGCTGGTTTTATCCAGCTGCTTCTGAAAGACAACTTTAAAGAAGTTTGTAGGCTATTTTCTGATACCCTGCCCCATTGTTCTGGGGAATGCCTTTGTTTCTGTGCCCTGGCCCATTTCCTGTTACTTTGTTTGCAGATTTGGGGGTCCCTTTGTTCCCTGTCTTAGCCTGATAAAGCCTGGGAAAACCCTGAGAGAATGGCCCCTGGACACCCTTTCAATTCAGTACTGAAGTCACTCCTGAGGTTCACCCTTCAGCCAAAGATTGGACAAGTACATAAAACAAAACAAGACTAAAGTGGCACAGCTCTGGGGTAAGAACTAGAAGGTAGGAGGGAACCCAAGGTTGAGAAGGGAGAGTGTTGACACGTGGTGGGGTTGTTAACCAATGTCATAAAACAATATGTGTACTAAGTGTTTAATGAGAAGCTAGTTTGTTCTGTAAATCTTCATCTAAAAGTACAATTTAAAAAAGAAAAAAAAGTAATTTGCCTGGGATCATACAGCCAGTAAGTAACAGATGTCAAAGTATAAACAAAGCTCTGTGTTGTGTTTCAGTTTAGACATTATCAGATGGACTTAAAATTGATTCAAACTTGTACAACCTTCTATAGAGAGACAGCAAATTGTAACTGCTTTTATAAAATTAAACAAACAAACAAACAAAATCTGTTGCCAACGAGTTGAATCCAACTCATAGCAATTCTATAGGGTAGAGTCGAACTGCTCCATAGGGTTTCCAAGGAGCAACTGGTGGGTTCAAACTGCTGGCCTTCCAGTTAGCAGCCAAGCTCTAAACCACTGCACCACCAGGGCTGCATAAAATTAAAAGCTGCTTTAAAAAAAAAAAATTGTTTTTGGAGAAAATATCACAGGTAGGAAAAGAATTTTTTAAAATCAGAAATGCTATTTTTAGTTTGCTTAAGTCTGAAGTGATTAACATTAAGTGCAGTTTACGGAATATTTGTACTCAAGCCACATTTTATGGCTTTCCACAATTAACTTAAATATGTTTTACAAGTATGAAGTTTATATGTCAGATGGATAAGACAGACCTTATATTAAAAATCATTTGACAGTAAGAGTCCTTGTCTCCTTATATTGGTTAGGAGAAAACACAGCAGAGGAAATCTGCTGCTTGCTATAGATAGCATTACTTGAGTAGTACAGCCTCAGTCTGATTAATATGTTGTCTAAAAATTTGTACTTTGCTCAAAGGCATGTCAATTCAGTTTCACCAATGCAGAGAAGGAATTTAGAATACAATAGCCTGCATAAAGGAAATATTTTTAGGTCCAAGAAGGTGTTTACATAGTTTTCTTTTAACAAAAGCCAATATTCTTAAATTACGGGGAGATCCACATTTCTAATGTCTTTCTCAAAGCTGGCACTTTACAGCATATTAAAAAGTCCTTTGCTAATTCATTCAGCAAAATGTATTGGCCATGCATTATTTGCAAGCCATTGGGCTATGGGACATGGAGGAAATTAAGATGTACAACATATAAACCCTGGCCTTGGGGGCAAGTGAGAGGAAAGGACACTCAAGTTTATTGATCATCTAGAGGAAAGGACACTCAAGTTTATTGATCATCTACCATGTACCAAGTATGATGATAGGTGCTTTATGTTTATTAAAAAAACTCATTGCCATGAAGTCGATTTTGACTTATAGTGACCCTATAGGACAGAGTAGAACTGCTCCATAGGGTTTCCAAGGCTGTAATCTTTATGAAGAGCCCTGGTGGTGCAGTGGTTAAGAGCTTGGTTGCTAACCGAAAGGCTGGCAGTTTGAATCCATTGGCTGCTCCTTGGAAACCCTGTGGTACAGCCCTACTCTTCCCTATAGGGCTACTATGAGTTAGGCTCCACAGCAGTGTTTTTTTGTTTGTTTGTTTTAATCTTTAAGGAAACAGACTGCCACATCTTTCTCCCATTGAGTGGCTGTGAGTTCGACCCGAGGACCTCATAGGTTAACAGCCTAGAGCTTTAGCCACTGCATCACCAGGACTCCTTTATATCTTACCTTACATGAATCTTATATAAGGGGAGATAAAACACATGTGGAAATAATGTGCTTTCATATATTAGGCCCTCAATAAATATTTGTTGAATGAATGAATGAATGAAGGTAAGGACTATTAAAGAGATCTCAAAATAATCACCCTTGTCTAAGTGACCTAGAGAGATAGAGAGGCTGTTATAGACTGAATCATGTCCCCCCAAAAATATGTGTCAACTGGGCTAGGCCATGGTTCCCAGCTTTATGTGATTGTCCACCATTTTGTCATCTGATGTGATTTTCCTATGTGTTATAAATCCTGCCTCTATGATGTTAATGAGGCAGGATTAGAGGCAGTTATGTTAAGGATGAAATCTCAATCTACAAGGTTAGGTTAAAAAGTTATATTAACACCCATAGAAGCAGCAGTCAAGAAATCAAAGACACGTTGCATTGGGCAAATCTGGTGCAAAAGACTTCTTTAAAGTATTAAAAAGCAAAGATGTCACCTTGAAGACTAAGGTGTGCCTGACCTAAGCCCTGGTGTTTTTAATCGCCTCGTATGCATATGAAAGCTGGACAACAAATAAGGAATATCAAAGAATTGACGCCTTTGAATTGTGGTATTGGCAAAGAACATTGAATATACCATGGACTGCCAAAAGAACGAACAAATCTGCCTTGGAAGAAGCACAACCAGAATGCTCCTTAGAGGCAAGGACAGCTAGACTACATCTCACATGCTTTGGACGTGTTATCAGGAGAGATCAGTCCTTGGAGAAGGACATCATCCTTGGTAGAGCAACAAGCAGCTCCTGGAGCCCCGTTGGCACAGTGGTTAAGAGTTCGGTTGCCAGGCAGATGGAATCCACCAGTCACTCCTTGGAAACCCTATGAGGCAGAATTGACTCAATGGCAACGGGTTTGTTTTTTTTTTTTGGTAAGCAGCTCCTAGATGCGTTGGCTATCAGTATTTCTGTTATAGCAGCACCAGATAAATAAGACAGAACTTGGTACTGGAAGAATGGGGTGCTGCTCTGACATACCCAAAATGTGGAAACGGTTTTGACACTGTGAATGGATAGAGACTGGAGGAGTTTTAAAGTGCCTAATAGCAAAAGTTTAGATTGCTTGGAAGAGACTGTTGGTGGAATTACAGCCATCAAAGACAATTCTGGTGAGGACTCAGAAGGAAACGAGGAGAGCTGTTACACCGGAAATGGTGCAGACATTGAGAAGCAGCAGCAGAGAAACGGCAACAACAGAACCAGGAGACCAGCTTGAAACAGCACTGGAGCTGACCCACAGAGCCAGACAGCTGAGTGCCTGCGTGCAGGAGGCTTCCTGGTGGAGTGGAGTGCCTCCTGGCACTTATTGGTTAAGCTAGGCTTGCTGACCCATGGAGCAAGAGAGCTGAGTGCCTTCCTGCCAAAGGTGGAGCTAAAGAGATTTGGAATGCTTGCTCCAGCAGAGCAGAGTGACAAAGGAACCAGGAAGCAGAAGCTGAAGAGACAAGGAACAAAGGAAGCAGAGCTGCCTCAGTCTCAAAGGGTAGGCCCACAACCTCTGGGGTCTCAAAGGCTGGAGTTGCCACTCAGATGGACTAGGAGAATGGGGCTGCCTAAAGCCGAGGGAACAGAATTGCTGTGCCAGTGGGCCTGGAAAGTGGTGCTGAAGCCCAGGTCCAAAGGACCCCTGCTCAGAATCTGGACAGTGTGGCCAGCGTCCAGCATCTGGAGGGCAGGACCATTGCCTAAATTGTCTCAGACAACAGAGGATTATTTTCAAGCCTTGAGAGCTAATGTGATGTGCTCTGCTGACTTGCTTGATGCCAGTTATTCCTTCTTTTCCTCCAATTTCTCCCATCTGAATGGAAATGTCTAGCTTGTGTCTGTTCCACCATCGTACTTTGGAAGCATATAACCTGTATTCTAGGTTTCACAGATGAAGAGGAGTTGTTGGATTTTGGACTTGGAGTTAAGACTTTTGCTATGATATGATGGTGTGAACGTGTTTTACATGTGGCAAAGACATGAATTTTGGGGGACCAAAGGGTGGAATGTTATTGATTGAACTGTATCCCCCCAAAATGTGTGTCAACTTGGCTAGGCCATGATTCCAAGCATTTTGTGGTTCTCCACCATTCTGTCATCTGATGTGATTTTCCTATATGTTGTAAATCCTACCTCTATGATGTTAATGATGCAGGATTAAAGGCAGTTGTATTAATGAGGAAGGACTCAATCTACAAGGTTAGGTTTTATCTTAAGTCAACCTCTTTTGAGATATAAAAGGGAGAAGCACCACCAAGAAATAAGAGCTAAGAGCACATCCTTTGGACACAGGGTCCCTGTGCTGAGAAGCTCCTTGACCAGGGAAGATTGATGACAAAGACCTTCCCCCAGAGCCAACTGAGAGAGAAACCCTTCCTCTGGAGCTGGCACCCTGAATTCAGACTTCTAGCCTCCTAGACTGTGAGGGAATAAATTTCTCTTTGTTAAAGCCATCGCCTCTGAATTATGGTGTTAGTGAAGAATATTGAATATACCGTGGACTGCCAAAAGATTGAATAAATCTGTCTTGGAAGAAGTACAGCCAGAATGCTCCTGAAAAGTGTGGATGGAAAGACTTTGACTCACATACTTCGGACATGTTATTAGGAGGGATCGGTCTCTAGAGACGGACATTATGCTTCGTAAAGTAGAGGGTCAGTGAAAAAGACGGAGACCCTCAATGAGACAGACTGACACAGTGGCCGCAACAATGAGCTCAAGTTTAACGATTGTGAGAACGGCACAGGACCAGGCAGTGTTTCATTCTGTTGTATATAGGGTTGCTATGTGTCGGAACTGACTCAACGGCACCTAAGAAAACACAATAACAATAGCCCTAGATAACTAAGACAGCCTTCTTGAGGTAGTGGCTTTGGATACTCATAGTTCATTTCATATTGGGTCAATCATTTCCTAGCTGTGTAAGTGACACTGGGCAAGTTATACAATCTCAATTTTGGTTTCTTAATCTGCAAAGTGAAGACTCCTTCCACCTCATAGTGTTATGGGCGTTGGTGATAATGTATTTAAAGTTCTCTGCGTAAAGGTGCTCAATAAAAGGTAGCAATTTTTATTGCTAGATTGATACACACTAGTCATTCATCCGAGCCTTGGTCTTGCAGTGGATAAGAGCTGTGCTGTTAATTAAAAGGTCGGCAGTTCAAAACCACCAGCCATTCCTTGGAAATCCTATGCGGCAGTTCTACTCTGTCCAATAGGGTCGCTATGAGTCCAAGTTAACTGGATGGCAATGGGCTTGGTTTTAGTTTTAGTCAGTGATCTAGTGTTCTTCAATTAACTGGGTTTCCATTACATAAAAAAACACTTCTTGCAAACGTACCCTGGTGGCATAATGGTTAACACCTCGGCTGCTAACCAAAATGTTAAACCCACCAGGTGCTCTCCAGGAGAAAGATGTGGCAGTCTGCTTCCATAGATATCACATTCTTGGAAACCCCACAGGGCATATTTACTCTGTCCTATAGGGTCACTGCAAGTAGAACTCGACTCCACACAATTTCATGGCTATAGGTTTTAGAGGTTAAGAAATAGTTTTTATCTGGTAGAAGACATTAACAATCTTATCTTGTAATGGTTTGATAGAACAGAGTGTAATGAGGCAGTCCAAGGTTCAGATTGTCTTCAGTGCCCTTCACTCTTTTCAAGTCCCTTTAGTAACTGTACAAAGCCTCCTACCAAGCCTCCCACTGGTCTGGGCAGCAGCTTAGCCTTCCCTGCATCAAACCATGTTCATTAAGCCCCGCTGCGTGCGGTGCATCGTGCAGGTACTGGGGCACAGACCTTTTCTTTACTCTTTTACTTCACTATAGAGAGAGAGAACTAAGGCCTATTAAGGTACTGCTGAACTGGTTCACACGCAACCACCCTACCCCAGCACTAACAGGATATGCCCAAATATCCACCCAGATGCACATACCATATAAATGCCCACCTGCTAAAGCGATGAGGAGCAGGGCCTGCTGGGAAACTGACCTTTCACCTCTCCCCTTGCGTTACCTCTAAACCAAAACTCATGGTCATTCTGACTTACAGCGACCTTGGAGGACAGAGTACAACTGCCCGATAGGGTTTCCAACGCTGTAATCTTTACGGAAGCCAACTGCCACATCTTTCTCCCAAATAGCGGCTGGTAACCTTTCCAGTTACCAGCCAACGCTTTAACCACTGCGCCATCAGGCCCCTCGCCTTACCTCAGCTCACGAATTTTGACGCTAGCAAATGAAGCAAGGAGGGGACCTGAAAGGCAGGTCTTAGTGTTGCCTGATCTACGCCGATTGGACTGCGGCAGCGCAGGGGGCGGGGCGTACGAGCCGGCTAGCAACCCTCCCTCGTGGGGGTGGTGAGACGTGGGCGCTGCGCTTGCGCGCCGGGAGGCGGCGGAAGTGGCCGAGGAGGCTACGCGTGCGCGTTGGGCGGAGCGCCGCTCTTCTCCGCCTGCCCAGCCCTTCCAGCCTTGCGCGGCCGGTGCGGTGCTCGTGTTTTACCACCTCCTCGCGGAGAGTCGCTGCCGAGTGGGCGCTCGATCTTCGGGTCGTCATGATGGTTGGTTACGAGTACGTGAGCCCGGAGCAGCTGGCCGGCTTTGATAAGTACAAGGTAGCGCGGGCCCCGCGGACGCTCCTTTCCCTCCTCGTTGCCCCGGCCTCTCCCAGGCGACTGAGGGGCCGGCGCCGTCCGTGTCACCTTGTCTGCCTGGCTCCGGGCGGGCTGGCGGGCGTTTTTCTGGGGGTCCTGCCGAGTGCGAGGGTTTGGGGTCGGGGTGCGTGAGAGCACCCGAGGTCCGCTGTCCCGACTTGGTCCCTTCCGGGGGATTTCCTTTCCCGTACGAGACCGCTCGCCGATAATCGAACTAGAGAAGTCTCTTCTCTCTTTATTATTTTGAAAGCCCCCGAAGGGTGGTGCAGTCGCCCTCGGTTTTGTTTAATTGCCTTCGTCTTAATGAAGTTTCTACCTCCTCTCCTGCATACAACTTCAGAGATGGAGATGACCGTTCGGCAGACGAGGCGCGGGAGGCGGAGTGACTTACTGAGGCCATTCTGCTGCTGCGCCCCACTCCTAGCAGAGGCAGCCTTCCTCGGCAGTCGCTGGTGGCGCTTGCTCGGCCAGATGAAATAAGTGTGCGCAGGAAGGGACTGTGCAGTGGAAAGAGGCGGGCTTTGGAGTACATATACACCTGATAGCAAAATCCAGTTTATTTGGCCATGGGCAAGTCATTTAAACCCCATTCGGTTCCTCTTTTATCTTTGTAAGCGGGATAACAATCTCTACCGTAAAAAATGATCATAAGGATTTGAGATAATGTATGTAAAGCACCTGACACATAATGAGCCCCCACTAAATGCTGGTTGTTAACTTTTCACCAAATCTGGTTCCTCCCCGATATTCTCTTTTCAGGGAATGACTCCACCATCCAACAAGTTGCCCAAGCCTGAAAGCTGGGCTTTTAAACTTTCGTCTTAGTTACCTGGTACCTGTTCACTCTCAGGCCATTCCTGTCCCGCCCCGCCCCGCCCCCCGCCCCCCGCCCCCCAGGCCAGTGAATCACCAGGTTCTGTGTGTTCTATCATTTTTAGCCTAAACTAGAAGAGTCACTTTATTACTTCTCTCTCCACATCCACATTAAAAAAAAAAAAACCAAAATTTTATTTTAGAGTAGTTCTATATTTACAGAAAAATTGTGAGGTTGGTACAGAGAGTTCACATATACCACACACCCAGTTTTACATGTTACTGACATTTGACGTTAACATGGTGCATTCGTCACAGTTAATGAACCAGTGTTCATACATTATTATTAACTGAAGCCCATGTTTTATTTGTATTTCCTTAGTTTTTACTTAATGTGCTTTTATTGTTCCAGGATTCCATCTAGAATACCACACTGCATTTAGCTGTCATGTCTCCTTAGGCTCATCTTGGCTTTGACATTTTCTCGGACCCTGGTGGCATAGTGGTTAAGTGCTATGGCTGCTAATGAAAAGTCGGCAGTTCGAATCCTTGGAAACTGGGGCAGTTCTACTCTGTCCTATAGGGTTGCTATGAGTCGGCATCCACTCGACTGCAGTGCGTTTGGTATTTCCTTGTTTTTGATCATCTTGATACTTTTGAGGAATACTGGTCAGGTATTTTATAGAATGTCCTTCAACTGGAATTGGTCTGATTTTTTTTAATGGTTAGACAAGGGTTATAGGTTTTGGGAAGGAGACCACAGAAGTAAAATGCCATTCTCAATCATATCAACGGGACATGCTATCAACATGATTTATGTTGATCTCGTTCACCTGGTGGAGGTAGCATTTGTCCTTTTATTGGTTCTTCCACCATGAAGTTACTCTTTTTATCCCATTTCTGTACTGTACTCTTTGGAAGCAAGACAGTGGACAGCCCGCACTTTAGGAGTGGAGAGTTATGCTTCACCTCACTGAGGGCAGAGTATCTACATAAATTATTTGGAACTCTTCTGCATGGGAGATTTGTCTTTTCTCCCGTGTGTAGTCACTTATTTAGTCATTTATTTATATCAGTGTGGACTCATGGATGCTTTATTTTATACTTTGGATCGTACTATTTTATTTTCTTACTCAGCCACATCCACTTTTGCCCTACCAGTCCTTTATGTTTCATAGTGATCTTTTAAAAAAATATGCATTTAGTCACATCACTCCTTTGCTAAAACCCTCCACCGTGTTGGCATTGCTTTCGGAATGAAGTCCAAAACTCTGTAACATGATCTACATGCCTCTGCACGATCTGGTCCTTACCTTAACTATGTCACTGGCTTCATCCCATGCCACTCACTGTCTACGTCTCCCAGTCTCCCCCCTCCCCCCACCTTTTTCAAATTTTCCACTTAATGTTGTTGTGTCAGCCAGGAATGCAGCCCCCCTCCCCACTTGTGTTCATCTTTACATCTTAGCTTAAGTGTCGCTTCCTCAGAGAAACCTTCTATAAGCACCTCCTTTCCTCTTAAATGTGCTCTCATAGTACCCTCTGCTACCTTCTAAGCACTTCTAATTATAATTAAGTATGGAATTAGTTCTTTAACATTAAATATAATGCCCAAGTAGTTAAGCCTGTCTTACAAAAACAAAACAAAAACAACCCACTGCTTTCAGGTCAGTTCCAACTCATAGCAATCACATAGGGTTTCCAAGGCTATAAATCTTTACAGAAGCAGATTGCCACATCTTCCTCCTGCAGAGCCCCTGGTGGTTTTGAACCACTAACCTTTCAGTTAGCAGTTGATCGCGTTACCCGCTGCACCATTAGGTACCACCATAACTTGAGCAGTGTCTTGTGCTCTTATTGTTGGTAGGTGCCATCAGGTTGATTCCAACTCATAGTGACCCCATGTGACAGAGTAGAACTGCCCCACAGCGTTTTTTTTTTTTTTAATTAATTTTTATTGTGCTTTAAGTGAAAGTTTACAAATCAGGTCAGTCTCTCATACAAAAATTTACATACACCCTGCTGTACACTCCAAATTGCTCTCCCTCTAATGAGATAGCACAGTACTTCTCTCCACTCTCTCTCCTCGTGTTCATTCGGGCAGCTTCTGACCCCCTCTGCCCTCTCATCTCCCATCCAGACAGGAGATGCCAACATAGTCTCATGTGTCCACTTGATCTAAGAAGCTCGTTCTTCACCAGTATCATTTTCCATCCCCTATTCCAGTCCAATCGCTGTCTGAAGAGTTGGCTTTGGGAATGGTTCCTGCCCTGGGCTAATAGAAGGTGTGGGGTCCATGGCCTCCAGGGTCCTGCTAGTCCCAGTCTGACCAATAAGTCTGGTCTTTTTACAAGAATATGGGATCTGCATCCCACTGCTCTCCTGCTCCCTTAGGGTTTCTCTGTTGAGTTTCCTGTCAGGGCAGTCATCATTTGTGGCTGGGGACTCACAGGGTTTTTTGACTAATCTTTTTTAGGCAGATCACCTGGTCTTTCCTCCCATGGAGCCCCTGGCTGGGTTCGAACCACCAACCTTTTGGCTAGCGGCCAAGTGCCTAACCATTACGCCACCAGGGCTTCTTGTGTACATACTAGGCACCTGGTAAGCATTTGTGGACTGATTGAATAACTGACAATATTATACTGGATTTTGTTTAATTGGAATTGGGAAAACTGAAAGGGACCTTAGAAAGTCCCGTGGTACACCCTCTGCTTTCAGGCAGTACTGCGTCGTTCCCTTCTGAACTGCGGCACTGGCTTGTGTTGAAAACCTAAGTGGAAAGAGATTCCAGAGCCTCCTTGGTAACTCAGGCCAGGGCTTAACAACTTTCATTTCAGAAGGGCATTAACCCAATTATCTCCTGTTTCTCCTCTCCCTCTACCCCTTTCCTGTTATCCGCTCTGCACTGTAAATATTGACATGTCAAATTTTTTCTTCCTTACTCTGAGTAAGTGCCAATAGAATAACTGTTTCATTTGCAGCAGTGTTTATAGTAGGGAATCTACTTTTTCTTATAAGCAGTTTTCACTAGGTTTACATTTTCAAACTAGATAAAAAAAATTTTTGCCCAATTTTCTCCTCTCGTCTTTTTCCACTCTTCCATTATCTGACTCAGTTCCTGTGTCTGACAGCAGATTTCCTATCCTCTTGGAAAACAAAGGTTAGTTTAGCAAGTGTCCAGTGTTTAATGAGGCTTCCTTAAAAAAAAAAAAAAAAGAGAGAGCACAAGTTTATCACCTAAACATTCTTCCAGTAGATGCTTCTTTACACACTGCTGTATTGATATTAAAAATACAAATCCAAGCATGTTTGAAGGAAAACTGTGGTCTGTTTTGCTGGACTGTGCATTGCACCTAGAGATTTTTTCTTCCTGTCACTGCATTCGCATCGTGTGGTCTTCAGGTAGTAAGTACTCTATAGATGCTTACTGAATTAAAAGAGCTGTTAAATAGAAGTCACCCCATAAGTTGGTAGGGACTCAAAACACTCAAAAGGGATTTTTATTCCCTGGTGTGACCCTGTGTAGTAGAGCAACAAAATGTAGAGAAAAATTGATACTATAAAAGGAGCTGGTGGAAAATTACTTTTGAACTAGTTTAATTTCTTACCTTCCCTAGAGGTACATGTGAGAGCTGCAGTTGGAAACCTGGCAGTCTTACAGAATACTGCTGAAGGAGTGTACATGTGGCTTGGTAATTAGGTTTCTGTAGTGAGAAACTGTAAGACAATTGATTTTCATTGCAGAAGAAAGCAGGGGA